>NC_068378.1:6171611-6526611 GCF_023724105.1 Carassius gibelio
ATATATATATACATATACACACACACAAATTACATTCAATTACCAATTGATTTGCCCATACTTCATATATAAGGCTCAAATGGTTTTGAATTAAGAGACACTGAACTGATTTTAAATATATGTAATTGAAAATTAATAACATAGATGACTTTTTCCTATCTTTTTTAATGTGTTCTATATTTCACACTCACTTGTACCATAGTTTTGCATGCTGTCCTGACAACAAGCACTGTACAGTACAGACTGTATTGTGCCATCTGACAGTCCCTAAATAAGTGTTCCCTTATTTATATGAATAACCTTCCCATCAGCCCGTAGGAATAAGCCTGGGCTCTGGGATATAATAGCAGTGAGGAACAGCTAACAGCCTGGAAAGACACTAACCTAATTTGATTATACACTCGCCGCGGCCTTGTATCTTTCCACCGCATATTGAAATGAGTGAGATCAAGATCTAGGATAAGAGCACGCTTCCCTGGAATCCCTACATGCAAAATGCATGAGGGGAGTCCTTTTCAGCCCATAGCCATTCCATAGTCAAACTCTAGTCAACAATAGCGGTGGAAATAAAAACACAAGCGGAGCTCGACAGGTGTTAGGCAGTTTTTCCAGTCTGGACTCCATGAAAAGGCTTCCCTTAGGAAAGTGCCCTGACAAACCGTACTTTTCCTATGCAAAGGGAACTCCCTCATCGGTTTTGCATCCCTGGAAGAACTGTTGGGATCAGGCGCTGAGGAGATAAGTGTGGCCAATAGCAGGATGATTTTCCACTAAAACAGCTACGTAAGGATGCAACGGTTGGAGACATTTAGAAAGGTCAGAATGTATTTATAATGCTTTTATTTGTTTATGTGTGCTCAGCTGACTTTAAGAGATTCTTTCGAGATTTGGTTTGGCATTTCAGAAGGACAGCTGTGAAAAACTGAAACGTTCAACAAAATGTTAAAAGTACAGCATGATTTATATTGATTATTAATTAAGATATGATGTGGACAATAAGTTCTATAATGAACTACAATCTTGTTTTCTGCACAAGCTCTGTTTGTTCATTGAATGTGGATGTACAGTACTTACAATATTTTCTTTCTGTTTTTCAGATCAAATCTCAGGTGTTAATGTTGAAAGATTTTTTTGTCTATCTATGCCAAGTGCTTAAATAAAAAAAATGTGTGTGAAAAAAAAAAAAATATATATATAGTACATATGTTTTCTAAAAATAAAGTTTTTATAAACATATATGCATATGTATGTGTGTGTGTATACCAATGGAGGGCATTGGGGACAAAAAGGTTGCAAAGCGCCAGGTTACGGTTATGTTTCCGAGCATCAGCAATATGAAAATCATTGTTTGTTTTGAATATATTCGTTTCATGTTGTTGAATGAACACTGACCGTCTCATCATCAGTATACACAAGTGCTGGCACACGTCATGGGTTCAGTCGGTGGAAATAGAGTCTTTACTTCCTCTATTTAGTCTATAAAAAGTAGTATTCAAATTTTTAAGTCTCCATTACTATTTTTCAGTATTGCTGCCACTGTGCTAATGAAGTGTGTGTACATTTCCTCATTTGGTATGAATGAAGGGGCTCTCATTTATAAAAGTATACACTTACATAAATAAATGCTACAGAAGTTTACTGAATTTGTCTCTCCAAAGAAAACAGAAGAGAGACCTAATTTTAGCACATCTTTCAAGAAAACTGATTCACAGGCATTTGATTTAACGTGACGACACCAGATTTCATGTGTACTGTACCTTGGAAGTGGCCTGTTGCATTGACAACATTCTTGGCTCAACGAACAATGAGACATTCCCATCCTGATTGGATCAGATCATATATTCATATCTGGGACATAAAGTGGGAGTGGGGGAGATCCCCTTCAGATTCCCCCAATGACAGATTCACAGCGTCATTTTAGCAGCTCACCTACACACGTTGCATCTTGCCCACTGAGTAGAAATTAGACTTTGGAGTCCCCCTCGGGTGTATTTCAGTCTGCGTTTTATTTATTGTGGCCCCCAGAACACACAGCATGATTCAGACCCCCTCCCACACACACATTTTTTTTACTTCATTAGGCCATATCTGTCAGCTAATACTACTACACTGTTTATGTATCAATTGCCAAGGCAGATAATTCCAGAGTTCAGAATGGAGTGTTGTTGATTTGGCAGTCGTACGGTTGATGGGGATTACTGGGGACGCAATGAGGTTAATGGAAGGAGTTCTTCACTGGATGGATGGATGGATGCATCCAATGAATTGTCTTTAAATGGATATATGCATATGCCAGAAAAGTATTTCAACACTTAAAGGGATAGTTCACCACACACACCCCAAATATATATAAATAGTGTTCTTGTAGCTCAAAAGGTTGGGGGTTCGATTCCTTGGGAACACATGATAGGTAAAAATTGATAGCCTGAATAGCACTGTAAGTTACTTTGGATAAAAGCATCTTCTAAATGCATATATATATATATGTGTGTGTGTGTATATATAAAGAAACATTTTTAATCTGAAATTGTTCCAAACCTTTGTGAGTTTCTTTTTTTTGTGCTGAACACAAAAAATATATATATTTTGAGGAATGTGAGTTACCAAACAGTTGCTGGTACCCATTGACTTCCACTGTATGGAAAAAAAGTATTATGGAAGTCAATGGGGACCGGCAACATAAGGGTGAGCCAATGAAGAAGACATTTTTATTTTTGGCTGTATTTCACAATAAAATGTTACTTGTATACTCTTCACGTCTGTACGTTTTATTTATTTGTTTATTTTCTGTAAGGTTTGTGAAGTTTCAAATGATTTTGAAATTGTAAATATATGGTTTGCAAGATTTGAAATTATACAATTGGAGATACTTTGTCCAAAATAGATATCAGATAATAGATCGTGTGGCGATGTAACTGGAAAGTTTGTATCATGTCTGTTTATGACAGCGACATCAGCCTCTTGTTGGAGTGGGGGGGGGGGGTGATGGGGGGTGTGAAGTTATTATTTTGAACACATTCATAATTTATCAGGCTGGAGGCCAATGTACACATGTCAGCTGGGTCTCGGGTACAAATTGTTACCTCATCACTCTGTCTATTGCATCAGCATCTTCTGAGCGTTTCAGCGCATGTATGGCAGGCTGGATCTCTACTCTCGCTGGGTAATAGGAGCGCTGGGCCTGTGATTGGCTTGGATGAGGACTGAGGAATTTTAGTTGGACACGTGGGAAATCTCATGAGCCACCCTGGCCTCCTAATTGGATTACACACAGACAAGTATGTCATCTTATTTTAGTTTGTTCTATGTATAATAATATATAGAAAGGAGTATTGTTTCTTATTATTATGCATTTTAACCATGCTATGTACATTATATTTTAAATTAAACAAACATCTATATAAGGGTACATATTTATAAAAATAGATTTCTCCATTCTGTTAATGTCCTGTTTGAGGGGTCATATATCTTTAGCATGCTTGTGTGAACCACCTGCTGGCAAGATCTGTGTTTCCCCTTCACTGTTTTCTCCCTAAACAAAGTCAACCATTTGCAACAAGGGACAGTTTTTTTTTTCTTCTTTTTTATCTGAAAGTCTCAGATAAGATATTTTCTCCCTGGTTTCTAAATTGGTGAAACACGACCCATGACGTTTTGCCCTCTGCGGTTCCTTTAATGGCTGCGGGTTCCGATCTCTTTCCACTTTGCAGCGCTCTTAACCGGAAGCTCGCGAACCAAATACAGACAGCGAGGGGCGTGGCCGGATCATGGCCTTATTTGGAGTTTCCACTTCAGCGGCGAACTTGGCGCTCGAGGCCAAAGCCAAGCCTACAGATTTGCCGCGTGCCTGCAGTATTTACACGCGATTAACTCTCTGGCAGTTACAGTCTTTGTGTAACCCAGGCACAGTTACTGCTGCTTCTCCTGGGCTTGATCATCTGTTGCAGTCAATTGCTTAAACCACGTTTACAAATGATTCATTTGAGTCTTCATTTTTATATAACTCGCAACACATACTGTTGAACGCTTTTGAACAGTCTCTGTTTGCACTGATATGAGACTCATGATATTCTATTCAGACGAATATGTGACCTTTTTATGGACAGTCTGGACAGTAAACTTTCTAACAAGTGGCGATTGTAATCTGATTATAATAATATTTGAAAATATTATTTATTTGAAATAATTTAACAATCGAGATACAGAACGCATGTTACATTGAGCTAGGAGCTTATATATGACTAGAAAGACAGAACTATTTATTTATTGATTTACAAAAGGTAAATTACGGAAAGAGACAAGCTTTAAAAAGCTTTTTAAAAACTTTATTGTAAACTAACAGATAGTTAGGCCTATATTTAAATAGCAGTGTCTTGCAATATACATGGTAGTCTGGAAAAGTTGATCAGTCATCTTAAAATTTATAATTCTGCATTGTAAAATGTGTAAGACATATGAAATAATAAGTCATTATATTTAATTATATAATATTTAAATTGAATAAAAACAGTCAATTTAGACCAAAATTTATTAAAAGGCCCTTCTTTATAACCCTTTCAGTGGCTGGTGGGTTTAGTATCAAATACGGCACTGATGCTGCATTGCTTTTGTACAAGTGATGCCGCGTTACTGCACACTTAAACTTTTCGATTGCAACAAGGGAGCACATATTTTATATTTTATAACTGATTATTATTTATTATTTTCATAATGGTCTATTTCCATCAATAATTTAATGTTTACATTTAGAATAATTTTATATTAAAAACATTAATTTCATAATATTATTAGCTAGGCCTACTGAATTTGTAAATGCATCTTTTCCACTTCTGAATTAAACATGCACTTTTTCATGCAGCTTCAGGTGCACTGCAGGTAAAAGCTTTCCGGTTTATACAGTCATGCGCTCTCACGGATCTAGTAATATTCATGCTCACAATATTTCTTTTAAAACACTTCTTACTATTCGTCGGGTCCAACTGTCACCCAAAGAGATGAAAATGTCCCTTCACTGCTCCACTGAACACTTATCTTCCTGCTACCGACTAATGTTCCACTATGAGGAGCTTCCATGTGACGTCGAGCGGGCGTCTAGCTTTGTGTGTCCATATATGGTCATCTACGTCACGCACTGGTTCCGCCCCCCCTTGTTGAACAAGAAAGCGTTGGAGTTCCCTGCGCTCGCAACACAGTGAGCCGCGCTACACTTGTGCAATCACCACCACCACCAACATCTCTTTACTGATCCAGAGACAATAACACTTCACAGAAATCAAACACAAAGCAGTCGACAGTCATCCTCGCGAGGGGACATCAGCGCGGTGCCCGTTGCGCGCTCGGATACAATTTCAAAGGGATTGAAGTCTCTTTCTGGCGCTTTTACCGAGATTTCAGAAGACTGGAGATTGATCGGGACGGAACACCTGTGCGTGCTCGTTAATGACAGACTGAGTAACTGCTATGACAGGTAAACTAGCGGACAAGATCCCTATTACCATGAGCAGTTTAATCAACACCATCCCTGACAGTCTCTATCCAGAAGAAGACACTTCTATGAACATTTTCACAAACCCGGACTCTATTTCGCACTACTCGCAGATGAATACAGGTAAGGACAAACAGTTGTGTGCTTCTCCTCACTAAGCTGTTGTTTTGGGGTTGTGAGCTGTAGTGTTGGCTGGTTAGCAGAGTTCACGCGCGGCATCAGTTGTCCTGAAGCCCCGCTGAACACCTGTTAACGCGCGCCTGCTCCTAGTTACAGTAGTTTAGAAGAACTCCTCATTCTGATACAGTTGCTATTTGAGACGTTATAAACTAATCTGTTCAGCATAACTCCCCTCGTACAGTTTTCCAAATGCTCTTCTCGATTCGAACTATTTTCTAGCGTATTTACCTAAATACTGAGTAGGCTAATAATAACGGCATGGATATTTAAGCTAATTATTGTATGAGATCGCTTACGATTCCATATTGCTATAGCTATTATTATCAAGTTTTTTTTTGTCTCCATAACATTATAATGAGCACCTTAAAGTAAAATAATGTGTGATTTATTCGACGAATTAGATTTGCGCTTTTGTTCTTCATGGAATTCTGCGATCAAATCGCGTTTGATTTGTTGCCAAATTGTATTTTATAAAGAAGGTGTGTGAACGGAGTTCAAATGTCAGTCACGTGATACGAGTGTGAAGTGGACAGGTAGGTTAATATCAGGTAATAAGCCCACGCGTCACGGGACACGCGCAAACTCCTCGTTCTCTCTCAATTCATACACTGTCGTGAACGGTAAATTTATTACTTATTAATCCAGTCAAAAAAATGTCAAAAGCCGTTTCGGTTTTTTTTTTACTGTGTGCTTTATTTCCGTGAAATCTCTTGATTTCGGATTGTTCCTGTATAATATAGCACCGATATAATAATCTGTTCTGTTCTAGATATAATATTAAGTTATTCTATTATTTAAAGGTTTTGATTAGTCAGTGATATTGACCCTGTTTCTGACCCTCCGCACGCGCGGGTGGGCGTTTATATGCGCGCTGCTCTTAAAAACAGCTCGTGCCACTTGTGAAAACACGTGAAATGTAAAATCTCCAAATTGAAATATATTTAGGAACCAAAAAGGTTTATTGCCTGAATTGCACAGCGCGTGTTTTTTGTAGCTTATTTATTTCGCTTTATTCGCGCACCTTTTAAAATGTTTGTTCTTTTTAAAATCAGTTGAATTTTTTTCCTCACATTTAAAAATGTTTTCTGGACCAATATTTTCACCTAGAATCCAGGGAACAATACAAAATAAATTAAATCGGACTATTGGCTAAGATAGTGGTGCCAGAATATTGAGGAATTCCTTCCAGTCAGGTCATCACATTTATTATTATTATTATTATTATTATTTTACATCGCTGTTTTTCCTCTTTCTATCTCTCTCTCTCTCGAATTATAAGATATATTTAAATGAAAGCTTAAATAGTTTGGTGGGAAAAAAATCAATTTTTTTATTTTATTTTTATTTTTTTAGTGCAACTTCATTAGCCTTTACTTAATATTTGACGACCTTAAAAAAATCAGGTGAGGAGTAGTAAAAGCATCGTTATTTTCGAGAGTGAAAGCATAAGATCATTCGTCCTCTTGATGTATGTACTGATGGAGTTTCACAGAGCTCTTGATGTGGTTTTCACTCTGCAGGTCAAAAGAGGCGATGCTTCCCACACTCGCGGGAGAGTATTGACCTCATTTCGTTTATTAAAATATCAAAATGAATATGAAATATGAATGCCAGCTTCCGACTTAAAATGCTAGTCCTTAACAAACGCGTGAGTTCTTGAAAAAGTGAGTTTCTTGCATTTCTTATTTTAAAATAACATTATTTACTCTCAAACATAAAAAAGAAAATAGAATATATATATATATATATATATATATATATATATATATATATATATATATATATAAATGGAATATAAAAAAGGCTATAGGGTTTCACAATATTGTTATATATGTATTACTTTTTTGTACAGATTTTCTGTAGATATATTTATAGATTTTAGACTCCATGAGAACTCTCTGTAAGCACACTTTACTAAATCTGCACCTTATCTCTGTGGGACTGCTTATCACAATGTTTCAAGGTGACAAATCCTTCTTGTCCTTACAAAGTGTCCTACCAAACGCCCCTGTAAAAGATACCCACAAGTGTGTGAAATGCATCTCCACAAACATCCCGTAATGACATGAAATAAATAGGCAGTTTTTTACTTATCCGTGGAACACAGGCTTTTGTCGTTCTCTCTGATTTTTGCCGGAATGAGTCTTTTCCTTCAGACACAGCACAGCATCTCTTCACACATGTACCCTGTGTGTGTTGAACAGATGCGAGGACCATCTGTAATTTCCATTCTGTTTGTTTCGACCGTAAGCCACAATTTGGTGTACACGTTGCGATTACTGTAAGTGCACGTACAAGACTCAACTTAGTGAGCCATCGTAAAATGTTGAATTGATAGACATTAGCAGTGTATTGTGTTCAACAACATACTTTTGTCAGACATATTTAAAGTGATAGAAATGACTACAATACACCAGATACTTGGTAGATTTTCGAGTAGCCGTCAAGTGTTGTGAGACATCTCTCTGAGAAGACTGAAGGTGTGGGAGAGAGAGAGATTAAGTGTGTATAAGAGTAACAGTGATGTCAATCGTGACATCCTGTTGTATGGAGAAGCCTGATTGCCAAGTGAGTCCCAGTCCTAGGACTGAATACGCCGCCGCTTAGACTTTGTGTCAGAAAGACAATGAGTTGGCGAAGGTGGAGGGAGCATATTGACTGGAATCAATTTTTTGCCAGCGATTTTGCTAAAGATCAATTTCCACGCCTTAATTCGGAGTGATATGTTTCATTTCCCTCTCATTTTTTGGAAACAGGCGATTAACAGAGGTATGCCAAGATGTTGTTTCTAAGATCAACTTAAGAATAAAGTTATAAAACAAGCAAGTGATAGTCAGTAGTTAGTGCATATTAGCATAGATTCTCCTAGAAGCTTTCTCTGTAGATGCAGAACTTTCCACTAGTCACTTTCCCATGCATTTTTTTAAATATTTTTGTTCCTAATCATTATGTGGTGTTGTGTTCATTGTGTGGCATTTCCAAATTGACGGTGTCCATTCTGACCCCCTGTCACACAGATAATATCATGGACTTGGGGATGGGCGGCGAGAAGGGCAGCGGAGAAGTGCAGTATGGCTCCAATTTTCAGTCTGGTCGAAGCGGACAGACCGTCACCTACCTGGGCAAATTCGCATTTGACACCCCTCCATCCGGCAGCATCGGAGGCTCCGGTTGGTGTCCCGACAACAACATCATCAGTCTGGTGAGTGCGGGAATCCTGGGGGTGTCACCGTCACCTGGCAACATCACCACCCAGACGTCTTCGTCGAGCGGCAACATGGGTGGCCAGTCGTCAGACATGGAGCAAATATACGCACCACCTCTTCCTGCCTACTCCACCTGTGGCGAGATATACCCAGAACAGGTGACGTTCCACCACAGCCCGGCCACGTCCTCGTCTCTGCCCTACCCGGGCTCTGACTACCACACAACCTCCAAACCAGGCATGGACGGAAGTCTCTTTTCCATGATCCCAGACTACAACCTCTTCCATCACCAGGGGGACGTAGGGGTGATGGAGCATAAACCCTTTCAAACCATGGACCCTATCAGAGTCAACCCACCTCCCATAACCCCCCTCGAGACCATCCGAGCCTTTAAGGATAAGCAACAGATCCATCCCAGCTTTCTCGGTGGGCAACAGCACGTTTCCCAACACCATCAACCCTCTCAGACACTCGCCCTCAAACCCATTCGACCAAGAAAGTACCCCAACCGGCCGAGCAAAACTCCCGTCCATGAGCGACCGCACGCCTGTCCGGCGGAGAACTGCGACCGTCGCTTTTCGCGTTCAGATGAATTGACGCGTCACCTGCGCATCCACACGGGACACAAACCCTTCCAGTGCCGCATCTGCATGCGGTCCTTCAGTCGCAGCGACCATCTAACCACGCACATCCGCACACACACCGGCGAGAAGCCCTTCTCTTGCGAGTTCTGCGGACGCAAGTTTGCGCGGAGCGACGAGCGAAAGAGGCACGCCAAGGTGCACCTGAAACAGAAAGACAAGAAACCCACGGACAAGGGCAGTAGTGCTGGGGCAGGGGGGAGCCACACCTCTCCCCCCAGCTCCTGTGGGAGCGCGGGACCCAGCAGTGCCAATATCATGACCGTCACCACTTGTGCATGAGATGGACTTGCAAAGTAAGACTTTGAGGAGAAAAAGAAGGGTTCTTTCCTCTCTTATATACACACTTGACTCTTATACTCGCTCCCTTTCACTATATCCATCCATTTCCTACGGTTTTCATTGATTATGGTGGCATTTTTCTGTAGCCACCATTGTTTTTGGTCACATGAGTCGGGGGTAAGTGGACGAGTGTTGCATGGATAGGAAGGAGAGTGTGTCAGAGATGATGGTTCTAGCAGTCAGGTCCATCCATGGAAAGAGCACTTGCAGATGCAGCGCAGTCATAAAGGTCCAACTCTCAATCTCTTTCCATTTTAGTCTTTTCCTTTTCTCCTTGTATTTTGGTCTGTCAGTGAGTTGTCAGATAAAAAGTGCACTTTCATTTGCTAAATGTGTTGCAGTCTTTTTAAACGATTGTGATTATTTAATGTTTCTGTGTTGTTGTTGTTTTTCTACAGAATGTGCCAAATGTATTTAAATACAGCAGACAATTAAAAGAAAATCGATATATTGTTTGCATTAACCTGATAACTTCATTTCGAATGTTGATTTGGGGAAAACCTATGAGCTCTGAAAGCGCAGGGGAGACTGAGTTCAGGTGGACGTTAAAAGTCTGTTGCATTATTTTACTATTTCGAAATCCCTTATATACAATTAAGGGATGCAGATGGCATCAGCAATGGACTTTCAGTGCAATAATAAAAACAACAACAACAACAACGATAAAAAAACACAGTCTGGCTCACTTTCACAAGTTTACACTCTACAGTAGGAACTGAAATTAAGGTACAGCTGTGGCCTTTACTTGTTTTGGTTAATTTAGTGCATACAGGGGCCAAACCTGCACTTCTTCATACCTACTTCTGGTGGAGTGAGATATGGTGATGTGATCCAAACATTTTGCCTTTCTGTTTTTGCTGCCTGTATCCCCGCATGCATGTAGTATCACATCTTTGCTAGTACTGGCCAGATTGCATCAGTCATGACTGAAGAACCATAGCAATATGCATCCGATTCAAACCATGCAGTGTGTCAACAAGAGTTAACACTTAAAAAAAAAGACAATTTTTATGTGACAAATGTCCTTTTTTTGTCCTTATTGTCATTGTTTTACTTACTCGTTTCCTGCTTTCATCATCCAATAGTTTTCATTGGGTCCCTTTTTATGCACATTATATATTCAGCACGCATTTTAACACACATGTACACATGATTTTCAAAAAAACGGAATCAGACAAAATGATGGTAATGCTTGCCTGCGAGCATCGCCGCTGGGCAGGATTGATCTTAGGAGTCATTGTTTAGCATTTTTACCGGCTGAGGCCTGCCTGCTTTATGCATGCCATTCAAGATGCTTTTGGATGGGAACAGTTTTGACATTTATACTGCTCTCAGGGGCAGCACCGTAATGTGGTATATCTCCACGGTTACTCATATCTGGATCATGCCTAGAGATTCTGAATTTTGATGGTGAGAACGAGAGGGGCTTTTGTAAAGATAATTATATAAACCTATTACTACATGTTTTCTACTTGGAATGTACGAAGCAATGTCCTTCAGTATTATGTTTGTCCATGCACGTGAATGTGTGTGTGTGTGTGTGCGTGCGTGTGTGTGTGTGTGTGTGTATGCTAATGCATGCGCAAACACTCGTCTACTTAGATTTTACATTGACTGAATGTTGAAACAAAGGGTGTGTTTACATTTTTGTTTTCATTTTTTCTTCTGGTTCGTGATTTTGTACATAGTGCATAGTTTTTTTTTTTTTTTTTTTTAAGTGTGTGTGTGACAGCGTGACTGTCAAATGTGACGCATTCTCCAGCATTTCTTCAAAGTCTCGAAATATTATCTGTTATTAGCGCTATCTTGCAAATGATTACTTGCGGACACACTGAATGATGTGTTTAATAAATGAATAAACAGTACGATTATTTGGTGAAAAAAAGCAAAGCAAAAACCTGTGTATCTCATTATCTTTTAAGCAAACTATGCATCCGAAACACTATTTAACTAATTTAGTATTTAATTAATTTAAAATTAGAAAGGTCGAGCTTAAATTAAAAACCCACGCTCTCTAGAGCTTAAAATTAAAACAATAATTCAAAATATTTTTAATAGTGTTAACCATATGGTCCACTCCTCACTCCTGGCTTACATTCCCAGAAATATTTAATCTTCAAAAGTATTATTATTATTTTTTTTAATACCATATTGTTGGTAGGTTTTCAGCATCTTGGGCGAACCACTTCTGCAACGTATCTTCTGGCCGAATTCCCTTTTTTTCTCTTGCTGAGGTCAAGCATGAATAACTAATAGAATAGCGGTATTTAAGATCAATTTTGAACAATTAAATATGCAGAAATAATTTGACCATTAAAATGAATTGCCAAAATGCGACAGGCCTTTAATTAAAAATGCAGCTCCTTACAGGCAATAGAAAAAAAAACGTTCATCAGGTTATAGCTCTTGCAGCTGAGTTAAAATAACAAATGCAATATTTATCTGCTGTGCAAAACCGACATGATACAAACCAAATATTGATCCAGAAACTCATCTACATACTGCTGGAATCTGCCGAAAGCTAAACAGGCGTTCTGAATGTATACGTTGGCATTATTATCTTGAATTATGCATCGATATGGCCCTTAATGTCAGAATTGTGTACACAAGTAAGTTTGTACCTCTTAACCTCTCTCAATGTAAGTGAAAAAGAGAATATTACACATCACATTTCTGGGAGGAGAGTGTAATTGTTGAGTTTTATCAGTTTCAGATCGGGATCTGTTCAAGGTCCCTCCTCAGCTCTTTTTTTTTTTTCAGAATTATCTTCATTTCTGAAGCACACATGGCATGAGAAGTATTGTTTTTAAAATAGGAATACATACAAAAACAGCTTCTGGCTTAATTCCTTCGCATTATTTTCTCTTTTCCCCTTTGTTTCTGTGCCAAGACACATCAGAACGCAGGGCCAAACTGCAGCAGTAAAAATAGCGAAGCAGTTCTCACAGATCAGATACGATACCCGGCGGAATTGTGTGCGTTTCTTCGGTTTGAAGAGAACATTCTAAGTTCTAAGCTGCGTTATGGAATGCAAAGGAAATTCATCTGACGATTAGAATGTGCCGAAGTCATTCTAATGTAAAACACAATACCTGATTGTGTTAGCTACAGCGAGTAAAAGTCTTCCTCATAAAGTTCTGTGAAGCAACAAGCAATCGTGACCTCCGGAAAAACTTGTGCGTGTGTTTGTGTTTGAGCATGCTTGCACGCACCTGTATATCTGTGCTGAGTGCTTCCATGTCCATATTTTCCATTTTTTATACGTAAGAGTCAGCCAATTCCACTAGAATAGCCAAAAACGAATTGCTGTGACCATGTGAGTACAGCATCAGAGAAACTAGCTCAATATTAGCCCTCCACACCTGTTATGATCGAGAACTTTGCGAGCCTTTTCACTCGGTGCTTTAGTATAATATGAAGCAGCCTGTTTCGGGGGCACATAGATATCGTGACGAGTCTCACAACTCAGCGTGGTCTCAGCATGACTGTTCACTGTCCGGCTTTGGATCGGAGCCAGGATGAACAGCCTTGTTTGCGCCAAACCGGGTTGCAGGCTTGGCTGCCCTGGAACAATATGCACAGAGGACAGCACAGAAATGTAAATGTGGCCCTAGTCAGCTCTGAAGCAGGCCCTGTTTCACAACACTGATTCACTGTTGTTTACCTGATTATTTTGCTCCCTGTCACCCTCTCATTATGGGCGGTCATTAAAGACTGAGAGTAAACATTCAGCAGTGGCCCATGATGCTGTCCACCGCGCTGTACATGATCGGTGACTCATCTCCTCGACAAAAAAACACAACAGGAAGAAGAAAGTCATCTTTACTGATGCTCTCACCCGTTCTCATAACGTGTCTGGTTTATAGTGTGCAAGTAAATGCTTTGTTGTGCGGCCGATATTTTGGTATCCATATGCTTTTTCTACAGAACTGTATCTCTTACTGCATGTCTTGCATGTCTCTTATCAGATGGAGGCACTTAGAGTTGTTCGTGGTCACTTTTATGGACCTGGGGGACACAGGCGTGGGATTCAGCTCACTAGAAGAAAGGATGTTTTGATACGTTTTTACCTCCTGTTACTTCCATTGCCTTATAGTAAGGCCCCGTGGTAAAATCTCTTAATTGTTCACGAAATTAATTGATGTTATCCTTTTGTGTAGAAGAAATGTTCACTTGGCTTCTCATTTTGTTGTAAATTAAATGTTTACCAGTTGATGCGTACTTGAATACACACCTGAATAAAATACAACAGAAACCATTGGATCTTGTGTGTGTGTGTGGCTCATGTATAAAACAAATGAATATGTCAACCTACCTAAATTTGAAGGTGTGGGTGGTATATATATATATATATATATATATATATATATATATATATATATATATATATATATATGTATGTATGTATATGTATATATATATATAATTTTTTTTTTTTTTTTTTTTTTTTTGGAACAAAAAAATCATGTAAAAATTCTCATTTGAAGTTTGGCGTGAAAGTGATTCCAATGATATCATTCCCATGTTTCTTTACCATTATAGCTGTGGTGAGCACATACCTATTCTCAAAAGAACTAGACCTTATTTATCTATTTATTTATTTAAGGCTCACTCACACCAAAAACAGAAATCATAATGATATCTAGAATAACTATATAAGTGGTCACAACATTGGAAGATTTTTGCTTTAAATACTCAAGCATTTTTAAAGCAGGGTTGATTCTGATTGGCCGTTTACTGTCCTTGATTTCAATGTGTCTTAAAACATTGATGTATTCCAATTAGCAGACCCTATAGAAAAGAACAAAAATAAATTAAATTTATTTTATATCTTTTTCTTTTTTTGTAGCAATGATTTTAACAAATATCAGATATGTCTTATTACTTATGATCTTAAGTACTAACGTTAACCGGATTATATATTCACATCGTCTCATTTGTGTTTATCACTACTCTTGCTAAATATTTCAGGAGAAATATCGAACACAAAGTTCAAATTAAACATTAGGCCTGCCTCCTACCTGAGAATTCAATGAACTTTACAGAGCGTTAAAAGTGCAACTTTTAAATAACTGTTAATAATAGGATTTTTTGAGAAAGTAAAAATAGTTTAAAAACCATTACGCCTATGGGATGTCCCCACTTTTCACAAAAACAAACGCGCGCGCGTGTGTGAGAACGTCTGGTACCTGTTGAGCGGCTGTAGTTTGACCTCTCCGCTTGCCGTAGTTTAAATCCTCTCGACCTCTGACTCGCAGTAAACTTCTCTACTTCCTGCTCGCCGTCTCGATCTTATAGACTGGAAAAGGCGATGTGTTTGAAGGAAAGGGATTATATTTCGACTTATTTGGACTAAATTTGAGCACAAGATGAGCTGGTATGTATCACAACACTTATGTAGTTTAATAACTCGTTTGTTTTCAAACGGCGTGAAGTGTCGCGGACTGCGTTTCAAAACACAGCGAGCAGCGCTCCCTAACTGCATTTAGAGCGTTCGAGTACGACTGAAGTGCTGTCTAGTTAGTCAGCGAGCGAGCTTTCGACACACCGCCGGCGACTGGCTACTGAGCTCGCGAGGGACTCGTGTAACCGTGTTTGAGGTTACAAATGAGTTAAAACCTTACTTAAACACTTACAAACGATGTGTAGAATTACGCATGTTTTATACATTCTGTATTCTCTCGCTCTAATGTTATTTCGCTTGTTAGCTCATAGCTGTTTCCCTTACAGTACAGTTACAGTAACGTTAGCTAAGTTAGCTCACGAGCCTTCGGAGACACGATGTTTACACTCCGATTTATCAGTGTATCACTTATATATATATATATATATATATATATATATATATATATATATATATATATATATATATATATATATATATATATATAATACGTTTATAGCTTATACACCTACGAATACAGGTTGTTTAATTCTTAAACCAATTAAATTCTATAAGAGTAGAATATTTATTAAATGTAGGCACCCTGTGATGTGTGTATGTCTTAATGTATGAATCATAACGCATTTGGCAGAGATTATGAGTTTCAGTCGATTTACATTTGCATAAAGAACTTTTAGTATTATTATGCATTCTTGTCTGATAAATTATTAGTCTGCATTGATCTGAAGAAGTTATAATTTAACGTTGTACATTTAGCAGCTCGAGAAGCCCTATGACTCTATATATGAGGGTTTTCATCTAGAGAACCATCTGTTTTTAAGTGTAGTTCCCTTCATCAGTCTGTCTTTCACTGGATTCCAGGAAACTAGAGACCTGTGAGCATTTGTTTTAGGCTGAACACAATGGACCACTTGTGTAGTTTTGCCCCGACAGTTTGTTATGCTTTCATCAAGATGTAAGAGAACTTGGTAAAGACATTGCCTTCAAACTACAAAGGTTTGGCCGATTTGTTTGTAGATAACGTAATAATTTGCTGTGCTGCTCCAACAAGTGCGAAAGTGATTTTGTGAGGATTTACAGTTTGTAGATTTGGTGGTGATTCATGATGCTGTATTGTAGTCTCTGTGGCCTCTACAGTAACAGCTGAAAGCTATGGATGTAACACAGTTCAAATCACTCATGGTTGGGTTTGTATCATGGTTTCAGAGTCACGGTTATGGTATGTGCTGTTTGACAGGAAAAAAGGACTATACTGGCAAATAAAAATGAAGAAAATAAGAATAGATAATTGAACTACAAGCAACAGCCCAAATAAATACTATAGAGCAGGAAGCAAATAAATTAAACTGTGCTTTTCATTAGTTTTTAGGTAATAATAATATTACAGAATAATAATCAAATGCAAAAATAACATTGCATGTGTGACTGTATTAATTTGATTAATCCTTAATAAAGTTACTGCTGTCACTTTAAGACGATGTAGACGAATATAGTTCACTGATACTGTATGTTCAACCATCTGACCAAGACGGCCGTGTTGACTTTGTGTGTGTGTGTGTGTGTGTGCGCGTGCGCTTGTTTTTGTGACATATCAGGACACAACTCTGTATAATGACATGGGTATGACACAGGTATTACAAGGAGAGAGTGACTTATGATGAAATAACCCATGTCTTCATTTTTCAGAACGCTTATAAATCATACAGAATGAGTTTTTTTTGAGAAAGTAAAAATGCACAGTTTCCTGTGAGGGTTAGGTGTAGGGACATAGAATATACAGTTTGTACAGTATAAAACCATTACACCTATGGGATCTCACCACATTTCACAAAAGCAAACGTGTGTGTGTGTGTGTGTGTGTGTGTGTGTGTGTGTGTGTGTGTGTGTGTGTGTGTGTGTGTGTGTGAATTTGTCCTTTCCAGCATGATTTGAATTTTGAAAACGAACTCAATGTTTGACACGGGTTTGGAGCGTCGGATGACACACAGATCTTCTCACTGTGTGCACGAGTTCTCATTCGCGTCTTCTGGCTCTTGAATGTTTAAACTTGCAAGACTTAAATGCCTTTAGTTTAAACACAGATAGCAACGTGTGCATGCTCAGGTCAAAACCTGGGGGATGACGGCATCAGTGACTGGTCATGTTGCAGCATACGGCACTTGCATTGAACAAAGTTTACAAAAAGTGACTGGTTTTTTCAAGGTTTTTTAAAATAATTTTTTTCCATTGTTGTTGTAATGAATTGGGAAGCAAGAATGCGTTAAGGCCTGAAAAGGTTTTAAATCGAAGCATTGATTTAGATGTACATTGAACATAACACGCCTTTCCTTCTGAGAAATTGAACAAAATTAAGTGAGTTTCTGTTAAAACACATCTGTCAGTGAGGTATGAGAAGTTGTTTAGCCTACCTTTTGAAATAAGTTTTCTGAGCCCATATTAGCTGTTATTTGTTCTCTTTTTAATCACACATTTACTTCATTTTGATCAATTTTTTTTATAAAACAAGACTACTTATGACTTTTATAAGTTAATGTTTCTTGATTTAAGACTCTTTAGACGTTTGCACTTGAACGCGAACATCAGGTTTTTTTTTTTTTTGCAGTGTGAACAAAAGGTGCAGTAAAAGTTCTAAGCTTTTTTGAAATGGAGGTCTGATTGAAGATGCATTTTCAAACTTTGAGGCCTGGGGAATACAAGACATTTACATTTAAAGATCATATTATTGACACGTTCCATTCAGTTTATTCCTTAAATTGTATTTACTTAGTCATACACTTACCTTCATAAAACCTGCAAATACAAGAAATGGATCAGTTTCCATTGCATGCTGACCTTAAATAGTCATATCATAGCTTAATTGCACTGCTAGCAGCAAAGCTGACTTGGCTTGTTAAGGTCACAGTTTTCAGGGACCAAACTAGAGTGATCTACTTTTTGATACTTCATGCAAAAATTATAAAATGTCACCGTTCATAAAGTTTTTCCCTGTTGAGTTATTAAACTTTCTGCTATTTGCATTGTCCGAGGATCAACTTCGGAAACTAATTCAGCATCACAGGGCCCTACTGAAAGGTCAGCGGCCAGCAGAGGATTCTTCCACTCCAGTACGCTTAGTTTTGGGGTGAAAGCATGCTTTATGAGCCAGGCTGACCCACTGCATTCATGCAGGGCCTCTTTCACTGTGACAACAACCACCATCAACCGAGTCTCTGTACTTGTTGTAGATAAGATTCGGGTGTAAAACTGCCGTCCCGAAGGATAGAGCCTCCAGTAGGTGCTTCTCCACACGGGCTGCTGTGTAGCGGCAGTCAAGTTTGCATGTTCTGGGCGTAATTTTTTCGGTATTCTGAGGTCTTGCATTTCCATTTAATCACAATCTTTTGCATTAGATGTATATATATACTCCACAGATCTCACTTGCACTATTTCTATTTTTCACTCTCTAATTACCGTCCAATTCTCTTGTATCTCAGACAGTGTAATATGAATTAATTCATTATATTTTTAATAATATTTAAGCTATTTAACATTTTACAGTATGAGAAGATTATTACTTGCATCTTAAAGTGGCACAAATGTTTTAAGTAGTCAACATCTGGCATCCTTCTCTCCATCCATCCGTCTGTCCAACCATCCATCCGTCCATCTATCCGTCTGTCCATCCATCCGTACGTCCATCCATCCGTCCGTCCGTCTATCCATCCATCCATCTGTCCATCCGTCCATCCATCCGTCCGTCCGTCTATCCATCCATCCATCTGTCCATCCATCCAACCATCCATCCGTCCTTCTATCCATCCATCTGTCTGTCCATCCATCCAACCATCCATCCGTCCGTCCGTCCATCCATCCAACAATCCATCCGACCGTCTGTCCATCTGAAACAAAACATAATTGAAATGACCCAATATTGAGTATGTGCTCTCCATTGGGAACCCCAACTTTTTCTAACTATTCAGCCCCCACAAAGACACGTTTTGTCCAGAATGACCTGTGACTTCAAATGAGATTGACAATCCTTGTTCTTGTTACATTTTCTGAGGATTTGCTTTTGTTAATTGAAACTTTCCATCAATTCATAGCTAATCTCTCTAGTAGCTACATGTCTTGTTGTGACAGGTTCCTCTTGTTTGTTCTCTGTTTTTAGCTTGAAATGGATCTTACAATATAACCCGATATGACACCATAAATTGTGTCCCTCTTCCATGTTAATCTTGAGTTTTCTGACCGGCCACTACAGTGATGCGCACACATTTTTTTTCTCTTTGCCAGGCTGGGAAATCCCACCCATTATTCTGCTCTACATAGTATATTAGGCATCAGATATGTTCTGTTGGTTTGACATTTCTTTCACCTCATAGCTGTATTTCAGTGTCAGTAGGGCAGTGTTAGAGGTTTTTTTTTCAACTATATAAACTTGCATGGAGTTGCACAGTTTTAATTACAGTTTCTAAATGTTCAAAACTAAAACAAAACATTACTAAAAATACTCTGACAGTGGCCATCATGTGACCGTTATCTCTTCAGACGGCAGCTGATGTGCATGGTTTCTACACTGAGTTTGGATGGTCTACACTGTAATTAACAGATTAAAATGGAAGGTTAATTACCGCTCATTATGTCTTGTTTTGATGTCCAAAAGGCGCCATTGCTTGACATAATAAACTCAGTATTTAGCAGCAGAAGCAGCGTCCCTGTAATATCATGCACAAATTTGCAAACCAAGTTCCTGCAATAAACCCTTGGTATTTTTCCATAATTCTTTGTCTATGATGTTAGATTACTGATTACATATATATATATATATATATATATATTGGTAACACTTAATTTTCAATGTTAATTAGTTCCTTATTGCATGACTGTTATTAACATATTGGCTGTTTATTAGCACTTATAATATTAGCACATATTTTGCATGACCATGTTCTGTAAATATATGAATATTTTGTAAATATATGAATGAATGAATAACTTTAATTGTATTTATTTATTTTGGGCAAAGATTGACAAGTGCCCATATCTTTTACAGAACTGACCAGTTTATTGTCCAGGAGTGCACCTAAAGCCATGAAATTCATATCGGCTGCATAGACACTAATATGTCTGTTAATATATACTTTTAAAAAGACATCATTCCAGCTTTTTCCTTCTTTCTTTTTATATGACCTCTTCAAGAGCATGGGATCGGATCGTAAGGCCTGACCGCTTACTTAAATAAGAGTGTATGGTAAAAATGGCCTTGTATGCGAAGAAAGTTGACTGCAGATTCCCACAGTACAAACTCATCCCACTGAATCTGTTCCTTCCTGTCCGAACCTTGACATCCTGACTCCTAGCAGCCGGCTTAAACTACCTCACAGCTCTGGTGGAAATCTGATCATCTTCATTAGGAGATTATGAAAGAATGGTTCAACAACAAATGAAAATTATTATATATTCCCCCGTGTCTTTCTGACTCATGTAACTGATTTTAATGGAACACAGAATAAGTTTATCAGCACATTCGTACTTCTCTTTTTTCATTTAATGAAAGTAAAGGATGACAGATGCTGTTAAACTCCAAAAAATGCTTCATAAAATCATATGTCTCATGTGCTACATTCACAATCTTCTGAAGTCAAATAATAACTTTCTGTTAAACGATCTCGTGAGTTGTTTTAAACTCATATTCACTAATAATTGTGTGGATTATTTGTATTCGTTGTGCAGGGAAATTACTACGGAAATGTTCTTTCCTAATTAGTTTTCAGCCTTGTTTTTAATTCTAATGCTAATGAGTATTTTTTGGAAGTACTCTAAACAAGCTAGTACCCAATGTGGGGGATTTGCATAAACCACATCCATATATGAGGTTTCTGCATAATGAAATGTATTTAAGATTAAATCTCCTTGAATGAAATTGCACATTTGCAAGGCCATTATTCACATTTGTACCTACATTTTTCAATTTGGAATACATTTTCATTATTAGTATAAACTACAAAACATATACATTTGTTTGTATAAAAACACCTAATGAAATGTTTGTATGCATGGTTATTAAATGAGACCCAGTGAGCCGCAGTCATAGTGAAGGGAAATCCATCTTCTTTGAGTGTCAAATGGATTTGCTCCGTCCAATCATAAAGACGATCTCGTTGAGCAATCCTTACTGACGTGTGACCTGCTTTCCAAGATAAACTCACCTTTCTGACGACATGAAAGGAGAATCTAGAGATCAACTGATGTTGCAACCCACCACGTCATCACACACATGAAGCAATCGCCGGGCTGAGAGCGATGGCTGTTTATGTCATTTTGGCAGTAGTGAACTGTTTTTGGGGTGAGTCAGCGGTAGGACTTCAGGAAGTTATGTGGGTGATGACTTGTAGTTTTCCATGATGATTTAGGCATAACAGCAGCATGACGAAAGGTGAACTTTGTGTTCTTTGCAGAGCTGAGATATATCATTAAAATAAGATTAATATATGTGTGTGTGTGCGTGTGTATATATGTATACGTGTATGTATATATATATATATATATATATATATATATATATATATATACACACACACATCCGACTGTGCTAATATAATTTCTGTCCTCCTTACCAAATTCTCACACACACACTCCCTCACACCCTCATTATCTCACACACCTTTGCTTCGACGCAGCTGGCATCGCCGCGTTCCTGTCATCCCCAGCTGTCCATCAATCTTCTGGAGCCATACTTCTGTCACATCAATAATAGTGTGTGTGTGTGTGTGTGCGTGAGAGAGCAGCCTGCAATGGCATCAGTGGAAACGTGTGTATGTTCTCTCTCTCTCTGGGTCTACCTCAGCCTCTCTCAGGTGTAATTACTAAATATAACGCACGCTTGACAGAGAACAAGGGGGACGAACGGTTAATTGCTGCTTTTCACTTAAGGGAAGTTGTGAGATCAGGAGATAGGAATGTGATGCCATTGTGCCGCGTTTTTAGTACATTAACAAGTTTGAAAGGAAAGCATGCCTTCCATAAGAAATGGGTTCAATGGGGTGTCATTCCTTTCTTCTTCTTCTTTTTTAAACACACCATTGGGAATGCACGGTTTACGAGAGAACTGAACATACAGCATATCAAGCATGAGAAGCCGAAGCTTTTCAATCTTCTCAATTGTTTGCTCCATTAATCCTGGTCTGAGGTGATTCTCATTTCAACAGAAACCTCATCCTCGTGTCCTTGTGAAGTAGCGTCCATGCTGCAAGCTAAAGAGATTCTTGCTCTGCCCACATTACTCAGTTTTATGGGCATCAAACGAGCTTTTACCTACAGAACAAAGAGGGCAGGTTTTGTAGACATGTTGTCATGTTGCAGGCTGGACTCAAACCTTGACTGTCCATGTGAACACCATGGCACTGCTTGAGGCCTTTGGTGTGCTTTGAAATAATACCATTTCGTCAGAACTTTTGAAGTGAACCAGATTTTGAGAGATTTAACTTCAGAAATCCATTCACCAGAGAAAAGTTCTTCAATTCCAAACAGCATTACTTCGACACCTTCCACTCTTTAAACTTGACAGTTAGAACAGAGAATGACAAAAAGTATCAAATTAAACAAGTTGATCCTTTCACAGTTCTATGAGTGAGATTTTATCAGGAGACAAAACCAACCGTTGTGATTCAACCGAAGGACGACCTGTAGGCGTATCAGTCTCTCTCTCTCTCTCTCTCTCTCTCTCTCTCTCTCTCTCTCTCTCTCTCTCTCTTTGTATTTGTTGAATTGAAAGAAAACAAGACCAAAGTTAACATACCTTCACACTAGGGGTGGGCGATATCTCGATATTAAAAATATATCGAGATATTTTTTAAACACGATATGGATTTTGACATATCGTATATATCGATATATTGTTTATATTCTGATTCCGCCACTTTGCTTGTTTGCCTTCCCTGTAGTGTGCTCGCCCCCCGCCTCCTTGCTTTTGTCCCCTCTCACCTCGCGTGTAGAGAACTAGTCAAAAAAAAAAAAAAAAAAGACAACTGGCTCCATTATATGGAGATACTTCAGTTTTAAGGCGTAGGGCGAACGGCAGGCAGATGTCTACTGTAGGGCCCAATGAAACGCGGACGGAATCGCGGAATCCAGTCATAAAAATGGAATTTACAGTTTATCGCGGAATGTCACGGAATTGGTCAAATTTTAAATGAATTAATCAAAAGTCGGTCATGCACTTACATCAAATCGCTAAATGGACTAATATCTGCAAATATTAACCCGGAAAAGTCTATTTAAATATGAATCCTGCATGTTCTGCGTGTCTGTGTCAACGAACGGAGCAGAAGCGCGTCTTCATTCATTAAACACGGAAGCTCGCATAACGCTCGCGCTGATTTCATTGTCTTTCCTCTCTCTAAATAAAGACGTGAACACATGAGGAACATCTCCAGAACTGCACTGAGAGTCACTTCATGAGCATCTGACCGTTTGATTTGAGTAAGACTAGCTCATATCACATCATAGACTGTGGTATCACATACACAGAACTGTAAAGGTAAACCCGTCAAAAAGTATTTGACCGAAATCTATTACTATTGTACAGCAGAATAGATAGCCCACTACTACTACTACTACTAAAATGAAACGAACATAATTTTATAAGGAATAATCACACAGCATTTCTCCCATGTTTTATTTTTAATAGTAAATCTCCTTTCTTTACCAAAAAATAAAGTTTGCTTAATTTTAAATAATTAAAAGATAAATTAAATGAATGTTTTATGCCTTCATTTGATAATCAGAAAAATGTAAATACACAGAATTTCTGAAGGGGAAAATTTTTTTCACATAAGGCTATTTTAAGAATTGTTTTTAACCAATTAAGTTGTTTTTATGCATTTAAATAATTGCACATGCTAAAACACAGAATTAGGTAACAATAAAACATATGGTGAAGAAAAAAATAAAATGTTTCATAGGCCCCTTAACATGTAATATTTGCCATATTTGTTTTTGCAGTAGTTTTTTGGGGGTTATTTTTCCTGTAAAGATATCGAGATATATATCGTATATCGAGATATAGCAAAATATATCGAGATATATTTTTTGCTCCATATCGCCCAGCCCTACTTCACACCCAGAAGGCTTGAGTGTCGGGGCTAGTATCCATTGAGGTCTTTGAAAGAGTTAAAATTGATTGCCATACTTCGTGTCAAGGCTGATTTATTAGATTTGAATTTTTCTAGGCTAATCTGACACTGTATGAATTAATTCTGAAAACCCAAAACTTTTGCGAGGAAAAATTGTCCATTGTCTTTTGGCATAGCGTATCGATGAAGCACGGCTCACATTGAAGTTCGTTTCAAACCAAGCTGCTTGACAACATGGAGATTTTGCGTGACCAATGTGAACTCCTCGCAAAATCTGCATGGTTCAATCTTTAAACTGCATGTGAAATTCTTGATTGTGTGGATTCCTGAAATGACTCTCCCACGTAAATTTACTAAACTATGGTACACGCAATTGCACCTTTATTCTATGAAAATCCTTACAGTTATAGTCAAAATAAAAATGGGAGGCAAAAGATTGAAGTTCATAGTGGTAACAATTCTTAAACATCTGCGCTATTCCTATTGGCGAAACAGAAGAGAAAGATTGGACACGGCTTAATAATAAAGCTGTATATTTCTTGACTCGTGAATACGTGATTCTTATGAGCTGAATCATTTAAATGAATCAAGTCAACAAGTGTTGAACTCGTACGTTTTTGGTTCGAATCATTCTAATGACTGACTGAGTTGATTGTGGTTCTTGACTTATTCATTAACCTACAAGTAAGATTCTTTTAATAAACCCAAAATATAACTTTAAAGAAATTCAGAAGAGTTTGGTCGTGATATTGAGTGGAGTCACTGCCGAACTGGAGCCATTCCGGAGTATAAACTCTCTCTCAGGATTCCTGGAGGAGATGGGAACTCATTATTTGGGTTCATCTTGAAGGTGACCTGTGGCTGGTCTTCATTTGCTGCTGTGTGGGTTGCACACAGGGCTCTGAGCGAGTGCCCGCTTGCAGTAGCAGACCACAGGGAAGTGCATGTGTGTAAGATGTGCACATGTAGCGTTCTCCCCCCAGCAGACCACAGGAAGACTTGTGGCAGCGGCGACAGCGCATCCGCCTTTGATGGCTTCTGAGATGGATTCATGTGGTCCATTTGAGATGGTTTGATTAGCTGCTGGGGTTTTCATAGTCAACCTCCAAACTGTCTATAAAATACCAGAACCTGGAAATTAAACATCGAGCCGCATTCTGAAAAAAAAAATTGACTCAGGAGAATTCAATAATATAACTGTATTTAATGTTATAAAATTAATGTCATAAAAATGTATTCTATTGTTCTGAATGTAATCCACTTTATAATTATGCATGCTTTTTTCTTTCCTTTCCTAGGATTCCTTTCAAAATCGGACAACCAAGGAAACAGATTGTTTCGAAGACCGTAAGAAATCCACAGGATATTTCTATTCCTTTTTTACTTTCATTTACTTGTGATTTGTGTGCCACAAAATGCATTTGCACAAATAATAATGACTGTTTTCATACAAGACTCTTGAACACTCTTCCTTTCTTCCACCAACGTTTGTGATAAGTGCTCGACTGATATGTTTTTTTTTATGATGCCAAAATCTTGAAGAGATGGTATAAAGCCAAAATGTATATATAACGGTTTATTTTATAAAAAAATACACAACTATGATAAAATAATATGAATATATAATTAACAGTATTTACTTATATAGTTTTAGATTTATTTGAAAAATAATAAAAATAACAATTTGAAAACAAAATGGAATCATCTGTTTAATATCAGATAAAACATTTTTTTTAACAAATTTGACAAAAATGTGAACAAAAAGGCAAAATGCTCAGTGCTCAACCAACTAAAACAAATGAAAAAAAGCAAAAAGTTGGCACACCAAAACTTTTAAAATGTAATTATTTATTGCAAGTATTTATTGCAAGTTTTCACCAAAAGTGCTCTATTAAAAATTTAAATAATAATAATTCCTTCATGAAGCAAGTCAGCCAGCTATGAGGTGAATACAAACACATATTCAGAGCAAAATCAAATTTGAGAAAAAGACCAAGGTACTGAATGGCTTTAATAAAAGAAAGAACTACAATCCCAAGAAGCGTTGTGTATAGCATTAATCAAATTAAAAATGATTCATTTAAAGATGCTGATTATCTTGGGTAATCTAGTTTTTCCACCTGCAAATCTGCTGTTAAACACAATTATTTAAAGTTAAAATATGATATGGCCGATGGCTTCAATAAAAGCATATACCATTGATTGACAACCCGGAAGCTCACAGTAGGTCTGTCTTTAAAGGTTTTTAAATTATCGTTAGAAATCAAGTCAGCTATGGAGAAAATGAATGGTACTTTTACAGTTAAACTCTAGAGTTTGTTTCTGTGATAGCAGAATTTCTTTTGAATTGGTTTTAAATGCACATATCTCCAGTAGCTACATCTCAGCACACAACAGATCACTCTAGCATCGCCTCGACGAGTTTCCTCAGGCACACGCCGCTCACATTCTCTCCAGCAAATGTAAAGGTTTAGTTTTCTGGTCCGGCTGACTCCAGTGCTGTGGTCTGGGATTGAGTCATTGTTTGAATAGATCGACTGTGAGTTCATAAGCGCCTCTCTGTTGTGGGCGTCCCGATCTCTTCCTGGTTTTAGGGACGTCAATCAACATCTTTTTTTCTTATTTTCCCCTCATCACCTCGTTCCCTAACTCGCCTCCTTTCCTGTTACACCACACTTCCATGAGTGGGCAGGCCACAGGCCGGACACACGGCTCTAAACGGGGCAACCGACTGCCTGCCTTCCCAAATATTGTTTATTTACAGACTTTGCCCACCGAACCACAGGACAGGAACCCCTACTGCTGCAATTATGGCATCATTAACCCCCTACACACGGCGGTAGGGTGGCATGGACGCAAGCTAATGTGGCAACAGAAGGCCACGGCAATAATTACAGGACCTCCTGCAACTGCTGATCTCCAAATGAAAGATTCAGCTTGTTCTGTTTTCTTAATCTCTTTTTTTTTCTTTTCGTTTGATCTCGTTGGCGTTCTTCAGCGATCTCGCCTAATAGCTAAAACGTCCCAAACTGATATCCAGCTCATCTTTTTTTTTTTGTTGCCTTTGTTTTTGACCTGCCCTGTAGATTCAGTTTTCATGATTACACACCCAAGAGCGCTTGTAGAAAACTAGAGCAGTTTGCCCACACACTTCTTTAAAGAGATCTTTCTCTCCATTCTTCTCATATCTCTCCACATGTCTCCTCCACAGGTTGAAAGGGACTTTGAGCGGGAATATGAGAAGCTCCAAAAGTAAGTTGACATGTCCGATGTGGTTGGTTTGATTTTTATTCGATGTGTTCTGCTACCCGCAGAGCTTTGAATGTTTCTGTGTATCATTAGCTAGCCTCAAATTGCCCAGCAGAAGACAGCACTTAAAAGACGACAGTGAAACAAACATTTGTTTTCCCAACAAGAGCAAACCCAAGTAGTACATCGATTGTAAAAATAGATCGGCATCGGATTTGAAACCTTTGGTTTTGATCAAAACCGTGGCACCAGTCGAGGTCTTCCAAAGGATTGCTGACGTTGTCGACGAGACCCTGATGCATCATTTGTTTCTCCCCAATCATGAGAAAAGTGAAGTGTGACACAACGCAAGCGTGGTTACTGGGTTTTCAGCACTCTTAATGTGAGGATGACTGAAATGTCTCCAGCCTTAATCCATAAGTATTTTCATGCATAGACCTGTACCTAGCCAGTACACTTCAGGACTTTATAGACTATGTAAACCATGGGTTATGATTAATGTGAATGGATAAATCTCACAATCACATCTCTCAAGAACATATCTAGGTCATATTTCACCCCAAAATGAAAAAGAAATGCATATATTTACAATACAATATTCTCCAATATTCTCTATCTAACTATAATATGTTTGTGTATAAATGTATGTATGTGTATATACGTGTGTGTTTGTGTACAGTTTTCATGACTTATATAAAATAACCTTGCTAAAGAAGATATACTTTCCCTTTCTTTTTTTCCCACCTTTGCTTTCTATTTTTCTTTATTTTTAACCTGTGAGATGTTATTTTGTCATATTTACCCCAGCATGGAGTCATTTAGTAGTTTTAATTACCAAACCATTTTGTTTTGCCTGCTTCTCTTATTCCTTGTCTTGTTGTATCAGGTCGGAGGTCGCCTGTAGAGATGTATGTGCTTTCTAGCGCCTCACCTTCTCTGTCGCCTCAGTTTCGCTTGTGTAGGTGGAGTCCCGGTACAAAGTGTTGAAAGGCATATATCACACACGCAAACGCTTGCGGTGCGGGCACGGACATGTAGGGGCCTGAACTCTTGTCTGCGAGTGCCGCTCCTTTGGTTTGATTGCTATCAGAATACCAAAGATTATGCAATAACACACACATACACATACACACCCCGAGTATGTGATGCCCGTTGTCTTCGTGAAACTCTTTTGTGGTTGTGGGTGCACTACATTGATCCGTATTCAGTCATTCATTTAGTTTTTAAAATGAAAATGTTTTTCCAAACCTGTATCACTTTTCTTTCTTCTGAGCTAGTAAATTGAGCTAGTTGCTGTTTTTCATGAAGTTGTAATGAATGAAGACTGAAGGCCCATTCAAACCAAAGATGATAAACTATAAGAATATAGTTTTAAAAATCATTGTGGATGTAAACGAATAGCAGAGTTCACACCACAACTGTTATGATAATGGCACAGAGGAACGATATCATTGCTTGTAATCACTTTTACAGCACTTTTCTTTTTTTTTTTCCAAAATGACGAACCAAAAAATCATTGAAAGCCAATCCAAATCAGTCCTGCTTTAAAGAGCTGAAGCGTTTAAAGTGGGAGATGACAAAACTGCAGTGCACTCAACAAAAACAGAAATTACTCATGCTTTGGTGTGGACACTGAATATAGTTACCATTTTAGTTATCTTCATATTTATAGTTATTGGCGTGAATAGGCCTAATAGCCTTCAAGCTTCAAAAACGTGCCGTAATAACGCCATAAAATAGTCCATAATACTATTTTCTACCATGTACAGTGTTTTCTAAGTTTTCCAAAGCCATACATTTGTAAAAACGTTTTAAACGAAAATACTGTTTGTTTTTGTCATTAATCACTAACCTCCATGTCGTTCCAAACCCGTAAAAGCTTTGTTCGTCTTCAGAACACAATTTAAGATATTTTGGATGAAAACCGGGAGGCTTGTGACTGTCCCATAGACTGCCAAGTAAATAACAGTGTCAAGGTCCAGAAAAGTATGAAAGACCTCGTCAGATTAGTCCATCTGCCATCAGTTGTTCATCTGTAATGTTATGAAGCGGCGATAACACTTTTTGTATGCAAATAAAACAAAAATAGCATGTCTCTCTGCATTAGTCTAGACAAATTGTTGAATAAAATCTTTTTTATACTTATTTTATTTTTTTTTTTTGCTTCCAAACAATATTCTCGTCACTTCATAACATTACGGTTGAAACCCTGATGGCAAATGGACTATTCTGATGATGTCTTTCATACTTTTTTGGACCTTGATAGTGTAATTTACTTGGCAGTCTATGGGACAGTCACAAGCCTCCCGGTTTTCATCCAAAATATCTTAAATTCTGTTACGAAGATGAACAAAGCTTTTATGGGTTTAGGACAACATGGGGGTATGAGATTAATTTCAAAATTGTCATTTTGGGGTGGAGTATCCCTGCTGTTTTAAAGATGAACATGAAGGGGACGAAATTACGGAATGAAAATTTTTATTTAGGTGGACTACCCATTAATGGCAAAAATCTCCTGGTTCATGTCCATGAATATTCTTTACTAGTAAAATCACTATGTCTCAAGCGATTTATTAACATTGCTGTCATGCATTTTTGTTTGGAAATTCACACTCTTTGCCAGTAAGACTTACATGTAGTCATTGCCCCGTAATGCATCGTCTGTTCTCCTTCTTCGGCCCCCCCGTATTCCTCCGTCAGAATTGGGGGGTTTGGTGCTAATGTGTTGCTTTGTAGCCTGCGCTAGCTCTAAATGCCATTCACATGTTCGGAGGAGGCGTGCTGCTAGCGTGTTCACATGACAGCCGTCTGTAGCAGCTGGGCCAATGCTACTCGATTAGCACCTACTGTAATGGAGCTTTTATCTCATCTTGTTAGGAGTCTCTCTTTCCATTTCTTGCCAGTTAACCATGATTCCCCACCTCCTCCTCATTCTTTTCATCAATTGTTTATTTTTTTCTTCATTTCGCATCCTGATATAAAGGGGGTATGCATTCCCACAATCTTTTCTTCCCACCTTGGCTGCCTTTAGTTCTTCTTGTATATCATACAGCCAGAAATAAAAATAAAATTACCAATTTCACAACTGTTTCCCCAGTTCTCCATTTTCCTTAATTGCTGTAGTAAGTGCAGTGTGAGGTGCCTCAAGGGAGTCCCTCAGACCGTGTCTAATTTTCCACCTAATTGATTGTAATGAACAGCTCCCCCATCAGCGCTCGCGTGAGCTCGAGACGGATGCAATAGTGCGGTAATTGCAGTTGTTAACACCCCCAGCGGGTGTGAATGGATCAACCCTGTGAAAGACCCTGTGAATGATCTCTTCTGCATCTCAGGAACTGTTACTGTTTTACAGAAACATAAATGGATACTCGCAGATGAGCGTAATCAAATAGTTCAGGTTGTTTCTCTCTGATTTAAATATGATATGAACAGATGAAAGAGTAAAAATGGTTCATATTCACTACGAAGCGTCACTGAATGGCTTACATTGAAGAAAGTATGTTAAGACAATATCATGGAGACTGGAAGATGGGCTTCTTTTACAACCATATATAAAATATTGTTACACTTTTAAACGGGATTTATATAATTCCAACGGCTGAAGTATGTTTCTTATGCTCTTTTTTTGGAATTGAATAGTATGTGATACTCTATAATTGTCACTTTTGAGAAACTGAATGCGTTGTAGAATTTCTGTAAAAATTGAGGGAAGATTGCAAGAGAAAAAAAGGCATTGTTAATGTAAAATATGGTAATATTGCACTGTTAATTAAAACAATTATTTGTTTTAGGTTGGAAGAACAGACAAAGAAGCTGCATAAAGACATGAAGAAAAGCACAGAGGCTGATTTAGGTTTGTGGTTGTGATGATTCCTCTTCTCTCTGCTAATGTAGACTCTTATCTAAACACAACTGCTTTTACTGCTCATAGGAAAGGAAACCTTATACTGTTGGAAATCGGTTAAATCAAGCTATAAGTTTCCATCAACACTGAACTGTCACATTTTTTACACCAATAATAAAATAGTCTTCTCTGATATTAACAGAAATCTGAAGAAGTCCGTGAACATTAATTTAATGATTTGTTTAAAAGTGTGTTACAGAGCTGAAACTATATACTATAGCATTAAAGCAATGTCCTGCATCCAGTAAATCAACTTTCTTCTGTACAATGCTGATTAACATGAAATCATTTAAACTGCGGTTACAGTAACATGTTTCTGTGTGGATGACGCAATTTAAAATCCGAACAGATTTTAAAACACTAGTCATTATACCGTTGGTGACTTTGTAAATAGTTCCAGAGGAAAAACTGTGCATCATACACTAAATGACTGAGGATCACACACATCCAGGCTTTTCAAGTCAATCCAAACACAACAAACTCATGCAGAAACATGCACCGCTGATGAAAACACATGACGAATGAAAACAATGAAATCAGTTCAGAGATGTTTAATATCCTCTGACTGGATAGAAGCTAAAGAAACATTGATTCTGCTAGACTTGCCTAATGTTTTGAGGGGTCATGAAATGGAGAATCGAATTATTAATGTTTAATCATATGAAAGGTTACAATGCAATTAAAAACATTCTAAGAGTAAGACTGTCAAACTCCAATATTGTTCTGTCAGTGAATTTAAAGAATCTGCACCTCCAAAAACCGTCCAATAGCCTTCCTAAAGATAACCAAAGAAAATATATATATGACCAAAAAATATATTAAATTTTTTCTCTTTACGTTTCTCAATGGTCTGTTTTGTGTCGTATTTTAAACATTCTGTCGTATATTTCTGTTTTTTATTATTATATTTTATTGACGGTGACAAATAAAGATAATACTTTATAAGATAATCATTTTTACGAGCATGGGAACTTTTTGATGCAAAACAATTTGCAAACTTTATAAACTAACCCTATGAAACGTATAAAAATATGGAACTGCATTTCATTTACCTCTTTAAGTCCTTTGGCTATACTTTGGAAAACAGTTTTGATGTTTCCGAATTAGTCAGACATGAGTCAGAGTTATTTTCTGTGGTATTATGCCTCAAATGTCTGTACTGAGACTAGAACATTCCTTGGAATGTGACAAAATATTTAATGTAAAGGTCAACCGGTGAATGCCGATTTCCACAGAATTCTAATGGATTTCAGCGTTTTTTGGTGAAATCGCCATGGCTTAGCTATGACGGGGAAGTTAATTTTGCTGAGTTTTATCAGACTCACTGCACATGTAGCTGAGATAGTGCACCACACAACTGCCAACAGACCTCCACCACATGGAGGCACATCAGCGATCAAACATGCATCTTACATCTAGACATAAACCAGAAGTGAGCAAAAGGTCAAAATGTTTAACCCTTTAGAATATTGAAATGCTTTCTGTGCTGTCGGCAGGTCAGAAATCGCTCAAATCCATAAGATACCAGGCAAAACACCTGCAAAAGAACAAAGATTTGTAGAGCCGCTTCTCAAGTTTGTTCAGTGCATGTTGGAAGGGGTCGTTAGAGAGTTGACGGCGATGATGAATATTCACTAAAGAGCTCTGATCGTGTGCTGCTGCCTCAATAGTGCCAACGCCAATTACAGTCCGTCGCCTTCCCTGCCAGAGCTGCTTAAAGTCAGAATGCTGATCAGATGAGCACGTCAGCGTCAATCCAGATCAGACGCGCACCAGGCAGGAAGCCAGATAAAACATCCACCCCTCTACACCCCACAGCCCAAACACAGGAAAGACTTGATTTACTTGTGCTAATTGGGGCAAAGTCAAGAAAGAAGGGGAAAGTTTCTTAATTTTGGTCCCACTTTGACGAATGTGGATGTCTTCCATTTAAAATTTGAGAACTATTGTTGGTTTTGTTGCTGTTGACGTCATTATTGTTAGTATTATTATTTGTGTTATCCATGTCCTATTTACTGTACAGTCACAGAAATTCTGGAGCCTGTATGAAGAAGATGATCCATATATTTTCCAAACCCCTTGTTAATGATGATGATGATTAATAAACATAATAATAATAGTTATTTTTAGTATTATTTTTTGTGCTATTTTCAGGAATGAAAAGGCCCCTAACAGCTGGAAGGACTTTATTTATAATATTTTAATTTATATTTATTATTTGCACTTATTAATTTCATATAATGCAAAAGATTATATTTTTATTTTTTATTTGAACAATTCCAGCATATGTTTCCAGTCTTAAATTTGTGGTTTAATGTAGAAATAAACAAGAGTCTTATTTTGCCATATGTTTGAAACCACTAAGCACTCTTAAGTACTTGCCACCTTTGCAGATGATGGCTGCTGATGGTTTTAAACCAATACACTTTCTGTTTGTCGGTGACATGAAGTCCCAGACATGATAAAAAATAAAGGACTGTTCAGACAGTTTTCTGCTCTCCTTTGTATGTTGGCTGTAAGGATAACTGGTTTCGTTTGTTTTCCAGCAATGTCTAAAGCAGCGGTGAAGATCTCGGGGGACTTGTTGAGCAACCCGTTGTGTGAGCAAGATCAGGCTTTCCTTGAATCCATGAATGCTTTGGATACAGCCATGAAGAGAATGGATGCGTTCAATCAGGAGAAGGTGAGATTCAGATGTAAATGACAGTGTTTACCAATGCATAAGAACACCGCTTCCTCTTATGACTATTTGAAATCATCTTATGTTGACATAACAATAATTGTCCTAAAGCAGTCCCCTTTTACCTCAATGGCCAGTGTAAGCATGCAATTAGAAATCTGCCAATGAAATGTTGATGGCTCAGTACTGCTGCCAGGGTTGTTAGTGTGTTTTTTTTTTTTTCTTCTTTCTCTGAGCCGGGAATGCCTGGTTTGGGTTTGGTTGTGATTCCAGACTGCTGAATTGGCCCCCAATCATCCAATAATAACAGCTGTAAAATATCCCCAAATACCATTCCAGCTTCATTCTACATCAAATCTACTGAACTCCGCTCCTGAAGGGACACTGTCCTGCACCCACCTTTACCAATACACACCTGCATATCATTTCAAGTAATACCGAAGACTATACCCTAATTCCCTGTTCCCTACAATAGTCCACTAATATAGTCAGCTTGAAGGAGTGAATGAAAGCAAGTTTGCATAGTTTGTGTTTGCTGTTTAATAATCATTAGAAAACCACTCCAGTAGTAACGAAAATATCTTTAACTGTCATGGGAAACTATCATTTATAAAACTTAATTAAACTGTTTAATCATCGATTAAAAAGAAATGTATACCTGTATGACATCACACTCTGCAGCACGCAGCTGCAGGCACCATCTTCTGGCGAGATGGGGGAATTCATTCAGCACGACCCTAACATTGCATTATTGGTATTCGCTAGTTGAGTGCACATCGGTTGTGTACTCGTTAGTGCAGTGCATCATGGGATGGAATGAGTGCACTCTATAACGTCCATTATGGTTTCATACATTACTATAAATGGCTGTCCCCTGAAGTAGTCCACAAGGGGGTGATTTCGGACACTTGATTAGATGTTCAGGTGTGTTTGATTCAACAACCATACTCTACAGAGTTCAGTCAGTCAAACCTTGACCGCTTGGATGTGCTTGTTTTTTTCTTTTGATTATTATTTTGGCCAATAGGTCGTCTTAGCCTTGCACTGACACCTAGTGCTGTGTGGATGCAGCATCACACACACATTTTCAGTTATTTATACCTTACAAAATTTGCAGTAAATCAGGATTTGTTCTTTTTTTTCTATGAGAGAAAGTGTCAAATAGTGAGTAATATATTAAGCTGATTTCAAAATGCCTGTTTCCATGTGGCGACCCACTCCATGTAAAATATATGATAAGTGTAAAATCCAATTCAAGTGAACATTTTCCTTATTTACGTTTTTATTGAAAAAAAAATTTGTTATGGCTAAATCTTTTAAATGAGGAAAACGTTACTTTCTTCCATCTTTAAATATCATAAGCTCCGCACTTCGACCGGAAGTATTAGGGCTTTGTAAGCTGTCTCTTATTAGAAAGTGATACTCATTTGCATGAAAAGCAAGTGAATGTGAGACATGTTTATGTTTTGATTACATTGCCGCCACTAGATCTGGTTTATTCCCCTTTAGGCCCACACAGAATCTGAATACGTTTTTTAGCTTCCATATTTTCTGTGCTTCTTGTGAGCAGAAATTAGTGGAGCTCTGCAGAACGGATTTCAGGATGGTTCAGTTTGTGTGTTTGTGTGTGTACTACACTTCAGACAAACCAACATTATGCATCAAACATATCCATCCATTAAACCCTTCATTTATCCATCCAAATCATTACAGACTGCTCCACACCCCCATCAGAGATCGTCTGAACCTTTATCCAGCATCTTATTGTGGTGCTCATGGTGTGATGAGTTTAAAAACACCAATGTTTTTAGACACAGTGAGTCTTAAGGTGTGTTCGCTGGAAATACAGTCATTTCAATTGGAATCTACACAGCTGGAAACTTCATGTAAGTGAGACCGATTTCCACAGGCAGATTTTGCAACAAGTTGATCACTCAAATTGGCCACTTTGACCAACAGAAAGCTGCTTGGTTTGAAAGTGACTTTGGTGTGAATTGTACTTCATGCATCACTGCTGTGCTCACAATAATCAAAGAGCCATTTTTGCCTACATAATTCCATCAACCACAACATATGTAAAATTCCCGTGCATATCGGTCTTCCCAATAACCGTCCATATGACCATATGAACCAAGCTAATGTTTACATATAACATGACTCTTTAGCACATCTCAAAAATAAACCATAGACCAACTTCAGTTCTGCCTTGCAACACCTTCTAACCCATGTTTATTTTCTACTTTTGGCCGAGAAAAATAGTTGCATTTCTGACTTTGGCAGAAGTATGTTCTGTCTTCCCTCCAGCAGATTGGGTATGAGTAAGTCTTTCTCTCAGCAGACCCCACGCCCTTCTACACAGAGCGTGCACAAGCATCTTCAAATGAGTTCCATCTCTGCGTTGCTATCTTCTGTTTCCTGCTGCCTCCGATTGTTGTCTTTTTCCTTTTTCCCCTCTTATTTCCCCGCATTGGAGTCAGTCTATCTTTTGAAAGTGGTTAAGAGCCCTTAAGCAATACACACAGCATTGAGTTCACGTCAGAAAAGTAACACTCATCTTCTCCGGTCTATCGCCTACAACCTCTGCCCTGGAAACTGTGCCCTTCAACATTCCCAGTGTATTGAACTCTATACTGGGGCGAAGCATCGAGCCACAGCACTACTCCCACCGTCAGGCATTGTAACATGATGCTTCAGACAGTTTCGACTTTGACATTTTCTGCTGACCATTCAACGCTTAGCTATCGTTTACGGGACAATTTGTTTAACATTTTATGTGAACAGAGCTGGAACAAACATCAAAAAATGAAGGAAGAGAGTCTGGTCCCCTACATGCTGCTACATTGAGTTTTTCGGTTGAGCACAGCTGGCTAATCATAACTTTGAGAGAAAATAAGTTGAAAGAGAATAAATCTAGAATTCAGAAACTACAGATACAGCGACTATTTCTGGAGTAAAAAAATAAATAAAAATCTCAGTGGATCTTTAATGGCAATATAGCTCAAAAGTCACATGGACTGATTTTAAGGTGTTTTGTCGTCATTTTTGTTTTTGAAGCTTAATAATTGCATTACCTTGTTTTGTATTTTATGAACGATTACATGAGCCCCATTTATATAATGGATCATTTTGTAGTCTTGATAGTTTAATTTACTCCATATTTTTGAATGTGGCTGCCCTCAGCTGATAATCAAAGCCATCAATAACTGTTCAGTCGTGAATATTCGCTCGTGCACAAACCTGCCAGTGCGAAACACACCGCGAGTGCCTCTAGCTGTAATGCAATCCGCAGATCTCAGAAATAGCAGATTGAAGCCTGATGCAAATATCCTTGCTCTCCGCTGACCCCTCTGTCAGATTCACCAAAGCCAAATGCTTTCTACAGTGCTCTCCTCTTCGCCTGAGCACCGTTTTCTCGTACTCTACTGTATGGGCACTTGGCAAGCGGACGGTGCTCTATCCGTGGGCGACGAGAGATGTTAGCACAGCTGATTTCTCAGCTCTGCATTTTGCAGTGTGCTGGTGTGAATTACCACCCTGGGATGCTTGAATGGTTAATAAGACTCCCATGAATCACACAGCAAACCTGCAACAAACTCCCCCTGTTCTTCCAATTGAGAGGTTTTGTCACGGTAGCCAAACAAATCATATTTGTGTTATATGAAGATAACTAAACCATGGAGGGAGAGATGGATTGCCCCCAGGGTGGATGTGAAAAGGCAGTGTAATGTTATGGTAATAAGTGCAGCTTGATTCTAGGCCTGCGCTGCGTATTTTTAAGTAGTGTTTTAGCATCTTTAAGGCCTGTAGAGCTTTTAATGGTTAATATCTAGCAGCCATGGTGGGGAGGAATATCGATTTTTCAGTTCATTGTATGCATTGTATGTATTTTTGGGTGTTATGTATTGTTGTGTAAATGTATGTGTGTGTGGTTGATCTCTGGCCTCTGATTCACTCACAAACTCTCTCTGGAGTGTTTTCCTCAGGCTGTTCTCTCATCATATAGATATATTTCCCCATCCTTTCCACCATCTACTCTATCTCTTTCTTTCTACTCTTGTTTGCCTTGACTGTCCATTGCCTCTTTCAATTGAGAAGGCATTGGACGTTGGTTTAAAGGTTTCATCTGTGTTTGGTTATTGTGTTTTAATCCTGCTGCTTTTCAAATGTCTGAATATGAGAATCCATTATAAAAAGAAAGAAGCAACTTCTATGATATAACATCCAGAATCCACACCAGAGCTATAACGATACAGAGAAACGAGATCATTGTGAGATTTTTCCAGCTGAGGAGCGATTTAAAGACTTTGACCCCAATCAGAATCAATCCTGCTATCACAAGCTTATGTTTGAGATGATGTATGAGACACAATGTTTGCAGAAAACACAAATCAAAGGAAATATCACTGTATATATGTATAGGAAATGTATATCATAATTTATGTATTCTTATTTATTAATTGCTAGGTTTACAGCTTCACATTTACAACCATAAGTTTACAGTAGTTTGTTAAAACTAGAAACTTTTATTAAGAAAGCAATTTAGGGTTGGTTTATTTATTGTCTGTTTGTTTGTGAGGTTAGAGTTAATTTACAGCTACAAATAACCCTAAATTAACAGTAATTTGCACTAAGGCCCAGTCCACATGGAGACGCGTTTAGCTGTATGCACATACATTTTGTATCGTATAGGTATTTCGTCCACACGAATCTGGCGTTTTGGGCGAGTGAAACTTATAATTTTCACCAAAGTGAATAAATCTGAAAACGCGGCACTTTTTTGTTTTCGCGTGGACAGCGAATCCGTATATTTTCTGAAACGATGACGTCATCAGCCCACGTCTCGCCTCTAGTCAGACACCGCTACGTCACATAACCACAACAAAAACATGATCAAACACTGAACGTTTTTTTTTATTTTTATTATTATTAACTAATATCAACTTGGATTAATAAATGTATTGTTCCATGTTCATTTGTATACCACGCACAAGGTTTATGCGCATAGTCCAAGTCTTCTTCTCTGTTTTTAGTGTATCTCTGTGGCAGAATTACAGCGCCACACACTGGTCTGGCATGTATAATACATTGTTTTGTGGTTTCGTGTAGACGCAGATATTTCTTGAAACAAGGAAGAACAAAAAAAGATCGGATGGGGAAAGCTCTGGCATCGTGTGGACGTAACCTAAGACTAGAAACATTTATAAAAAAAATAAATAGAGTGACTTTTATTTATTTATTTATTGAAGAGCTGCATTAGCAGGCATTTTGGAAAACCAACACTCAGCATCCTTACATTTCAGTTTTAGTTAGTTGTTAGTTTATCTATTTTTGACTGTGGATTAAAACTGTCATTTGGAAGACGGTTAGCTCCTCTTTAATGAATCGTTCTGTTCTGGGGTGGCGTTGTATTTGCTCTCAGTGACTGAGACTGCTCTCAATAGCGAGTGAGTTGTTGATTAGCTCCATAAGCTTCGATCTTCTGATGGGCCTGTCAGCTTGTGTCGGCTTCCCGCTTCGTGTTCTGGTTTAACGTTCCCTGTTTGCTCTCTTCTTGCTTTGTTTGCCAGGTTAGGTTAGCATTCTGTCAGCCAACCGCATCCTATTGACTTCTCAGATCTGCAATGTAAATGATGTTTTGCAAGTTTAAGGTTTTAATTGTGTGCCAACTTTTAAGACTTTGTTGGTTTGGGGCTCGAGGCGGCAATGCGACGTACGTTTACACCCATTTAACTCGAACACCCCCCTTCCTTTTTCTCCTCTCTAGCCCTGACACCACATGGAGGAACGAGGGCAATATAAACTGTTATTGTTAAAAATGTTTGTTTGCAAAGAACTTTCATCTCGTACGGCGGCCCACCCTCTTCAGCGTTTTCAACCCCAGCCGGGGCTGTGCTTTCATGTGCCGTCCCTCGACGCTTCCTGCCTTTTGTATTCACTGCACAATTAATATTCACGTCTTTCTTGCTGCTTTCCTCACGCCAGGAGCACAATAAAGAAACAACGTCACTAACTTTTTCTCCATACTTCTCATTTGAACGCCAAACGCTTTACGCATGGAAAGTGAGCGGCGACAGCTGTTGATCTTTTAAACGTGGGGTCATGTCAGATCCTGTCGCCAATTAGCTTCACTGAGCAGTTGCTATTTATTTATTTAGTTTGTTTTGTTGTGTTCGACTGTAACGATCAATGTAATTTATTTTGATGGTTGTCATTCAGCTGTGATATGAACTATTTATTTTTTCAGCTAATGCGTTTGCTTGTTTGTTTTTCTTTTCTGTGTATGCAGGTCAATCAGATTCAGAAGACCGTGATCGACCCTTTGAAAAAGTGAGTGCCCTTTTTTGCTCTTTATTGAAGATAAACTAGTATTGCAAAAACTAGTAAACTGGCTATTTAGAAAAATTGTGGCTTTAGACTATTTAACAGACGAAAAGGATGCTCCACCTAGTATACATACTTAAACAATTTATTTCAGATTAAAATGAACAAAGATTTTTTTTTAATAATCCATCCCTGTGAGTCTGTTTAATGCAAGTGAATGGAGGCCACAATGTTGAAGCTCCAAAAATCACATACAGCCATCATGATGGTAATTAATAAGACTTGAGTGAATTGAAGAATTTCTATTACACTGCTGTTCAAAAGTTTGGGATCAGTAAGATAAAAAAAGCCTTGCACATCAAGACTGCATTTATTTTGATAATACATTTTTAATTTAAATTTTTAATTTAAATTACAGAAAAAAAAAAACCAGTAATATTGTGAAATATTATTTCAATTTAAAATAACAATTTTCTATGTTAATATAATTTGAAATACAATGTATTTCTGTCGTGGCAAAGCTGAAATTTTGATCAAATAAATGCAGCCTTGGTAAGCAGTGCTGTCAAAAAATAAATAAATTAAAAAAACTGTCAAAATAAAAGTTACGCTTCTGACATTTATCTGCCAAACAGGAAAACTTTTCCATCAGTACCAGTAATTGGTAAAAAAAAAAAAAAGCTAAATGCTGTATAATGGCCGTGGCGATAACTGGGTCAACCGCTAGATTTATTCATAACACTGCAGAAGTGTAGAGGAGTATTTCTTCTAACATGAGCGTCACATAGCACAAAAAGCCCAAACTTGAGAAAGCGTTAAAAATGTAAATATTCTAATATATAATATTCTATTCTAATTTGGCATTTGAAAAAGCTCAATTAGGAAAAAAATAAATCTAAGACAGTTGACTGTAGCCATTGACATCCATATCGTCCCCTTGGAATTATAAGGTTCTATCTGACATTTTTGTCAAAATTGAGTTATTCACATATTCTTATTCTGTGATAATTTATTTACATTATGTGATATTTTGTTTTAAATTGTGTACATTTTGGGATTTTTTATTGAAAAACCAAAAAGGTTCTATCTACATAAGTCTATGGAACACAAAAACTTTAAAGCTCAATATCTCAAAACTACTCAGAACGCAGATAGAACCTTATAATTCCAAGGGGACGATTCTAATTTTTGGATGAACTATCCCTTTAAGTAACTTGTGTCTTTGCTGAAATTGATGTAAAAGTCACCTGTGCTTTATTTGGATATGTATGCTGCTAATGTAGGAAATAGACAGTGCGGTAGCTCAGGATTAGGAGCAGAGCTGCTTTAGCGGTCTCTTTCATTTATTTTATTTTATTTTTTTAATGAAAAAAAAAAAAAACAATTCTGTTGACCTTCAAATATTTTCCTACTGAGGCATCATCTTCCACTGGACATCTGTCCTGGAACTGATTATGCCTTTTTGAACCAGCGTTCATTAACAGTCCATGTATGTGTGATCTGAAGATAGTTATGAATGCTGGCTGGAATTGTGTTATTGTCTTTAAACACCTGGAATCAATCTGCGTGTCCTCGCCGGAATAAATCTGTGCGCTATTCTATTTCAGTCGGAACTGATCTGTTTATTGCATAACAGATCTACAGCCGGACTGCTGCAATTAAAGAATATGTGGAAGGTGTGTTAATGACTCTTTCACGTCCCCAGACTTCCTCTCAGCTGCACGCTTTAGAAGAGCAGAGCGTTATATGAGAACTGCTCTGACGGCTGCAGGTCTGTCCCGAATGAAAGAGTGCGTCTGGAGGAAAGTTTATTTGGCTGTCCGCCCCTCCACTCCTCTCTCGCCCCCATGAGCACTATTCCATGCCTCCATCCTCTCGTGGGACGGGCCGGAACAGGAAGCAGGCCTTATTGAGCGACTAGGAAGAGGAGTGGGAACAGAGACACTCCTAACAAACGCCCTGTGTGTGTGTGTGTCTGTGTGTGTGTGTGTGTTTGAGGATTCTTGGAGTGACTACTTGCTCCACTTTCGTCCTGAAGGATGTGCTGATTTGTGTTGAGTTATATAAGAAATAATTATATTTGTTTTTTTATTACTTTACCCTTGACCACAAAGAGGATTTGGTCAGCTCTGGTGAAGCCGTACAGTTGTCGTTTGTGAAGAAAGACAGCGAGTCGGAGGAAGATGGATAGAAAGTATGTTCTGGTGGGGTGTGTGTTGCAGCCCTGTGTGTGTGTGTGTGTGTGTGTGTGTGTGTGTGTGTGTGTGTGTGTGTGTGTGTGTGTGTTTGGTGGCAGGATGGAATGGTTCTCATTTCCGCTGGCTGGTGGGTGTGTGGCGGACGTGTGTGTAGGCTCTTACTGTGGCCTCAAGCCCAGAAACACACACACACACACACACACACACACACACACTCTCTCTCTCATGTACACACAAATACTACGAGCACAGTTGAAGCGTTAAACAGCAGAGTCAATCTTGCTCAGCACACACACACTTTTGCACATACACATGCAAACTTACAGCTGACCACTTCTCTTCCATATGGTAACAAATATGACTGTAGATAATATTGAACAGATATTGAACACTGATTACTGAGTGAATCTCACAATCTTGAAATATGTAGATCAAATTTTACATCAAAATTAAAAGAAAAAAAATCAATTATTCTAATATGCTCAATTTGGTGCGATTATCATAAATTATTATTGGTGTTCAATTATTAATGATGCTTCTTATCAATGTTGAACTTTTTTTTTGCTGCTTCATAGTTTTGTGGAAACTGTCATAGATTTTCATGATTCTTTATGAATTATAAATAGAAAGTTCAAAAAAGCAGCATTTATTTGAAATAAAAATGTCAGCAAATCAGTATATTAGAATGATTTCTGAAGATCATGTGACACTGAAGACTGATAGCTTCACCATCACAATAATAAATTACATTAATTGTAATATTTCACACTATTGCTGATTTTGCTGTGTTGATCAAATAAATACAGGTTAGGTTTAAAAAAAAAATCAAATTCAAAAATATAAAACAGTCTTTAATTAAAAAAATGAAGAAGTATGCATCTAGGCAATATTTGTTGCACTGCTTTGAATGGAGAAAAAATAAAAAAAAGATTAAGAACATTAATGTATAAAAAATGTTAATGGGATAATGTTGCTATTCGCAAAAAAAAAAAAAAAAAAAAAAAGTTAATGTTCAATAAAAAATATAATGTTTTTGTGAGCGTCAGCCACAAATATTTTATAGCTTCCACTCTTTCAAAGTTAGTGTGCATCCATATCAAGCGTGCTGGAAATCTCATGTTTAGCTTTAAACAAAACGGCTTTCTTTTAGCCTCGCCTCCAGTGAGATCCTTAAAACACACCGGCTTTGTTTTCTGCCGCGCCGCAACACATTTAATCAGCCGTAAGCCAAGATACCATGAAAGACAAGATTCCATTAGTGCATGAATAGCTCAACGTTTCTCGTTGTTCTCCCGGTGTTCATCGGTGGAAAGTATTTATAATGTGATCCTTCTGAAAAGCTGTTGAAACTCTAATGGCTTCAGACAGATGTCGGCTCTCTTAATGTGATAACTCATTTCTAAACCAGGTGAGTGCATGCCTTTGAGTGTGTGTTTTGCTAACAGAAGTCAGCAACAGTTTTGAATCATTCGAGTAGGACTCCATTATATCTGCCGGCCGATATGCATTAGGGGGAGGTAGTTTAGAGTTGGTTCGTTGAAGTTTTTGTTGATCAAGATGGAATGTTGTTTTTCTGATATGTGTCATGGCTAGATATCTTACTGATAGTGATGATGGTCTTAGCCAGCACCACTAACTCTTGGTCATATGTAAAGCTTTATTCAAATCCCCAACAGTCTGCTTTAGGTGCTTAACTTGTCCTGCAGTGTGCTACAGACATGGATGAATCCTCAAATCATCAAGAGAGAAACCTCTTGAAGAGAGATGCTGGTCCTTTTTGAATACTTTAAGTGATCGGACTTAATGGGATAATAATTCACCCAAATATTTAGAGCTGTTTTTCTGTGTACATGGACCCTATTGACTTTCACTGCACAGATAACAGCAGACACAGATGCAAAGAACACAAAAACAAACCACAAACAAAAACTGATCAAAACAACACAAAACGACACCAAAAACCAAACAAATCATCAAAACAAAATATACAAATTAGTCAATAAAAACTAAAACAAAAAAACAGTGCAAAATATTAAAGAACAACACATAACAAAAAAACAAACAAACAAAAAAAAAAGCTTCCATTAGTTAATGTTAGTTATTGTATTAATTAACATGAACAGACAATGAACAATACATTACTGTGTTTATTCATCTTTGTTAACGTTAATTAAAATAGTTATTCATTGTTAGTTCATGCTAACTCACAGTGCATTAACTAATGTTAACAAGCACAACTTGTGATTGTAACAATGCATTAGTAAATGTTGAAATTAACATTAATAAATGCTGTAGAAGTATTGTTCATGCTTAGTTCATGTTACCTAAAGTAGTTAACTAATGAACCTTACTGTAAAGTGTTACCAAGAAAACAAAAAAAATGACACAATAATAAGACAAAACAAAACAAAAAAAGAATAACACCATGCAAAACTATAAAAAAAAAAAACATGACACACAAAAAAATAAATAAAAATAAGAACAAAAATATGCATACAAACACAAAACAAGAAAATGGAAACATTTTCCAAAATATATATATTTTTTTGTTTAGCAGAAGAAAGGTTTGAATTAATAATGACAACATTTTTTCAGTATTTTAGCCTGCACTATCCCTTTAGGATATCCACCTTCTAGACAATAAAATGGGTGGAACAATCCCATAAACTTACATTTGAAGGAGCAACCCAAGCCATAACTAGATACCAGAATGTATCGAGACATGGGTGGGCTCTTGTGACTTGGGCCAGTACGTAACCACCCTAGTAAACACCCTGCATTGGCAAATACAAGCAGAGAGATGACATACAGTGTGTTTAGAGTCTCCTATGGTGCTTAAAAGAGATACAGGGCTGGTCAAACATGCGGACCAAATAGAAATAGAAAACCTATAATAAAGGCTTCTGTTTTCAGGCATGACACAGCACCCAGCGTTTGCACTGCACAAAACACAGTGAACTCTGTAAACTCATGCACAGACGTACTGTAACACAAGAGCATGGATAGCTGCAGCCTTCACCCCGTCCAGACTCTGGTTTGGCTCACGGAGCCGTGTGTGTGTGTGTGTGTGTGTGTGTGTGCCGCTGCTGCAAACAGCCGACTGCGACTTCATCCAACTGTTATTTCTGTCATTCTCTGTCAAGCGGCTACCACACCCGCAGTCAGACCAGACGGGTGTTAAATTATACAGCCTACCAGCGAGGTGGAGCGTAAGTGTGTGTGTGCAGTCAAGCGATGTACAACCAAACATCAAGAGAGCTTTTAGACGGGACGGGCACATGATCCTGTGTTTGGGTTGGGCCGTCCTCTAGTCCGTCTGAAGAGTTCGTCTAGATTACAGCGAGTGTTTTTAGATCTCCTACTTCCAAGAACAGCACCCGTAAACTGTCATTACAGACAGAGCAGGCACTAACCTCAGGACCTGGAATATTCCTTGTAGCATGGTCAAGTTTTTATTTTACCAGTCGAGTGTGGGTAGAAATAGATGATGCTTATAAACTGATGAACACATGATAAAGCCATCTATTGAGCATTGTTTTGTATTATTTAATCTTTACTGTTGTTTTATGTGATTGTTTGACAGCTTACGATACAGTATATGTAAATTTGATCTTTCTGTCCAATATAATGCATGCATCCAGCCATATCCTAGTTTTATTTTATGGAATTTTATGGACAGTGTGTCTTACATTTCTGGAAAAATCATGCATTTTATGTATTATTTTTAATTTATTTTCTTGAATTGGTCAAATCCCTGAATTATTTATTAGTGAATCATTCTAAATTACAATAATAAAATAAAAAATATCCATCAGTAATTAAAAATGAATGGTAAGAATAATTAAAACAATGTGGGAAGTCAGGACTTTTATCCACCAGTCTTTCAGTCTTTAAATATTAAGTTTCTCTCTCTCTCTCTCTCTCTCTCTCTCTCTCTCTCTCTCTCTCTCTCTCTCATAAATTAGTTTTACATGTTAGTGGAGTTTTGGTGCTGTCATCACCTTGGGTATTTATAATCTTTATTTGTTTATTTCTTTAAACCTTTTTATTTTCCTTTTTTTTAAAGGGTAGAGAAAATCTGAGTTTGTTGTGTTTTGCTATCAAAGTGGCCATAACATAATGAATCTATTTTAGATTCAGTTTGTCATTTTAAGTTAGTTTTATGTTTGTATGAATTATTAATCCAGTCGTCACACTTGACATTCGTGCAAAGAAGAGAGATAGAGTGGAGTCATTGGGCCAAAGTAGTGTTTTATAAATGGAGGGTGCGTGTGGGTGGTGGGGCTGGGTCCTGTGACGTCCTCACTGTGATATTGTGCCGCTCCCTTCTTTACTTCCTGTGGGAAACAGTTTAGGGCTTGTCTTAACAGGCCAGCGCTCTCTCTCTCTCTCTGATTCTCCTCTTTTCGTGTAGTTTTTCTAGCTCTAGCTCATCACTTTCTTTACTAATTTGACCCAAAGGTGGAGAAAGTTTATGCATCACCTCTCACGGGGTTTGAACTTGCAAAAAAGTTTGAGATCTTAATCTTAATCCAAACTTTTTGATGCCAAAGCCCGAGGAATACCATTATCCATTTCCTAAAATGTTAATGGGCCTATATATATTCATTTTTAAAGATTCATTTATATTGTGTGAGAAAAATTTTTATCTGTACTTTTGATAGACAAAATGTTTTTTACAAAATGAAATATCATGCTTTTTTATTTGTTCTATACATCATCTCCTATTGTCAGTAAAGGTTTGCACGCAGCTTGAAGATGCACTATGCACCGTATCTTCACCTAAATTCCCCAAATAGTGCACATAAGAACATACATTTATAGCTCCTTGACCCTAAAACTGTCCTCCTACATCAAGGCTCAAAGCTTTGGTTAAACAAGTCGCTTTTTTCAGTAGTTAAAAGAGAACAAAACGGTGTGGGTCATGTGTTTGTACTGTTCCTCAGTGCTCCCATGGGATGCGAAGTCGAAACGCAGTCAGGCCTCAAACCAAAGCGGCCGACTCTGTTGCTAAGTTACAGTTTAGAGTTCTCCTATTTTTAGTTTCCTGAGACCAGGCTTCTCACCCAGAGATTATATTTTCATTTGGAATAGAAACAATAAAAGAATCCAGATGAAATGCCTCCGTGCCATTTGTGTAATGAAGTGATGCTGTTAAAATGGGCTGATGCTGCAGGAACCTCCTCAACACGTTAATTAACGATGGTCTGGTGTAGAAACAAACACTGTGGTTTTCTGTGTTGATTTCCCTCTCCATATAGACTGTGGAACACTGTGTAGTGTATAGATAGTTTTAGAACGATGTGAATTATAAGATGAAGACTGCAGTCATACCATTGGCCTAGAAAATGCAATATGACTGGACGCTCTCTTATAGTGGCTGCCATGTGGAGGTCAAATAAGTTAATTTTTTTGTTGTTGTTGGTAGATATATCTACCTGTTGTAGATATACCTTCCTCCTCCAGAGCTAGTGGGGGCAGCAAACCAAGAAAAAAAACTAACAAAAAAAACGCGACTGCTAATTTTTAATAGCAAAAACTTCTGTAAAAAGCAGTCCAAACTCTATTTTCACCATTTTTTTCCCACTGTCCTCCATTTGTTTACTCTAAAGTCATATTTGACCACGGGAAATCTTGTATGCTGTTTTGGTCACACCGCAGCACTACACGCACTGTAGGAACAAAACTATTAGATCTATTTTTTATTTTTTTTATCGTTATGTTTGTTGTCCCTTCAGTGATTTGCCTTGTATGTCTGTGTTATGTGCACAACACGTTGATCATTTTCTCTTCTGTCTGTGCTCTTCTGTGTGCACAGGTACAGCAATGTCTTCCCCAGTCTGAACATGGCGGTAAAACGCAGGGAACAGGCTCTTCAAGACTATAAGAGACTCCAGTCTAAAGTGGAGAAATATGAAGAAAAAGAGAAGACTGGGCCCATCATGGTCAAACTCCATCAGGTACAACCACTTCTTCTATTTAATTGAAAGGCAAGACTTCCTTTCCAACAGCATCGTACTTTCAGCCATTCATTTTCGATGAGTCACTGATCGCCTACTAATACCAAAAAATCCTTTAATGCAAGTTAGTTCACTCAGCGGTCACGTTGGTAACACCCCAGGTAGCTGTTTTCTATGTATATTACAATTACAGCTCGTGTCTACATGAATGGGGAAAGATAGAAATCAAATTGGTAAAGTTTTATTTTTTCTATAGTAAAAACATTCAATTAAACCAAACCCTAACCCTTTGTTATGTTAATTAATATTGCTCAATATTTATTTGTGTAATTACATTGTAACAAAGACACATTAAAATAAAACGTGATTTTCAGACTTGTCCAGCTTATGCACAATCTACAGTAAATAAACTCCATGTAAAAGATTTTCTCTTTTAACAAAGATGGGGCGTCCATTACTTCAGCCGTTCATTGGGATAAGTAAAAAAAAAAAAAAAAATGGAAACACTGCTTCTGTCTTAAAATTTGCCTATGTACAAGGAGCTATATATAATTTATGGCAAATTATAGCTAATTTTAATACATAGTATGCATCGAGTTAACACATATTTTTGCTGTAGCAGTTCACTATAGCTGTCCTTTTAAAGTTATGTATTCCGTCATCTAAAATTTGGAACGTAACATTGGTTTGATGTATTTTGTGTTTAAGCATATATATATATATATATAAGCATATATATATAATCAGAGAGCGTTTCATTGAAGCCTAAAAATAATCACCAGAAGTAAAGCTAAATGTAGGTTCTAAACAAAAACACCAAAGTCACATGACTTCAACATCTATACTGTAAGGCCCAATCCCAATTCTATTTTATACCCCTTCCCCTACACCACCGCCTACCCCTTCCCCTTGTCCCTTGAAACAGTGTAAAGTGGTAGGGGTGAAAATATTCCCCTAAGGATTGGGACACCACTACTATGCCGTCACACGTCATCATTCGTCGTCTAGCTCTTACAATACACACACATACTGGTGTGCTGGAGTAAATAAGAGCCTTTAATTATCATTCTGGATTAATGAGCTGCTTACTGACACACAAACATATCGGAAATCGCGCAGCTCATACATCCAGGAGAAAATAAACTTGTCAACGCTGCCCCACTACTTTTATTAAATGCAGTTTAAATACTGAATCGCTACATTATATTTAACAGCAACGAGAGGATACAATCGCTGTTTTTAAGTAAACTCACTCTAAAAAGAAACTCACAAACGCGAATACACGCAACTTCCATTTTTTCTCTCTCTCTCTCTCTCAATATTTGAGAAAGGGGTTTAGCGTTTTATAATTATTGGGGGGACTATCCCCCCTCAATGTCTACTGCAGTTATCGCCCTGATGTCTTTATTGATATGACATTAGTGATTTTTTGCAAACATTTTTTTGAGTAACATGACCATTATTATGAACTCACAATTGAATGTAACATAAAACAAATTATTACTTTTGGTTAAAATCTTTGTTTATGCCAAAAAAGCATATTTGTTTTATGCCAAAAAAGCATATATTTGTTCGCTCTAGCAGCCATGTTGCCGAGATATTTCATACCCCTTCGTTTGAAGTGTGGTCCCGAAAAATCTTCGTTTGAAGGGCTATCTGGCCCTTCCCCTACCCCTCCAACCAAAAGAGAATCAAGACAAAGGGGAAAGGGGAAGGGCTAAGGGGTAAAATTGGGATTGGGCCTAAGTCGCAAACAGCTATTTCTATCTTTAAAAAAAAAAAAAACATTTTCCTTAAAGGTTTGAGTTTATAGAACAAGTATAAACACACCGAAACTGTCAGAAAGCTACTAGCGAGTAGATGAGTTAACCTGTTGAGTATAATGAACTATAATGTCCTTGACAACCTCTGTAGTCCCATTTAACCTTTTCAATTAAATGTTTAAAAAAATAAAAATAAAAAGCTGAAAAGTAGTGCTGCGTCCGACTCAGTGTTCATTTCGTTAACGAAGACGACAACGAAAAATATTAGTTAACGAACATTTTTTATGTGACTAAGACGAGACGTTGACACGCTAAAAATAAAATCTGATGACGAAATTATGATGAAATGTATGCCAGTTCAACCCAGTTCATGCACGGAGTTAATTTCTTACGAGCTGATTACCTGAATCAGGTGTGTTAACAAAGAGAAAAGTGCAAAATATGCAGAGCAGTGGGGTGTGAGGACTGGAATTGAGAACCGCTGCTATAGGCTATTGTCCTTCAAAATTCGCGTCCCTGTAGTTGGATTGCGATCAGATAAGGAAAGGGCTTTTGCATATCTAGTCAGTATAGCAGTATAGTATAGCAGCAGTGGATGGATAGACTAATAAAATGCGAACTAGCGATCTGAAACAATGGCCTCAGCACCCGAAGGGTTAGGGATAAGGTAACCAGATGCCGTTTTTCCCGGGAGTCACAATTCGTTGTCGATTAACTTAAAGTTAGTGAAGGCAGGATAGGTGGAATCACGCTGATAGAAGTGCTCTCTCTCTCTCTCTCTGTTCTCTCATACAGCGCGATCAGTTCTCAGTGCTCAAACACACACAACAGTCCAAATGTTTATCGTGTAGACTTTACACAGGAAGTCCATAACCTACTGCATTTATGTGAGATACTTTACCCTGTAGAGTATCTCACATAAATACAGTAGGTTATGGATTAAGTGAACGTGAACAGGTGAATGAAAACTGAACGTGTGTCAGTATTTCATGCATGCCTTCCGTCTTAAAGCGACAGCATTCCAAATTAAATACCTATCTGTCATTAATGTTACCCAACAGAAGATGTTTAAAGAGAGAAGAATTAATGATTATTTTAATTTGAAAACTACATATAAAACAATTTGGCTAAAACTATTGACTAAAAGTAATGACTAAAAGTTGACAAAAACGCAATGACTTTTCGTCGACTAAAACTAGATTAAAACTATGAAAGACTCGAATGGCTAAAATGTGACCTAAGACTATTAATTATTTTCATCTCAAAACTAAGACTAAATCAAAAATGCCTGCCAAAACCCATTTGAAAAGCCCATTTAATTGGGGATGATGGAATCGGAAGTGCTTAAAATGCTCATTTATGGGTTTTGGCTTATACATCATCCTTGCAGCACCGTGGGGTCAATTTTGATTTCATGTTGAATACTAGGGCTCAGAAAGACCCAAAGCCATCCAAACTAAGAAACCCTTCACACAACACAGTTTTCATCTGGTCTTTATACATCTTACTGTAGTGGATGCTTGTTCTCGAGTGTGCTGGACCTTATGAATCATCGGGTTTTATTATCATCTGTCCACTCTCATGCAGGTATTTTTAGCATGCAGCAACAAGTGAAGGAAGCTGCTCTGGATGGGTGCAGAAGTATTCAGAGCACATGTATACATGCGAGCGAACTCACCCACGCAAGAGAAACAGCCTCTCAACTCAGCTGCACTTTTTCAAGAGGCTGCGCTCAACACACACTATGGGATAATTGGGTTTCACACACACACACACACACACACACATGATCACTCGCTCACGGTAACACGATCCAGCGAACATGAGCAAACAATAATTGTTCTTTTTGTTGCACACTTCTGGGTCATTATGCATGTGTATGTTGAATGTGAAGGACTGTACATGTGCAAACAGATACAGATGGGTGCCTGGAAAACTTCTACATATATGTACAGCCCATCGCCCACACACACACACACACACACACACACACTGAAGGACTCAGCAGGGCCGTAGAGGATAGGAGAACTGATAGTGTGTGCAATCACATTTAAACATATATAGAAAGCAGGTCATATCCTAGCAGAGGTCAGCACTTATAGATCGCTTCCCCTCCCTTCCGCTGTGCTGATCAGTGATTGCATCATGAACGTTGCTCTTCCCCACCTCCACACCCTTGAAAATAAACTGGCCTCACACAATTGTTTTGTTGTTATTCTAATGACACACCATAACAGCTTGCTTTAATAAATGGCAACTCATCCTGGGGTAGGCAGTAGTTATATTGCTGCTTATGTGTGGGTTTTGTTTTTAGGCCAGAGAAGAACTGAAGCCCGTCAGAGAAGACTTTGAAGCCAAGAACAAGCAGCTATTGGACGAGATGCCCAAGTTCTACAACAGCCGCATAGACTACTTTCAGCCCAGCTTTGAGGCTCTGATACGAGCTCAGGTGAGCATCAAATATACACAGCTCAGAAGCAAAAAACAAAACTAAAAAAACTCAAACTAAAAAAAACATGTCAGTTACGTAGCCCCGTATGATGGATTTACTGGGAACATATATTTATATTTTCTTTCACACACATATAGTGTATGTATATATATATATATATATATATATATATATATATATATATATATATATATATCAGCCAGAGATGGAATAATTTTAGACTGTATTGAGTCTTCCTATTATAAGTGAACTTTTTATGACACTAGTAAATTTACATTTAGTCAATTAGCAAACGCTTATATCTAAAGCGACTTACAAATGAGGACAATGGAAGCAATCAAAAAGAAGAAAAGTGCATTGATATAAAAGTTCTATAACAAGTCTCAGTTAGCTTAAACGCATTACACGTAGCAAGGGCTTTTAAATAATACAATAAATAAAAAGAAAACTGATATAAGAACAAGAAATAGAAAAAGAATAGAGCAAGCTATTGTTAGAGGTCTGCAGAGGGGTGCAGAGCGAGTGGTGGTTTTGTATGCAAGCATCAATGTCTTGAATTTTATGCGAGCAGCTATTGAAGCCAGTTCAAACTGATAAACAGAGGTATGACGTGTATTCTTTTCGGCTCATTAAAAATTCATCTGGATTAATTGTAAAGGTTGGATAGAACTGGCTGGAAGACCTACCAAGAGAGCATTGCAATAGTCCAGCCTGAACAGAACAAGAACTTGAACAAGGAGTTGTGCAGCATGTTCCGAAAGACAGGGCCTGATCTTCTTAATGTTGAATAAAGCAAATCTGCAGGACCAGAAAGTTTTAGCAATGTGGTCTGAGAAAGTTAGCTGATCATCAGTCATAACTCCAAGGTTTCTGTCTGTGTTTGAAGCAGTTGATGTGCCCAAATTGATGTGGAAATTGTGATGAAACGATGGGTTTGCTGGAACCACAAGCAGTTCTGTCTTGGCAAGGTTGAGTTGAAAATGATGGTCCTTCATCCAGTAAGAAATGTCTGTTAGACAAGCTGAGATGTGAGTAGCTACCGTCGGATCATCAGGATGGAATGAGAGGTAGAGTTGAGTATCACCAGCATGTCAGTGGTATGAAAAGACATGTTTCTGAATGACAGAACCTAATGATGCCATGTAGACAGAGAAGAGAAGTGGTCCAAGAACTGAGCCCTGAGGTACCCCAGTAGTTAGATTTTGTGACTTGGACACCTCACCTCTCCAAGATACTTTGAAGGACCAATCTGATTGGGAAGACTCAATCCACTGGAGTGCGGATCCTGAGATGCCCTTTGCCAGTAGGGTTGACAGGAGGATCTGGTGGTGAATCCCGTCAAAAGCAGAAATACAGTAGAAAGTATAGAATGACAGTAGAAGCTCAAGAATGAAGTAGGAGAACAAAAATAACAATGTCTGGTTCTACAACATATGATGCTGATCAAGTGTACAGTGCAAATGATGTACATTGGGACAAAATAATAATACAAAATACAGTGTTGTGGCTGTAATAAAATAATTACGACTGGTACATTTTCTTAATTCACTTTCTATTAGCAGGCAAAAAGTTGGAGTTGAACTGTAAAATTGTTTAAAATATGTCCTCTTGTCTTCTTAAGTTTTTTTTTTTTAGATAGCATTTTATGTATCTTAAATGCATACAATTAAATATTTTCATGCTTTTTCATAGTTTGACAAATGTACAAGTAACGTTGTCATAGTAAAATATTTATAATATTCATTTAACTTTTTTTTTTTTTATATATATATATGTTGTTTTTAATAGGAATCAAAAGCCAAAAATCTAAATCAATAAAAAATCAAGTTGAACAAACACCCTATAACACACAGAGTAGTACATTTGAAAGCTTACACTCTCTCCACCCAGATCTATTGTGATTAACCCTGAGAAACACACACACACACACACACACACAGAAACATTCCTTTATGCTGTGTTAACACACTGTCTCACTCTACACACTTTCCCTCTATTTAATGTGATTAACCCCCACAATCCTGCCTGCTTATGTCCACAGCTCAGACTGAGTGTTATTTTAAGGAGAATTTGTGTGTGAGAGAGCTAAACACTAGAATCTAATGAATGTAGTAATATTGATACTTTAGCAACATTTAAGCAGCGTTTGTGTTTTTCTTTTCTTTTCTTTTCTTTTTTTTTTTTTGAAGAGACACTCCATTCCTGGCTTGATAATGAAGATATTTCATGAAGATTTTGTCCCTCTCCCTTCTCAGTACTGTAATCTGAAAACATTATTGATGCTATTATTATTATTACACATTTTCTTATAAGAAAACTACTACATTTAATTATTTAAAATGTGTTGCTATATTACAGTAATCAAAATGAGATTTTACATCTGAAATGTTTTTGACTGGTGTTTTGCGATTTACCCAAATAAGTACTCTTTGTAAAGTTTAAATGACATGGTCATATTTTCTTTGCTCCATTTTGGTTTATAAGTTTACTTAATTAGAAACTGTCTGTGTCACATCTTAATTCCATCCCTAGTCTTAAAAATTAAGATGTTTTCCTGGCATGGTTCCATCAAGAACATTCATGGAACCCTTCCCCTGCACAAAATGTTCTTTACAGTGGAATAAGGTTCTTTAGATTATGAAATGTTCTTCACACTTAGGAAAAAAAAAGGTTCTTTTAGGAACGGTTCACTGAAGGGTTATTTGAGAAACCAAAAATGTTTCTTCAATGGTATCACTGTGAGAAAAAAAGTGGCTTATGTCCCAGTCAGTTATTTTTGTGTTGGTGAAAATCTGACTGTACATCACTTATATATATTTTAGCAAGACAAGAGCACTGTATTGACCAATCAGAATCCAGAACTGGAACGGTCTATTTGATAACAAGGCTGATTTTGTCTTCTGGTCTACTAGTATGGACCAATAAACACCAATTGAATTCCGCTTATAAATGTCATGGATGGAACAACATCAAGCTTCCTTTAGTTAAAACCATTGCGATCTTTACGGAGACAACAGTCTTTTATGATCGTTTTTGTGTAGCAACACTTTGTTTTGTTATGCTTTTGTCATTTACTCTATTGAAAACCACATGTGGGTGCTCTGTGGAAAAAATAAAGGTTATAAATAAATGAACACATGAATGTTAAAAGCTGATCATAGATCAGGCCTGAAATGCAGTCTTTCCTTGAGCTTTCGGCTAACAGATGGGCAGCAGAGAGAGAGCGAGAGAGAGGTCTAGCAGATGACAGAGTCTCATTCATCAAGCACTTTCTGTAACCCAGAGTGCCATACCTCCAACACCCACATACTCCAAGACACAGTCACCAACAGCAGCTCTCTGTGATGAGGTAGAGGAGGGTGTCTCTCTGTCTGATAGAGGGTGTAGGTGGACTCCTGAGACTGCAGGCCTTATTACTATAGGTGCACTCTGGAGACGCTACCTCCCTCTTTATCAGATGGACGTCAGATCAGACAGTTTCTGTTTGTGTTTCCAGTAGTCCTGGAGTAGACACGGTTTGACTCACTGAACATTCAGTCATGCTGAGAGTCCCTCATCCTGCTGAGTAATTCGCACACAGACACAGAGCCTTATATATCAGAGGATGAGGACAAATAGAAATTTGGCCTAAAGAGAGATACATGCACGTACATCCTGGATGGCCAGGGAATGAGCCAAATTTACACCCGCAGACTGGTTTCCCAGAAGTCACTGCATTGAGTTCTTTAAGTCTTGACTTGTATGAGTGGGAACTCTTTGGACGAATACAAAATATGATATTCAAAAACCTCATCTTAAGCATAGGTTGAAAATCAATGGCGGTCCTAGTACTGAGCCTTGCAGTTCTCCATACAAACCTTGTGATCGATATGATCCCTCTTCATTAACTGCTACAAATTGATAAAGTGAATGACGCAGACCACTACATTGTCACCCTATTGGGCATTTAAATACGACACATTCTGGCATGCAGAAACTACTGGACCAGGAGTAGCCATTTTCTTCTCCTGGAAGGATACCATCATGGAAAGTTTACTTCCAACCCTAATCAAATACTTTTAAACCAGCTAATCAAAAGTGTTCAAGATTACTTGAAAATTACCGGCAAGTCTGATGCAGCTGGGTTGGAACTGAAGCCTGCAGGAAGGTAGTTCTCCAGGAGCAGGGTTGGAGACCCCTGAGCTAGACAGGGCATCTTGGAATGAAGAGAATGCAGGGTTTTCAAGAAATGCTCTGTGTTCCAGAGATCAAATTCATCAGTTCTTGTGGCAGCATGCTAAAGAATAGCTTAACACCCAATCCAGCAGGTCCATTGATTGTTCGGATACTGACATCACATGGGTAATTGTACAAAATCAAGATTTTTGCAAGGAGCTCTGTGCCTCAGTGGGTAGTGCTGTAACCTCACAACTAGAATGTCCCGGCTTCCTTCACTTTCCCACGTAATCCAAAGACTTGCAGGTCAGGTGAATTGGAAACAATAAATTGTCAGTAAGTTTGAATATGTATATGAATATGCACAGAGGACAAGTGATGTAAAGAATGGATGAATGGACAGTTTTACAAAATCCGTAATTGTTCCAAATGGATTTTATTTTTATTTTTTTACCAAATTTTGCTTCCACTTATTGAGTCTTATAAGGTAGTCTTGTGTTTACAGCTCACAAGGTCCGTGGTTATGGAGTGTTCTGAGGTGACGTAATGTATAATATGTAGACCGACTCAGTTTTTGGATGCCTGTGGCCTACACTGTAGATGGTGTGTTACATGTGTTACAATTTGTGTGTGTATATGTTTAATTAGTTAATTAGGCATTTGTTTAGAATATATTAGTGTGTGTGTGTGACAGAAGCATAAATACTAATTCCCTTTGAAGCTTTTTCTGGTCAAGAATCACACGCTTAAACAGGAAGGGTCTGTCTTGATGATTTGTTCAAGAAAGACCACATTTTGATTTTGTTTTTTCTGTGTGTGATTTTTAAAGGCCGATAAATCTAAAATCAACGAAACCACAATGCTATCTCATTCAAATCCTGGCGCAGCCGTCTCCACAAATAGTTAAACAGACAGCAGCAAAGCAGTGATTGGAAATGTGTGTTGACTTTGCGGTCAAGAATATACTTCCATCTGAAAGTAATAAGTACAGATTGTTTAATGGACTTAACTCTGAATCAGGATTCAGCAGTTCTTTGAGGATTGCACATTTTCTCGCTACTAACGGCCTTAAAATACTGGAACGTATCATGGCTCCAACCACACAACCTTATATACTTGAATTGTAGTTTCTATAGACCTGAATCCAACCAATCAAATTAGAGCTTGCCACTTTGATAAAGCTCCGGTCTTTGCAACATGTATGGCACGGCTCACGAACGGTCTGTGGGTGTGCTGCCTGAAACCGAGACATAAATATGGTGCCATACCTGCGTTTTAGTTTGTGTGTGGTGGCATCATTCATTGGTTGTTTTGATTGATCGCTGACAGGTCCAAGGCGGATTTTCCTCTGAACTAGTTTTCCTTCCAGTCCCACGTGCTGCATGGCAAACAGATCCCCTCACTGCTCTTCATGTGGTGAGACCGCCATAAACAGGACAGACCAGTATCCGCTTCCATTCAGCACTGGGCAGGAACTGGCCTCTCATAGATCACAGAGGGCCACTGACGGCCAGCGTGGAGTCTTTGATTAGAGTCTGAAGTCATTTCGAGCAATCCCAGAGGCAGTTTACGCAATCTATTCAAAAGAGATGTGCTCCATCACATTGTTTGGTGCCGCATTTATACATCTGCCCTACAAAAACCCCTAAAAAGTGTCTTTGCAATCCGTGGGTGTCTAAACTTAATGGCTCCTGTGTGAACAATGGAGTTGAGTTGCATTCATCAGTCGAAAATCTGCTGCGTATCTTTAGCCAACACGACCAAAGAGGAAATAGCTTTTCAGTTTGATGGCCCCATGTAAAAGACAAATCTTTTCCCACTCAGACTTTACTTTTACAGCTTCTTCTTTTCAGAATATATATGTATAACTTTGTCAGAATTTTCTTTTGAGTTTCATACAGGTTTGGATGAACACGAGGGTGAGTAAATTATGTCAGGAATTACATTTTTAGTGAATTGTTCCTTTAACAAAATATGAAAATTAGGTGACTTGGAGGTGGGCCAATAAGAAAGCCCCTAGCAACCATTTAGAACAACATGCTAAAAACCACTTTGAAGACCTTGGCAACAACATACTGTAGCAACACCCTAGCATCATGGCATTGCGCTGGCAAACTCCACTTGTATTGTCTTGAGAATGTGTGATGAATATTAAGGCCATAGTAGATGTGGATTTGTTTGTGAGCACACACGTACAGAAAGCAGCTTGAATAATTGTGCTGTGTGTAGGTTTGTGAGCCGAGCAGCTGTATTTCCCAGCACTTTCAATGGCGGCCCACTCCTCCTGGAGTCTTGTAATGTGATTAAAGGCTATTAATCATCAAAGCGTCTCTCGCGGGACCCCTGACTCACGGGCCGGGGGAAGAGCAGGGGCGGGACGTGTCAAGAAAGCTTTCAGCCGACACTCGCTCGCTCACACACACACACAGATCGCAGAAGATCAGGGTCACCTGCTACCCACAGACCCTCGAGTGTTATCTCTGTGCCGTACCATAGGATGAGTTTGCTTTTCCTGTAGGAGCAGGAGTCAAGAATATCCCTTGGTTGGAAAAAGTCAAGTTTTTTTATTTAGCATAAAGTGATTTTCATATAAAGATTATCAGATATATGTCATCATTTTCTATTTCCGGTTGGTCCGGGCTGTGTACTGTCAGAATCATCTCATGTTCAAGATGCAGACCATCACAGTGTCCTAATAGTCAATGGGAAACTTGAGTTTTATTGAGTTTCTAACTCAATACTCAATAACTCAATAAATTTGAACTGTTTGTACACTTTTTATGAGATGATTTCCAGAAAATAATATTAATTTAGCTAAATTATGAGATTAAGAGTATAATGTACTGCTAAACTACTTTTTTTCTCATCATTTCAGTGTGACTACATTAAGATAATCCACATTAATTCACTATGTAGCTTAGTGTTGTGGTATAAAGTGATAAAGAAACATGAAGTCTCACTTGATTGTCTTGAAAAGTATTTCCAATTTTAATGCTGGATATGTTTGACCTTTGTTTCCTGTCAGGTGGTCTATTTTACGGAGATGCACAATATCTTCACTGACCTGACAGATCAGATTGATCAGGGCGGTCTGACAGATGAACAGAGGAAGCAAGAGAACGAGGCCAAACTGAACGAGTTGCGCGCGCTGTCCATCGTGGCCGACGACTGAGACCGAGGACATCCCGTCACCCACGTCTTACTCCGATGTTTTAATGAAGTCCTTTAATTTATTTCTCTTTTTTTGTTGTTGATAATATAGAAGTCTCGTTTTGTATGTCTTTGACAGCTAAAGCCATCAGAAAACACTAATGATACTGAAACTTTTTTAATGTGTTCAGATTCTCATACAAGCATGAAATCTAGTTTCTTAGCTAGAGTTAATTACGTATTATTTTTGCAAATCAAACCTTCCTGTGTTTAATTTTTCTGTCATAAGTCACTAAAACTGACCAACGATTGAAGCTGTAACAGATCATTTACATGTTTATCTTAAATCTTTCCCATTCACCAGGCCAAAATAAGTTATTATATGCTAAAACTTAGTTTTCGATCCATGATGAACATTTTTGTTGTCACTAGTTCAAACACTACAATTGGATGTTCTTCAGCTTTTTAAAAGCAGCTTCAGAAAAGAGTGTAACGCTGCAATAGTGCTGAGAATGTATGATGATTGATTTCTTTCATCAGTTAACAGAAATCATGTTAGCCTTCGAATGAATCCACGTGGAGAAACTGTGATGTCTACATGAGTTTAACTGATACTCTGCCTCCCTCTACTGACACTGAAACGGTTTTCTTTCTTCTGTGTATCTGACCGGTTTGTGTTCACTGTATTCTGTAATGAAGGAAAGACGGGTTTATTTACCAATAGTCTTACAGCCATATTACACAATGGATGTTTTTTAAAGCCACACATTTTCATCTCCATGTCATTTGCATCAATTACTGACAATCACTGTTTAGTGAAGTGTTTTGAGACTGGAAGAGCCTTGATTGTATGAACAGATTATTGGTTATTTGAGTTGGATTATTGATGTGCCTTAACTGTGGTCATGGGGTTTGACGTTAACCTGAATTCAGTGTAAATGCCCGTTCACACCAAGCACGATAACTATAAAGATAACGATAAAGATATAGTTCTAAAAATGGTTCTCAATATTAAAGAATAGCAGAGTCCACACTACAAACATTGACATCCAATCAGAATCCATCTTGCTGTAACGAGCTCGATGATTTAAAGCGGCAGACGCACGTGCGCTCACAATAAACAGACGATATCGTTCGCTGGTGTGGTCGCTAATATCGTTATCTCTATAGTTATCGTTCTTGGTGTGAACGGGCTTTAAGTCTACCAAGCAACTTAATGTAAGCTATACGCAATGATTTTATGGTACATTCTCACTTTGCTTCTGAAATAATATAAAACATTTTCTCTAAGACTCTGGACCACAGCCTTGTGTGCATTGTGTCTTTACATTTCTCAAACTGTTCCTCTTTCCACTGTTGTTGAACAGTCCTACATTCTAACAGTAAATTGGTTTTGGATTGTTCACTGTTATGTTATTTGAACTCCTTTATCTTGCCATCCGAGTCTTATTCATAACAAACCATGTCCGGTACACTCATTGCAGGATTGTGATTCACTTGGGAATGAACCAGTTAAGTATTTGTGTAAGCAGCAGCTCAACCTCATAATGCTTTTTGGCTAAAGCACAGTTTCCTGAGTGACATCAGCATGAACTGATCAGATCTGCAGTTCAACAACAGACCGTGTCAGAGCTGTAGAAAAAGGAACATCTGGAATAAGGCATTGTCTTTATTCTCCTGTCAATAAAATGAAGTAAAATACAGTACATCTCTATCAGCTGCAATTAGTCAAACATTTACAGTTGAAAACACTCATTTACAGACTGTCGAAGACACAGACATTTCATCTGGATGAATGAAAGGAAGCAGATTCAACTTCAGACTCTCGTACACAACTATGAAACTGACTGAAAAGCTACTCGTAGTGATAAGTTCATCGGTTCCCAAATCTTTGAAGATGTAACCGAATGTTCCTGGACTATGTATTAAGGTCGGAGTGTATCTGTCAGGCCTAAATGACCTCAGATGACCTAAAACAATCTAGATCCCTACATGAGAAGCAGAGATGTGGTGTCTCCGGTCTTCATAAATTACAGAGCACAGTTTCTTGTCAGTAGCATCTGGCTTATTAGCAAGTCTTGTTAAGTTAGCTGAAAGGTTTTGGAGGAAGTCACTGGATAATGTGATCATGTGTGAGGTCTATACGGAGGATTTAGTGTACATCTGTGCGATCTGCTCGCTGAAGACTCGCCGCAGATCCACGCGCCTGCTCTTCAGGGTCGGCGTGAGGAGGCCGTTGGACACGCTAAACATTTCAGGGTGCAAATACAAGTCCTTCACCTGAGAACGAGAGAGAAAGCAGCTGAAGATGTGGATATTCATGAACACAACAAATCCAGCTTTAACATTTGACTCCAATGCCTTCAATTATTTACAATATCCAAAGACTCCATGACTTTTGTAATGTTTGTAATAATCTTTCATTCGTATCAAGGTTCTTTTATTTACTGGGTAAGGATTAAGTGATTTTTTAAGTATTTTTAAGATCAAAAACGCTTGCTTAATGCACAAACAACAACTCATGCAAGGCTCAAATGTGTTTTAAAAAATAACTAATTTGTTCTGGAGTCAAACAAGTACGGTTGAGCTTACATTTGAAATATTTGATGCAATCTACATATGCGTTCATCAGAGTTTATATGTAGAAAGAAAGTCTAAAATAGATCTGTCAATCATGTCTCTTCAGAAAACCTGGCCATTTGATTCATATGGATTTCTTTCATAATCTCTTCATGATTTTTTTTGAAGTGTCCAAGTTTTGGTGGAATGAACTAGCAATGCAGATACAGAAATCTCTCCGGTTTCATTGAAAATCTCTGCATTTGTGTTTCGAAGACGAGCAAAAGTCTTACAGGTTTGGTATGACACGATGGTGGGTAAATGACAGAAATTATATATATATATATATATATATATATATATATATATATATATATATATATATATATATATATATATATATATATATATATATATTTTACTAGCCCTTTAAAAGGAAGAAATGTTTAAATATTTTTTACTCCATTTCTACCCAATACAATTTTATAGAGCTTGGAATTTTTTGAAAAAAACATTCATATCTTCAGGTTTTCCAAGACTGGAAAAGAGAAACTTTTAAAAGGAAACAAACCGTACTTGAGAGGGTAAATTAAAACAGGAAATATATTGATTTTTCATTACTTTATCTTATTTGAATCCATGCCTTGTCTTATTTTAAATCATTTAAAAGTAATTTTAAGAAACTTTGGTGTAAAATAAAACTTGTACTATTACTAATATTTGCTTTATTTTTTTTCTTCACAAAAATGATCGAGCAGCTTTAAGATCAAGCAATCAAGAAATGACTTTATAAAGGCATTGCAAAAAATTGATCTGTTTTCAAAAGTAGCCTAACCTCGACTTCACAACAGCAATAATGCATATTTTAATATTTTCTGCAAGTGCTTTAACCAATCTGCAAGCTGCTCAACCCCGCTGAGCTCTGGCCCGCTTAGCTTCTTTTGTAAATGTATTTCCATACTATATACATCTTTAAAAACAAATCGATATGACTCATTCTTCATATGTGATGATTGGCACGCTGTCAGTTAAGCGGTAAACGACCCAGAATGCACCTCTACCTGCTCAAATGACTTGAGTCCTGCCTCCTTCCCCACTGCAGTCATGTCCTCCAGCACAGCTTTCTTCACATCCTGCCAGAAATGAGATTTTAACGTGTGCACGAGCACGAGTTTGAATAGTTGAGGAAAGGTTCACCCCCCCAAAAAAAGAAAACCTGCTTGAAAATGTACTTAACCTCACCTGAACAGATTTGGAGAAATGTAGCATTATATCATTTGCTCACCAGTGGACCCTCTGCAGTGAATGGGTGCCGTCAGAATGAGAGTCCAAACATCTGATAAAAACATCATAATAATCCACACATCTCCAGTCCAAGGCTTGGGAAGCCAAAAGCTGCATGTTTGTAAGAAGTTTAACTTTAAACTGTTGCTTCTAGCCAAAATATGAGTCCATAATCCATAATAACTCTTCCTTCAGTTCAAAATAAATAATAAACCAGAATCCACCAACATATTTGATTAGAACGGTTTTCCTTGATCTGTGCATATTTCTCTCCTGAGACTTTATTGTGAAATCAAAAATGAAGTTAAAAGACATCTTAATGATGGACTCAAGTGGTGTGGATTACTTCTGGATTCTCATTCTGACGGCACCCATTGACTGTAGAGGATCCATTGGTGAGCAAGTGATGTAATGATACATTTAGAGAGCTAAATGTGTGTGTGTGTGTTGTGTGTGGCATTAAAGCTCACAGGATTTAGACAAAGCTCTTCGTATGATCCGACGATGCCTCTTTCTTTGGCCCAGTCGACAAACACCTCCGGGTCTGGAACTACAACTCCTATCAGATGAGACTAAACACGGACGGCGGTCAGTTTCACAGAACTGAGAACAGAAGGACAGCGTTTGCACTTGATAGTGTGGACACTTACTTGTAGACTATCTCCGTGCACAAAGACCTGCAGAACAGCAACACAGCGAGTGTAGACGTTCTCGATCTTCTCCGGAGCGATGTACTCGCCCTGGGACAGCTTAAAGATGTGCTTCTTCCTGTCTACAATGCGCAGGGTCCCGTTCTGAAAGACCAGAGAGACGGCCAACGTTCACAGGGGATTTAACATTTAGAGACAAATGGATCAAAAAATGAAAATCCTGTCATCCTTTAGTTGTTCCAAAGCTGTACGAGTTTCTTTCTTCTGCTGGAGACACGATAAGATATTTTAAAGAATGATGGGAACCAAACAGTTGCTGGTTCCCATTGACTTCCACAGTAGTTTTTTTTCCACACTATTGAAGTAAATGGCTTTTGATTTGGTTACTGACATTCTTCAAAATATTAGCTTTTGTGCTCACCAGAAGAAACAAATTCATAGATTTTTGGAACAACTCGAGGGAACCGAATTGACATTTCTGGGTGAATTCAACTATATATGCTGCATACAAATAGCAAGCAATGGTTTAAAGTGATTTGAAGCAGCTGAGGGTCTCACCGGCAGCCACTGTCCCACGTCTCCGGTGTGAAGCCAGCCGTCCGCGTCCAGCGCCTCTCCTGTCCTCTCCTCATCCTTCAGATACCCTTTGAAGACGCTGTGCCCCCGGATGCAGATCTGGCACGTATAATGACAGAAGTTTGTTCATTTTAGCTCAACGATTGTCAAAAGTGTTCCCAGAATCCCTCACATAGTGTGTAAGGCCCCTGTTATGGGTCACTTTCCACAATTGTTGGTAGATAAGGCCCAAAATTCCCCCTTATTGCAGAAAATGTGCCCAAGTTTGGTTGATGGGTGGGTTCACTTCCCGCCGTCATCCAGATACTGACCTCTCCTTCTCCGTTCTTGGCGTAGTAGTTCATGTCAGGGATGTCTGTTAACTTCACCACAGCACAGGGTAAAGGAGCTCCGACGTGACCTGAAGCACACCCCACCGGGACCGGGGTTTTTAAAGAAATTAATACTTTTATTTAGCAAGGGCATTTAAAGCAGTTGTATGTCTGAATTCAAAACATTCATAACAAAAAGCATCAGGATCGTCTACTTTTTGGGAGCACTTTCACCCATTAGGCTGTTGGGAGAGGAGTCATGAATTGCACAAACATGACACACATGACGCAGGCAGGTCACATGACAAAGCCAACCAGGCAGATGTATAATGTCTGGATTACATTCCTAATGCACTCATGCATACTATGTAGAGCTTACTTTAACAGTGGCAAAGTAAGGTCTTTATGAAATGTGTTGCATCCAAAATACTGTCTGAGTGATAAAACCATGGAGTCTTTGGCTTTCTGTTGTTCAAGCAATGCACATTTCGGCTGATGTAGCAGGTCATCTGGGTGTCCATGCATCATAGGTTAGGTAGTACACCATTCAGAACTAAAGCAGGCCTGTAAAGACAGATGAACACCAACCTGCACTCCAGTCCCCAGGCATAGAGAAGGTACATCCAGCAGTGCACTCCGTCTGCCCATAACCCTCAAAAATCTGAAACCAGATCACACAAAGCCTCAATACTGCTCAAGTCATGCCCAAAAATATGGACACCCTTGGTAAACATGGTCAAAGAAGGCTGTGAAGATTAATCTGCACTGTTAATCCTTTTGATCTTTTATTTAAAAAAAACAAAAAACACAAAAATATATTCACAAAAATCTAAACTTTCATGGGACAGTAAGGATTTAAAATGGGGAAAATATCATTATGAAATAAATGTTTTTTCTCTAATACACATTGACCACAATTAAGGACACCCCTAGAAATTCTTATGAGTAAAATATCTCTGAAGTATATTCATATTCATATTCACAATTTTGAGCACTCCGGCGTGATTATAAACATGAAATTATCCAGCCATTGCTTCCTGTTTCACAGAAATATAAAGTGGAGGGAAAACAAAGCCCAAATGCCCTTAATCATCCATCACAATCAGAAAAACCAAAGAATATATTTCTGATGTGCAGCAAAAGATAATTGAGCTTCACAAATTAGAAAGTGGCTTTAAGAAAAGAGCTAGAGAAGTGACAATTTCCCATTTCCACCATCAGGGCAATAATTAAGAATTTCCAATCAACAGAAAATGTTAGAAAACTGCCTGGAAGAGGACGTGTGTCTATATCGTCCTAATGTGTGGTGAGGAGGTCAGTTTGAGTGGCTAAAGACTCCAGTGGTCACAGCTGGAGAACTGCAGAAAATAGTTGAGTCTCTGGTTCAGAAAACCTTTCAAAAATTGTCAAACAGCACCTACATCACCACTTGTTGTTTGGGAGGGTTTCAAGAAAAATTCTCCTAGCTCATCCAGAAACAGACTAAAGCATATTCAGTTATCAGCCATGACTGGAACTTCAAATGGGACTGGCTTCTATGATCAGATGAAACTAAAACTGAGCTTTTTAGCAGCAAACACTCAAGATGGGTTTGGTGAACACAGAGAAAGTACCCCATGTGTACAATGAAATATACTGCTGTATTTTTGATGTTGTGGGGCTATATTTCTGCTGGAGGTCCTGGACATCTTGTTAAGACACATGGCATTATGGGTTATATTAAATACCAACAGATAAAAAAATCAAAAAGTGACTGACTCCATTAGAAATCTTATAATGGGCCATGTTTGGATCTTCTAACCGTACAATAATCCAACCACAAACCTCAAAAACAACACAGAAATGGGTCACTGAGCTCAAAACCAAGCTTCTGCTGTAGCCACTCCAGTCCTCTGACCTGAACCCTACAGAACATGAGAGGAGTGAACTGAAGAGGAGAAGCTGGGAATCTGAAGGGTCTGGACTGATTCTGATCTCTTGGCAGGTGTTCTCTAACCTCATCAGGCATTATAGGAGACAGTTTAGAGCTGTTAAACTGGCAAGTGGAGGTTTCAAAAAGTATTGAATAAAAGGGGAGCCAATGTGTATTAGAGAAAAACAATTATTTCATAATGATATCCCCTCCCCCCATTTTAAATTCTTATTATCCAATGAAAGGTTCGATTTTTGCGAATTTTTAAAATAAAAGATCAAAAGGATTTTCACAGCTTTCTTTGTTCATATTTACCAAGGGTGTCCATATTTTTGGGCATGACATATATATAAAAATCAGTTTCATTTTAGTTGTAGTTTAGCTTTATTACTTTTAATGTGCTTTTTTCCATTTCTCAGTTTAATTTGTTAGCATTGGTTAACATTAGTTAACATGAATTAATAATGAAAATAATTCTAAAGCATTTATTAAACTTAGTTTGTGTGTTCATTACATCATTTACTAATGGATTATTAAAATCAAAGGATGTATCTGTTAATATTTAATGGACCTGAGTTTATATGAATTTCCATTGAACGGTTGCATTTGTCATTGTTGTCAATTCTTATTTTGTTTCAGTCAGTTGACCAAAGCAACTTTCTGACTTTCTTTATAAAAGACTTCAAATTTCTGTTTTGCATCTAATATTTGCATTATTTAATTTCAGCTTCGATTAAATTATTTTTTATAGTTCAATGGGTTTTGTTTTAGTTAATAGTAACAACATCGCATCCAAATCAATGTGATGTCCGAGATGATGGGAAGCCGTGCTTAACCGACATGAAAAAGCATTTGCGCGTGAATAAAAAAGCCTTTGAGTACTTCAGTCTGATATTGAAGAGTTGTTACTGGAGGACTCACCAGACAGCCGAGGGTGGCCCTGAGGAAGGACAGGACAGTCGGAGAGATCGGAGCGGATGCAGTGAGGATGAAGCGCAGGTTTCCACCCAGACTGGCCTACAGGAAGAAAGAGAGAGAGAGAGAGAGAGATGAATGAAGGAACAACTGACTTTACTTTGCTTGGCACACAAATATAACACAAGTGGGCAGTTTCCATCAAATGGTTGAATAGCTGCAGCTTGGTGTTGATGTGCAAGAGACGTGCCTGTATCTTATTGAAGATCAGCCGGTCCCACAGACTGTTGTTCCTCACGACTCCACTGCTCAGCTCGGCCTGTTTCCTCCTGACGGCGTAATGAAGAAGAGCTCTCCTCAGCGGAGACGTCACCGAGCCCAGAATCTAACACACAGAGCGGGTTAACACTCATTATTCTCCATCTGTGTCCAACACTGACATGCAGCACTCACTTTATCATAGATGCGGTTGAGTAATCGAGGGACCACGGGGAAGAAGGTGGGCTTCAGGGTCTTTAGGTCATCCATCAGCAAAGAAATGTCACCCTGGTAAAAACCAACCCTTGCTCCGTGACAGAACATCGAGACCTGGAGAAGAGCGGAGTTTGGTTTGAATCAGTCAGTATGCAATAAAGTTCAATTCATTAACATTCATTTACACATTAGGTATCGTTATATAACATCTAATAATATTGGTTAATGCTATTTTACACACTGCAGGTCAAAGGTCAATAATTATGCACTAATTAAAGGAATAATTATGATTTTTAATGTTTCTGAAAGAAGTCACTTCTGCTGACCAAAGCTGCATTTATTTGCTCTATAATAAAAACTGTCAAAACAATAACATTAACATTAAAATTAAGTATTCAGTGTCACATGATCCTTCAGAAATCATCCTTATATGCGGATTTCTTATTATTATCAATATTGGAAACAGTATTTTTGTGATACACTACCATTAAAAATGTGGGGGTAAGTAAGATTTTTAAATAAAAATAAATATTAGCTTTAATTCAATTGATCAACAAAGTGACAGCAAAGACATGTACAATGCTACAAAATATATCTATATTCCTACATTTTAATATACATTCAAACTGAAAATAGCTCCTTTAAACTGTAATAATATTTTACAGTATGACTATGTAATTTGCATTAAATAAATGCAGCCCTTAAATGTATATAAATATACTATTCATGCTAAATTAATGTAATTATATGTATATTATACAATGTCATTAACTTTACTTCACAGCATCAGAACATTTAAAAAACCTACTTCCACCATTTTTTTTCAGATGAAGCCAAGTGAAATCTTTTCAGATGGAATAATAACATTATGCTAATAATTCTATTAATAATGGTAAGCTCGGAGTCTGAATGAGTTACCTGGATCATACGCTCAAACATGTGCGCAAGTGGCAGATAGGAGATAGACACATCCTCTTGACGAATCACAAAGTAGCCCTGGCGAGTGTGAATATGAAATATAACAAATACTTCAAAATATAACAAATACCATAGTTTAAAATGGCAAGCTGATCAGGTTTTCATCTGGCAGTTCACTTTCAAGCAAAATATCAGTAGTGGTTGTTTCAGGAAGCAGTGCATGTTTAAGAAAAAAGCATGAAGCCCATTTCACCATTAACACACAACACAAGATCAAAGGAACAAAGAGTTTCATAAACAGGACTTCAAAGAGAAAGAGGTTTCACGGGAAACACAAGGTCTCTATTAAAGAAGCAACAGAAGGAAGAGGAACAGGACAGAAGATAAGATGAAAGCTATGGAGAGATGAAGTGGAGAAAGAAAAGAAAGCAGACTGACCTCGAGGATCTTGATGACAGAGGAGGTGTTGGAGGCGATGTTGCCGTGAGTGATCATGGCTCCTTTAGGTTTCCCTACATGAAATCAAAAATACAAAGAATCTAAACCCAAATATTTAACTATTGTGGTCATGATATGGTATCAAAGGATTTTAATTTCACAGGTCTCTCTAACACAATATCAAATGGATTTGATTATATATTATAATAAATAAAAAATGGCAGGTCAGATCAGTCCGACACTAACGTTACCTGTGGTCCCACTGGTGAAACACACCACAGCCAGATCCTGAGGTTTAGGAGGCTGAAGCCAATGCAAACATCAACAAACATACATTAATTATCCAACAACTCCATCTCTACAAAGTAAAATATCAATATAATCAATACGCAATCTAATTAATATGCGTTAAGTAGCCGTGAGGTGCAGGAATGATCATAAGTTCAGTAAACTCAGACGGCATGGTCTTTGGTATGATGATTTAATCTGCTAGCAATCTCTGCGATATCTGAAGTCGATGAGCTTGCTAGCTCAACATTTGAACAGTCTGGTTCAGCGTTCACAGTTCCCCTGCCCTTCATCACCCTCTCACGTTCATCAGACACCCTCCACCTCCCCCAGCACCACCTGTCTAGATTTGCTACATTGCGATATTATATAAGTATATTTGTGCAGCATGTCTGAACACACAATATTTTTTTCTTGTTTGTTTGTTTGCATTTCACTGCACTGCCATCTCATAGTTTTTTTTTAATATATAAACATGCGTTAAATGCATGTGTTTGACAGTTTTGCTTGAAAAATGCGTCTTTTGAAGTGTTTTTGCATCTAAAAGTGAAGTATTCATGTTCAAAAAAAAAATGCACTTTCACATCACATTCTTAGTTCAAAAATGTGTGTGAATGATCCGTTACATGTAGTTAGACAAGAATAAATACATAAACACTGTCTTTTCATTGAACATGATAAGGCTACTCTGAAAGTTATTATGAGGAAAAAAGAAACAAGGAGCTCTTACCACAGGAGGCTTTAAATTTTCTCTTCCCAGATCCTGCAATGCATAAAAATACCCAGATTTAGATCGACCACAGAGCTACTTTAATTGTTAACTGTGAAATGTATATTGTGAAAATAGATTCAAAGTAAACCCTACACATTTTTTTCCCAGTGTGGTCATGTCTTTATGACCAGTGAAGGCAATACATTATGGAAAAAAAGGATTTTTCTTGCTCAATTGAGTCATAGAAATGGCATCCATGTTTACCGTCCAATAGCTAATGAGTATTTAGCAATTTGGTCCACTCTGATTAATTCCAGTGTGAACAACATTGGTGCACAGAAGATAACCAATTACAATCATTTATTTATTAACATCATTTGCATATAATGGTTCTAAAAGCTTGTTTAACTGTAAGGGTCAGAGAAAGAATGGAAAAGGGTAAATTGTAGAAAATGACAAGATATTAAATTTAATTTAATATTGTGTCATAGGAGTTTCATGGATGTGGTGACGGAGGACATGTGGGTTGTTGGTGTGACAGAGGAAGACGCAGGGGAGTCCCCTAATCATGAGAAACCGAAAGAAGAAGATGATTTGTGTCATTGGAGTTGCATTAATATTACTCCTGACCATTATCTGTGAGAGCTGTAGTATCTCCACACCGCACTTCCTTCCTCTCTCCAGCAGGGCGGCGCTGAAGGGGTTAAAGAGCACCAGACAGGAGAGAGCGGGAGTCACTCCCTCCTCCTTAATCTTCAACAGAGATTCTGCCTTATCCTCCTTATCACAGATCACCATAGAGATCTCCGCTGGAGAGAGATCCGAGACAAGAAAGATGAATCTCAAACAGTGCTATTAAGATTCAAAGCGAAAAACTAACATCACAGCTTCGTTCTGAGGCATTATCATTACTCACCCAAGTAAAGAATGTGAACCATGGCCTCTAATCCAAGTGTGTCGTACAGAGGCACCAGAACCATGGAGAATGTGTAGCAGGCCAGCTCTGCAATGACCCACTGCAGCCAGCAGGGGGACACAAACAAAACAGCAACATATTAGAAACTTACAGTTTTATATACCTGGAGAAATCCGTTAGCATTCCCATTCATCTCACTGGAAGCTCATCTGGTTAATGTGACTTTGCTCTCACGCATTCAGTGATTTAACTATTTTGCTTTTTAATTTAATTGGACTATCTGCAGTGTTGCCTAGACCGTGAATTTTCAAACGTATCAACAATATTTATTTTCTCAGAGGAGATGAAATATTACACTCCGATAAAATATATTTGAATGACTAATATAGTCTGACATTGGACAGTTTTCTGTACAAAGAATCATGTATTTGTGACCTAGAGATGCCAAATGTACATAGGATTGACCCCGAGTGGTTGAACTAAGTATTGCAGTCCAAATGCAAAATATTGGAGAGGGTTTTTTTTTTTCATCCTTTCCCTCATAGTCTTAGTCTTGACTCATTAACAGGTTGCCAGATTGATGACACCAACAGGAACGAGCACATTTGATGAATGAAATTAAAAGAAATTTGCTATGTTTTCCAGAACCTGGCAACCCCGGGTGCAGAAATACAATTGGGTAAACTGGCAGTGGGTGGGATTCACAAACCAAAACAAAAGGTAGACCCTCCGGCCGGAACGCACGTAGAACAACTGACTGTAGCATTGTTTTTCAGATAAACAAGCATGTTAACTTATCATGGTTCTTAAATATATGCAAACATATTATGGTATTTTTATGCTTTATTAGAGTCAAAAACCTGCAAGTATAAAAACAAACCTTGAACATTATTTTGTCTTTTGAACACCGATGAATTCGTGCTCACAAAAAGCCCAGGAAATTAGAAATGAGTCTGTGTATGATATACCTCTGGTCTGTTTTGTGCGAAGATGCCCACAAACTGCTGTGGGTTTGGTTTGCAACCCTTCGCCAGCAATCCTGATCCCAACACCTGTGCCCTTTCTGCAACCTGTAACAAACACATTACCAAGAAAAACACTGAGTACTTCCGCTGGGTTATTACATGATTATTATACAGTAGTAAATGTGTGGTAACATGCATTGCTCTCACCTCAGTGTAAGAGATCCACTGATAGGGCTCTCCGGGTTTCCTGAAGCCGAGACACGGGCCATTACCTGCACAACACAAGTAATACCGTTCATGACTGTCTGTCATTATACAATATGCTCAAATCCATGTTTATAATGATAACTGACTGATATGCTGCTGTTCAATGTGCTTTACATCCTGGTCATCTTGTCTGAGTTTATTAATGACTTTCTGTTGTCTCGGAGCTGAATAATGACACTCTCGTCTTGTTAGAGCTACTGTATAGCAGATTTGCCTCATATCTGATCAAGTTTGCTTCACTGATTGTCATTTTTCAGTTTATTAGTTTGAAGTTGAAACTGTGTGTGATTTCTATAAAGTGCTATATGAATAAAGACACCTTAATATAGAGCTGATTGTAAATGACTTCTTGCTGTATATCACAAATGCTTTATGTTTCTTAAATCCAAGAAAAAAAAATACTTCAAACTCAGCAATTGACCAAGAAACTATTGTGCAATCCATCCACTGAGGGAAGAAGCCCCATGTGATGAAAGCATCATTGATCTGAAAAAGCCATGCAGAGCACTGCAGTAAATGAAAAGAAAGAAAAACCGAGTCGGACACAGAATTCATCTAGGATCAGTGAACGAGACAGTTTTCACAACGGTTTTCTAGTTGTTCAGAGAGAAATCACACCGACCTGCTATCTGCAGTCCTCTCTGGAACATGTCGTACACTGTCTTTGTGTCCTCAAAGTAAAACTCTAGTAGACGGTCATCCTTCAGTAAAGCTGAGCGTCTACAGCTCTGATCTCCCTGTAACGCACACAGACAGTACGAGTTACATTACCAGACATTCAAAGTGATATGCAAAGCTCCTTTACCATGAAGAAAAAAAGTAAATAAAACAAAGAATTTTCTTTTGGACTTAGTACACGATCTACCTACAGAAGAGTCTAGTTTTAAATAGGAAAAATATAGAAACTCTTTGGTCATTTTTGAGCGAGATGCTAACAGTCTAATCAGATTCAATGATCTATGCTAAGCTAAGCTAAAAGTGCTACCGCTAGACCCAGAGATTGCCTGACTGGATTCGAAAAGCGTAAAACTCAATGGTTTAACTCTAGGGGAGTTGGAAAATACTTTACTATTTCTTACTTCTCAGCTGAAGAAATTAATAAATATGTTTATTTGTTGATAAAACTTAATGGCACTTAAAGGTCTTAAAGGAAGAGTCCCATATAGGATGAAAGTAGACTCAAAATGATTAATAGATTAATAGAATAGTATCTTACAAAACACAAACAAATGCCTTTCAATTTGATTCGGGGTTAAATGATTGCACAGTGATTTTTACATATACAGACATGTTTGCAAATAAAAATGTTCTGGTCTGCAATAATATATCATAAATTGCTCGTGCAAAAAGGAATCCATGAATATGTGGATCAGGTGACACACGTGCATTAATATTATTTGAAACTTCATTTTCGCAGTTTTCAGAATTTCACGTGCCACACACACACACAACTACTAACGAACAAACATACAAATGTTATAGTTTGTATTAAATGATCATAATTTGTGCATGTAGGGATTAAAATGTGCATTTGTGGATCAGGCGACGTGCATGCATTCATCCATGCATCTTTGTTTTGTTTTCTGCCCTTAGAAATACAATAAAACATTTTTTATTGAACTTGTTCAAACTTAATAGCTTAGATTAATTTGACCAAACAAGAACTTTGTGACAATAGCCTACCATGTACAAATCACTGCACAAACATTTAATCCCGAATCGAAAGGGATTTGTTTGTGGTTTGTAAGATACATGTATAAAATTGATGTAGTATTTTAATTCTTCTTTTATCTGAAAAACAAATTTACCTGCGTGTTTGAAATAAAGATACGATGACCTGGTACATTGATATTTTTGCGTACATTTATTAATCATTTTGCATCTAGATGAACTATGTTTCCTAAATATCTGGAACATATTATAGTATTTTATGCTTTAACAAGGCCAAATTACACAGCACCTTTAAATATTTTTCACTTCATATGAGTATTTTATTAGATAGATATTAGTTGTAGTCAGCGATCATTACCTGCACAGGTATGGACTGGGCCTGCAGGTCACATGGAGGCTGGATTGGTCGAGGTCTGGTCATCAGCCAATAGGTCGTGAGAGAGGCTAGCGCTCCTAAGCCGATGATAGAGGACAGAGAGAAGGACGAGGGCAGAGACGGAAGGAGCGTCTTCAGATTGTCCATCTCAGATTTGCTGTCTCCTCCGCTGAAATGCAGGGAACGTAACCAATCCAGAAACTGCATAGCTGTGAAAGAGACACGGATTCACTGCCATTAATATCAGCATAAGAGTCAAATACTTCACTAAATTACTAAATAAAAACTACTGGATGAGAGCCGTTACACATCACATCACATATATATATATATATATATATTATATATATATATATATATATATATATATATATATATATATATATATATATATATATATATATATACACACACACACACACACACACACACACACACACACACACACACATGCATACATACATACACACACACACACACACACACACACACACACACACACACAGTGCCTTGCGAAAGTATTTGGCCCCCTTGAACTTTGCAACCTTATGCCACATTTTAGGCTTCAAACAAAGATATGAAACTGTATTTTTTTGTGAAGAATCAACAACAAGTGGGACACAATCATGAAGTGTAACGAAATTTACTGGATATTTCAAACTTTTCTAACAAATAAAAAACTTAAAAATTGGGTGTGCAAAACTATTTAGCCCCTTTACTTTCAGAGCAGCAAACTCTCTCCAGAAGTTCAGTGAGGATCTCTGAATTATCCAATGTTGACCTTAATGACTAATGATGATAAACAGAATCCACCTGTGTGTAATCAGGTCTCCGTATAAATGCACCCGCACTGTAATAGTGTCAGAGGTCCGTTTAAAGCGCAGAGAGCATCATGAAGAACAAGGAACACACCAGGCAGGTCCGAGATACTGTTGTGGAGAAGTTTGAAGCCAGATTTGGATACAAAAAGATTTCCCAAGCTTTAAATATCCCAAGGAGCACGGTGCAAGCGATAATATTGAAATGGAAGGAGTATCAGACCACTGCAAATCTACCAAAAGACCTGGCCATCCCTCTAAACTTTCAGCTCATACAAGGAGAAGACTGATCAGAGATGCAGCCAAGAGGCCCATGATCACTCTGGATGAACTGAAGAGATCTACAGCTGAGGTGGGAGACTCTGGCCATAGGACAACAATCAGTCGTATACTGCACAAATCTGGCCTTTATGGAAGAGTGGCAAGAAGAAAGCCATTTCTTAAAGATATCCATAAAAAGTGTCGTTTAAAGTTTGCCACAATCCACCTGGGAGACACACCAAACATGTGGAAGAAGGTGCTCTGGTCAGATGAAACCAAAATCGAACTTTTTGGCAACAATGCAAAACGTTATGTTTGGCTTAAAAACAACACAGCTCATCACCCTGAACACACCATCCCCACTGTCAAACGTGGTGGCAGCATTATGGTTTGGGCCTGCTTTTCTTCAGCAGGGACAGGGAGGATGGTTACAATTGATGGGAAGATGGATGGAGCCAAATACAGGACCATTCTGGAAGAAAACCTGATGGAGTCTGCAAAAGACCTGAGACTGGGACGGAGATTTGTCTTCCAACAAGACAATGATCCAAAACATAAAGCAAAATCTACAATGGAATGGTTCACAAATAAACATATCCAGGTGTTAGAATGGCCAAGTCAAAGTCCAGACCTGAATCCAATCGAGAATCTGTGGAAAGAACTGAAAACTGCTGTTCACAAATGCTCTCCATCCAACCTCATTGAGGTCGAGCTGTTTTGCAAGGAGGAATGGGCAAAAATTTCAGTCTCTCGATGTGCAAAACTGATAGAGACATACCCCAAGCGACTTACAGCTGTAATCGCAGCAAAAGGTGGCGCTACAAAGTATTAACTTAAGAAGGCTGAATAATTTTGCACGCCCAATTTTTCAGTTTTTTACTTGTTAAAAAAGTCTGAAATATCGAATAAATTTCGTTCCACTCCTTGATTGTGTCCCACTTGTTGTTGATTCTTCACAAAAAATTTCAGTTTTATATCCATGTTTGAAGCCTGAAATGTGGCAAAAGGTCGCAAAGTTCAAGGGGGCCGAATACTTTCATAAGGCACTGTATATATACAGTACAGACCAAAAGTTTGGACACACCTTCTCATTCAAAGAGTTTTCTTTATTTTCATGACTATGAAAATTGTAGATTCACACTGAAGGCATCAAAACTATGAATTAACACATTGGGAATTATATACATAACAAAAAGGTGTGAAACAACTGAAAATGTCATATTGTAGGTTCTTCAAAGTAGCCACCTTTAGCTTTGATTACTGCTTTGCACACTCTTGGCATTCTCTTGATGAGCTTCAAGAGGTCGTCAGCTGAAATGGTCTTCAACAGTCTTGAAGGAGTTCCCCGAGAGATGCTTAGCACTTGTTGGCCCTTTTGCCTTCTGTCTGCGGTCCAGCTCACCCCTAAACCATCTGGATTGGGTTCAGGTCCAGTGACTGTGGAGGACAGGTCATCTGGCGCAGCACCCCATCACTCTCCTTCTTGCTCAAATAGCCCTTGATGCCTTCAGTGTGACTCTACAATTCTCATAGTCATGAAAATAAAAATAAAAAACTGTGTCCAAACTTTTGGTCTGTACTGTGTGTGTGTGTGTGTATATATATATATATATATATACACACATACACACACACTAGTGTTGGGCGATATGGTAATTTTTCAAATCGTCATATCATCAGCCCATGAGATAGACGATACTTGATATTATCGTGCATGAGTGGAGTTCTTGTCATAGCATAACTATTCTGTGTTTTAAACTGCGCAGGTGCGTGAGAGAGCGCCTATGTAATCACCAATAATTGGAAAAATATACTTTCAAACATACTGATAAACTAACGTTAAATATAAAAAATACTTGAACTTTATTTAAAATAGCTAGTTCATATATAGTCAGACGCAACTGTCAGATCACACGTCCTGTCACAAATTTGCCACATCTGCACGGAAGTTGCAAAATCAGTCAACGAAGAAAATCGATAGTAGCTTTCATTTAAAATCCAACTGTTTAACAATAATACTGGACACGAACGAACACATTAAATATAAAGTATTCAAAACAGGTAAGTTCATATACAGGTGCTGGTCATATAATTAGAATATCATCAAAAAGTTGATTTGTTTCACTAATTCCATTCAAAAAGTGAAACTTGTATATTATATTCATTCATTACACACATATATTTCAAATCTTTATTTCTTTTAATTTTGATGATTATAACTGACAACTAAGGAAAATCCCAAATTCAGTATCTCAGAAAATTTGAAAATAACTAATCCAAAGAAAGGATTTTTGGAAATCTTGGACAACTGAAAAGTATGAAAATGAAAAGTATGAGCATGTACAGCACTCAATACTTAGTTTGGGCTCCTTTTTGCCTGAATTACTGCATTAATGGGGCGTGGGATGGAGTCGATCAGTCTGAGGCACTGCTCAGGTGTTATGAGAGCCCAGGTTGCTCTGATAGTGGCCTTCAGCTCTTCTGCATTCCCAAGACCCAAGTCTGGCATATCTCATCTTCCTCTTCACAATACCTCATAGATTTTCTATGGGGTTAAGGTCAGGTGAGTTTGCTGGCCAATTGAGAACAGGGATACCATGGTCCTTAAACCAGGTACTGGTAGCTTTGGCGCTGTGTGCAGGTGCAAGGTCCCATTGGAAAATGAAATATGCATCTCCATAAAGTTGGTCAGCAGCAGGAAGCATGAAGTGCTCTAAAACTTCCTGGTATACGGCTGCATTGACCTTTGACCTCAGAAAACACAGTGGACCAACACCAGCAGATGACATGGCACCCCTAACCATCACTGACTGTGGAAACATTACACTGGACCTCAAGCAACGTGGATTGTGTGCCTCTCCTGTCTTCCTCCAGACTCTGGGACCCTGATCTCCAAAGAAAATGCTAAATTTAATAACTGTTGACCACTCAGCAGCAGTCCAGTCCTTGTTGAAGCGAGATGCTTCTGATGCTGTCTGTTGTTCAAGAGTGGCTTGACACAAGGAGTGCGAAGCTGAAACCCATGTCTTGCATACGTCTGTGTTTAGTGTTGTTACTCCAGCTGCAGTCCACTCTTTGTGAATCTCCCCCACATTTTTTAAATGGTTTTGTTTCACAATCCTCTCCAGGGTGCGTTTATCCCTATTGCTTGTACACTTTTTTTTTCTACCACATCTTTTCCATCCCTTCGCTTCTCTATTAATGTGCTTGGACACAGAGCTCTGTGAACTGCCAGCCTCTTTTGCAATGACCTTTTGTGTCTTGCCCTCCTTGTGCAAGGTGTCAGTGGTCGTCTTTTGGACAACTGTTAAGTCAGCAGTCTTCCCCATGATTGTGTAGCCAACAGAACTAGACTGAGAGACCATTTAAAGCTATTTGCAGGTGTTTTGAGTTAATTAGCTGATTAAAGCGTGGCACCAGCTGTCTTCAATATTGAACCTTTTCACAATATTCTAATTTTCTGAGATACTGAATTTGGGATTTTCCTTAGAAGTCAGTTATAATCATCAAAATTAAAAGAAATAAACATTTGAAATATATCAGTCGGTGTGTAATGAATGAATATAATATACAAGTTTCACTTTTTAAATGGAATTAGTGAAATAAATCAACTTTTTTATTAATTATATGACCAGCACCTGTACTTGGAGTAAAGTTGAATTGAACTGATGAGTCAGTCATACAGCACTCCGGACCGTGCGGCCCATGACGAGCCCAACTCACTGCCACAGAAACAAGAATGAGATGCGTTCTAACATAACTGTGGCATTAAACTCAGTGAGTGCTCATTTAAAATACTGCACATATATAGGCCATTCAGATTACTTGTTAAAGGGCAATGAAATGCCTTATATCTGCAGACGATGTACGTCTGTTTGTGGATGGAGATTTCTTCACCGGCTACAGGCTCTAATCCTCATTTGCGCTCGTGTGTGTGTGTGTGTGTGAAATGTGGTGCTGAAGGGAAATAGCTCGGCAGTTTGATAACAGAATTATAATAGGCCGCCCAATAAAAATAAACATAATAAATAATTATTTTTATTATAATTTAACACATTAATAGGAGAATGAGCCTCATATCATCTTGACTATCAACAGAGACATCTTCTATCGGCAATATCTCTGACTATCGTCGATACACGATACTATCGTCTATAGGCACAACCCTAATACACACACAAACATACACAAACATCATCACTTCTAAAAATGATTCAACAAAAATTACATTGAAATGAAAAATAATAATGGCAGCTCTCCAATAACCACTATTAAACCTGCTACTTATAGAAATGTGCCTTTTTTTCCGCTATGGTTGCACAGATAATAAATGGCTGTTAACCACAACAACACAACATCAAATGTGCATAAAGCAAAAAAAAATAAAAAGTCAAGATAGAATACAGAGCAGAGCAGTTAACTGTGGTAAAACCCATGGTAAACATCACTATGCATGACTTTGAGTGAAAACTGCTTCTAAAACATATGGTACATTAATGTTGAATTACATTAATGTGCAGTGCCTCTAAATTACTAACAACTCTCACTGATTCTTTGTAAGGAGGTCTGAGAACAAAACCTGAATGAAAAGCACTCAGCCCTGAGAGAAGCAAACTAATGTTTGGGGCCTCATCTGAATGCCAGGAGGAAGTAATGATGATTGGCCAGCACACAACAGGCGCTCGGGTAACTCTCGGCCATTTTCGGCCAGGCAGGACACACACGCAGCCAAAACACCAACACAACACATGTGTGAAAGTGTTTCAGGACACAGAAGGAAAGGTGGAGATGACGAGAGGAGTGTTTTTTCACGGACAGGCTGCAAATGAATTTTAGTGGCGTCCGGCAGCAGCTGAAGAGAGTAGAGTCGCACTGATTTGGGGCAGAGATGGGGTGACTGGGAGGCCCCTGTATGAACGCCTTTGCAATGAGACGATCTGTATAGACCACATGAGACGAACCAAACACACACACTTCCCAGGACTCAATTCACAGCCTCAAAGAACTCTCTCTCTCTCTCATTCTCTCTTCTTTAACCTCTCACCCACTTCCTCCCCCCATTAAAGCACAGGGGGATAAAGGATGATGTCATCACCCCTCGCTCTGCATTGGTAATTCCACAGAGAGGGAAAGTGCTCTTTTTAAATGCCACCACAGCAAGTGTTGTGATGTTTGTCTCCAGAATACTCAACACTAGAGACGCCGAAGCCAGCCAGCATCACAACTTTAACTCTGTGTTCAGCGTGGGATAGAGAGCCAGATGAGCCAAGCACACAAAACAACCCTATAGTGACTAAAAAGACTAACTATATAGCAGTATGATTAATATTTACAATAACAGTATAATAATATGGATTTGAAATTGATAAAAAAAAATTGTTATCCACACCACAAAAACTTCAAGTCATTATTTATCCCCTAACCTTTCATACTACTAATAATAAAACATAATAATAATTTAACAAATAAGAGTGGTATTGTTTAATATCCTTATTATTCTATGCTGTCATATTCAAAGTGTATGCTATAACCTAACTTGGCACACATATTAAATTCATGTTTTTAGCAGCTATTTTACAATGATTCATACATCTTAAAAAAAAAAGTCAGTATAGCTGGTAATACTATTAAACGTTTAATTAAAAAAAAATAATAATAATAATAATAATAATAATAATAATAATAATAATATTAATATTATATTAAAAATAAAATTTAAAAAAAATCAGTCATGTGCAAACAGCATGCACATCCAAAAAACATTAAGGGTATTTTTATTTATACAATAAAACCGTAATATTGTAATTAATAGTAAAATTAATTATGATTCATACATTTATACATTTTTGTTTATATTATATTTTAATAGATGATGTAATATATATTTAACATATTATAATAAATTATCATATATAATTTAATATATATTTTAACTGTAATTTTATAATTAAATGTATTTCAATGTCACTTGATCCTTCAGAAAAGCATCAATTTATTGCTTAACACAGCTGAAAACAGTAGCACTGCTTAATATTTTTTGTGGAACTGGAAAAAAAAACAAAAAAAAATGTATTTGAAAAAGAAATCTTTTCTAACATTATAAATGTCTTTTCACTTTAATGTGTTTCTGCATAATAAAAGTATTTTTAAAGCAACACCATGTAACATTTGCTCACAGTTTCCGCATGTGGTTGATAATCACAGTTGTCTGTTACCAGTGTTTTAAATACTATCTCTTTATAAGTTTACCACTGGGCAGCACAATAGATGCAAATCTTTCCAACAAATCCCTTTTTGGATTCTTTGCTGGCTCTGCCATGGCATTTAGAGATGGTTTACAACTGAACTTATTTTAGAGTATATTTTAAAGTCAAAAAACTACATAGTGTTTCTTTAAATGTAGAGCCATGCCATTTATTTATTTGATTTATTTGCAGATTGACAAGGATACTTGTTAATATGTAACCTTGCAAAGAAAAAAAAAACAACTAAATTCCAAGGCTCTTTCTAAACCCCAACATGTGGTCCCTTTAGAATCAAGGGTTAAAGCAACACAACAGTAAAGAGGGACATCCCTTTCCATATGAGCATCTCTGCATCGCCTTCTCTCTGTCACAGGTCAACAAAAGCTGGAGATAAATGGATTTCTGCCATCTGAAAATGATTACGCATCACAGATGAGGACAGAGCTCTTTCTCTCTCTCTCCTTCTCTTGCTCATTCATAGGGGCCATTGTCAGAGGTAGACAGGCACTATTGTGTGCTTCTAGCACTCACTTGGGAACTTAAACAGAACAAAGAGGAGAGAGAGCGACTGAGGCTATTACTCAAACTGGTGCTAAATGAACTCAAGCGCATCTCAAAGAAAGGCCTGCAGATTTACAGCCTCCGTCACTGAAGAACAGCTCTCAGACACAACACAGCAGAGAGCATCGACTAACAGAGAGCAGCACTGAGGAGATAATTGTGTTTTTAATAGGTTTCTCTAAATTCAAAAACAAGTTTGACTTTAACTTTTAAAACCAAACAACTCACATGTAATGTACTCACTCTCTCTGAAACGATACAAAAGCAGTCACTGGGACTGTACACTTTATAATATGTATACTAATAATATGACTAATAATGCTGTTCTTTGGAACTTTTTGTACTATATGTAAACTTTAGGTATTACTATGTATAATTTACATCTACTAATATGTAGACCTTAGGTACCAAAATGTTTAATTTGCATACTAATTTGTACATTTTGATACTAATATACATAATTTATGTACTAAGATGGACACTATAGGTACTAATATGAACATTGTGATTCTAATATGTAGACTTTATGTCCTACTGTTTAATTTACATACTAATTTGTACATGTTGGTACTCATATGTAAACTTTAGGCACAAATATGCACATTTTGGTACTAATGTTTTTTAATTTACCTACTAATATGTACACTTTAGGTACTAACATGGTTAGAGGTAAAAGTACCTTTTTGTCTGTGTGAACAGTGTTTTTAAAATTGTAACCATTCAGCCATCAGCTACAGTATCGCATCAGACAGTGCACTATAGATCCCCTGAGGAACAGTTCCACTCATTCTCTACTATAGGAGAAAAAAAATGGTATCTGTGAGGATTTCCAGTCAGGATTAAGACCGTATTATAGTACTGAAACTGCTCTCCTTAGAGTTACAAATAACCTACTCTTATCATCTGATCATGGTTTTCTCTCTCTACTAGTGCTATTGGATCTTAGTGCTGTTTTCGACACTATTGACCACAACATTCTTTTGCATAGACTAGAACACTTTGTTGGCATCAGTGGAAGTTCATTAGCATGGTTTAAATCGTACTTATATGACCGCCATCAATTCGTAGCAGTGAATGAAGAGGTATCATATCGATCACAAGTGCAGTATGGCGTACCTCAAGGCTCAGTACTAGGGACATTGTAATTTCTTACTCCTACATTCTGAAAAAACAGGTGTTAATTATAGGACCTACAAACTCTCCATATAACAACTAAGAACGCTGTCAAAGACTTGATGGCTGCTGTGTCAATTTTTCATCATCAGTTAGGAACCTAGTTGTGCTATTTGATCTTTCCTTAGGCTTCATATCTCAAATGCAGAAATGTTTATCCATGCATTTATGACCTCAAGGTTAGATTATTGTAATGCTTTATTGGGTAGTTGTTCTTAACGCTTGGTAAACAAACTCCAGTTAGTCCAAAATGCAGCAGCTAGAGTTCTTATCCTATATAATCCTCCACATCCGCTGCATTCTCAAAACTCACCTAAAAAAAAAACTGCACCTAAACCCTGCAATAACCTACCTAACATTGTTCAGGAGGCAGACACACTCTTGCAGTTTAAATCTAGATTAAAGACCCATCTCTTTAACCTGTCTAACACATAACACTAATATGCTTCTAATATCCAAATCCATGAAAGATTTTTAGGTAAACCGGAACCGGAAACACTTCCCATAACACCTGATGTACTTGCTACATTGTTAGAAGAATGGCATCTACACTAATATTAGTCTGTTCTCTCTTATTCTGAGGTCACTGTAGCCACCATATCCAGTATGTATCCAGATCAGAGGGTCACTGCACTGTCACCCGGATCCAGTACGTATCCAGACCAGGACAACTAGAGCCCCAGATACAGATCCCCTGTAAAGACCTTGTCTCAGAGGACCACAGGACAAGACCACAGGAAACAGATGATTCTTCTGCACAATCTGACTTTGCTGCAGCCTGGAATTAAACTACTGGTTTCGTCTGGTCAGAGGAGAACTGGCCCCCCAACTGAGCCTGCTTTCTCCCAAGGTTTTTTTTCTCCATTCTGTCACCGATGGAGTTTTGGTTCCTTGCCGCTGTCACCTCTGGCTTGCTTAGTTGGGGTCACTTCATCTACAGATACTATTTAAACTGAACAGAGATGACATCACTGAATTCAATGATGAACGGCCTTTAACTATCATTTTGCATTATTGACACACTGTTTTCCTAATTAATGTTTTTCAGTTGCTTTGACGCAATCCTTTTTGTTTAAAGCACTATATAAATAAAGGTGACTTGACTTGACAGAAGAAGAGATATGAAGCCTGACCTTGAGACAGCACTGAAAAGACTGCACCTCCCTCACAGCCTTGTTTTCAGTCGTATCAAATTATATAAGGTGTCTGCCCCGACTAAGGTCCAATACTGAAGAGCATTATTAGTGTTGTTGCGGGTCTCCACATGTGGCCACAGGAAGCAGCTTTGCGGTTGTGAACCTAGGACGGTGTCGCTTCCTGTGCAGAACAGTTAAACTGCATTTTTGTTTGTTTTTAAACTCATAAAATGGCACCCATTAAAACGAGTCATAAACATTATAGGTTGTAGCTGAGAGAGGAAACCTCAGTAATTGGGACGATGGGATGCAAACAGTGTGATGAATGGAGAAAAAAGTGATCTGACTTCAGTTTAGCCTGGTGGATGATAAAATTATTAAAACAATTCAACAAACTCACACTGAAAGAAGAACTCAAGCGGTGTTTACCTGCACTAAGCATCTGTAGCACTGTCCTGGCAACCACATCGCAACATAGTGAAAACCAGTATTGGAGTAATGCATTACAAGTAACACAAGTTATATAATCAGATTACGTTAAGTAACTACAGTAGCACATTACTTTTCAATCTTTTAAGTAATGAAGTAGCCTATTTTTAAGTAGTTTGTGCATTTATGCGCGCCTCTACGTAGGCTATAAACAAAATATGTGCATAATGGTTACTGTAGACAATGTGAACATGAACCTCTTACAATGCCAAGAAAACCCCAGGGTTCTGGAACAACAGGGACATTGTTAGACTTAAACAGGATCAGGATCCAGGACGAACATCAGTTCCCAAGTGTGTAAGGTAAAACCTCACCATTAGGAGACTGAATGTAGGTTAGTGAGTGCTGTTCAGTCGCGTAAGGATGGAAAATCACAAGAACTGAAAGGAAACCTTCATGAGATCTCTTTGATACTGCAATTTTTCCGCGATGTCTCAAAGATATTAACTGAAAACTTTTACTCGCATCTCAAACACTTCTCAAATGTACCTCAAGAAAAGGTACACGTTTCTTCTAGTTTTAGAAAAGATCTCCATAACTTCTCAGACTGCATTCAGATTTGCCCAGATCTCAAATTCAGACATTTTAATATCAATTTTAAGATCAATAAGTATTGTGTAGTGCTATGCTACAATATATCAACATACAAACGTATCAATTGTCTATTTTGATTTCCCTTAAAGCAATTAAAAAGAAAAATCTGAGATAATTTGGTTAACTGAACAGTGTTATCATAGAACCGTTTATACATTATTTTTAATATTATTAATTTTGAATGAGCTTTTATTTTTTTATTGTGTTTCAATAATATTTTTTTTTTTTTTGAATCGTTTTCTTATTTGTCTTGTTCATGCGTTTTTTTTAGTTTATATTTAATTTAATATTATATTTAATATTGTTTGCGCTTTTGTCTAGTTTTTTTTTATTACTTATTTCAGTTTGAATAAATGTAGTACTTCAACTTCAACTTATTTCAATTGGTTTCAAAGACAAAATTTCTCATTTTCATTTCAGTTTTTCCATAATATTTATTTCAGCTAACGAAAATTATTAATAACAGTTTTAGTTAATTAGTCAGACTCTAGTTGCTGAAAAGAGGGAAGTGAGAATTGCAGGTTCACAGGATATGATGTCATATGAAGTGGACTCTGAAAGTGGCATTCCAGAGGATCTGAAAGGGAATATAATGAGGAGGCAGGGAATGAGAGCGCAGGAGCGCCTGCCCAATGCTTAATGAATGAAAGAGGGGGTGGATGAGAGAATGGCCTGGGTGTTCTCTGGCTGTGATTCCCAAATGAAGCATGAAGAACACAGAAACACACTGAAAGGGTTTGGAGAGGAGAAGGAAGGAGGAACGGGGAGGGTGCTGCATCACGGCAGACAAATTAACTGTATGGGAGCAATAGAGAAATGTGGAGAAGCATTGATGTATCCCTATGTCTGATATATAATGTGACACAGTCAAATGTAACTATGTAAGCCTGTACAGTGGAAGTTATATGTTACTACATCGCTACTGTGAAATATCAGAATCGTTTGCTGAAGACACACCTCACAACACGTCTCATTCTACAGGTTGCTTTTGCTTTAACGGCTTTTTGTGCCGCTAAAAAATGTGTTACTCCCAAAACTATGAGTCATTGTAAAGCAATTTCCCGAAGAACACCAACCTGACTACAAAACAAACTTCTGAATTCTGGATTGTGTGAATGTGTTCCACCAGCCCAAGCTCATTCAGCATGACTAGACATGCACAACATCTACAATGCTCCACCAATCTTCTGCTTGGCAGCCAAAACTGGCTCTTGCTCTACAGCAGTCAGTTTGGCTGGCAGCATTGTAGTTTTATTTCCTTGACGTACAGCAAGAAGATAATTGAGAAAAACACACCCAAATGACCCGGCATGACATTAATAAGAAACAGTATATAAAACTACCTTTCCAACAATACCTGTGCACTTACTGTAGATTACACAGACACACAAGACTCACATAAAACAATGTTAATAAAAATGGATGTGGAAAAACTACTAAATCAACTGCATACACCTGCAGACCTAAACATGTACAAATGACATACAAATACAGTATATAGCCAATATAAATAGTACGCCTATGTGTTCTCATAAGGGCAAATTGGCTTTATTAATCAAGCACCAGTGTTAGGAAGGTTTATTTGGAAATGTAATGGGTTACAGAATACAAGTTAGCCATATTTAAAGTTTAATAAGAAGTAACTATTTCAATGACTTTATTAAATATATGTAACTTATTGGGCTACAGTTGATTACTTTTCTACATTGCTAACTAATGTCTTTTAAACCAGGCAGAGTTAACCTTACAGTAGTACTCAACACTAATTACTGTAACCCTTCCTCATTTCAATTAAGATTATAATCATTTTATTTTAAAATGCAGCCACCAAAAAAAAAAACACCTCTTTTTACATACAGGTTTAAAATCATAAGAAATTGTTTAATAGCCATATGATACTGTTTTTGAAATCAGATCTTTATGACAGGAAGCACTGGGGGGGAAAAGTTAATCTTAAAAATTAAAGCATATAGCCTACATAAACCAAACAGGAAATAAAACAGTATTTTAAAACAGTAAAACAAATAAATTAAAAAATCTTACTTTAACTGTAACGGGTTACAATTAGATTAATTTTGTAATTAAATTACATAATTCCGTTACATGTAACTAGTTACTCCCCAACACTGTCGAACGCTGGTATGAATTAAGGAAACCCCATTAACAGTACCTTAGATTGTTAACAGTAAACAATATATGGTTACGTTAACAATACTCCAACTATTAAAGTGTTTTAAAGTCGCCCATTTATAAGATATAAATCTACTTGTTTACAAAACACGTGCACGTGTCACGCGCTGACGCCAAACTTTAATAAAAGAGACGGGACGGAATAAGTTCATATAAAATCACTTCACTCACTCAAAAGACGACGTGTGCACATTAAATTCACTTTAAAGTACTGAAGTGATGCTAAACAGACCGAATGTTGGACGAGTGTGTTTGTGTGTTTGCGAGCGAATGATGAATGGATGAATGAATGAATGAATGGGTTTCCATTGATGAATTTGGCAGCTTCTTCCGTCTTTCGAGATCCTTCGACGGCTTTTCTAAATCGTTGCATTTGTACATATCTGTGGGGGTTTTAAGAAACGGTCTCTTACCTGTGTGTGGAATCTGGGTCACCCGTCCTCCAGAAGTGTGTCTATTCTCCTCAGACTGTGCTAAATGCCTCCCAGACCCCGGTTCCAGCGTTCAGTCCCTCTCACAAACACGCCCTTGCTTGCTCCCCCTCTGAAGCCAGCCTGCCCCGGGCCAAACCGTTACCGTAACAAACTTCTACGGGTATTCCCAAAACCTCCTAATCCGATGACGTGCTTAAACATATTTTTTGACCACATCCCCCAGTATACTAAATATACTGTCTGTTAAAATACTGAAATTATATCTAACTAGATTTACATCACAGATTTAATTTAATGCTAAAAAACCTAAACTAAAACTTTTTTCGAGCATTGATTTTCATTAGTGAATCAGTCATTTTGCATGTCCCATTACATTTTAATGAATTATACTCAATAAAAGATAAGCTCAACAGCACTGAAAATTTGATTTATTTACAGTTTAGCAAACGTTCCTAATAAAAAGGTTGAATTAAGTTTTTTTTTTTTTTTACAAAAAATCTAGTCTTGGGGACACATATGTCCCCCTTATTAAACATACCTGATTTAGATCATCAGCTCTTTTGTAGAGTGCTAAATGAAATAAACTGGGTCAGAAAAAAGAAACATACAAGATGCAGTTCTGAGGATCCCACTGCAGTCATGGGGATCACAATTTTATATTTTATTTAGTTTTTTTTATGGTTCATACAGACATAAAACTGCACCAATCTGGACAGAAATATATATATTTTTTGTATATGAAAAATTTGATTGCACCCCCATATATCTGTGATCGGGAATTATTTTTTTATTTTTTTTAGGTGGGGGGTTCCATGCATTTTTTCCAAAAGTGCCACAGTAAAAAAATATATAATATTTTTATAGCTGTTTGTAATAGGTTTTTTTGTTGATGTTTACAAATGAAAACAATAAATAAAATGTAATAAACTGCTCAGGGCTTTCACTGTGAGGTTGAGGTACCACTTGAGGAGCATAAATCCTCTTCAGAGTTGTGCATGTGAGTGCGTTTATGCTAATCTTGGTTCTGGGAAACAGCTGCTCTGCACATTTTGTATGTCTCCTTTATTTAACACACCTGATTCAAATCATCAGGTCATCAGAAGAGAGGTCCACGAAGTGCACTGAGTGTGTCTGATTAGAGAGACATTCAAAACGTGCAGAGCAGTGGGTCCCCAGATTGAAAACCACTGGTTTATGTGACTACTCAGGTGGCCATTTTGCCATATTTCTGCCACACAATGAATGTCTTATTTACATTATGTCTGTGAAGAGGCATGGTAGCAAATTGATGGCAAGGCCACAATAGCATGTTTGTGCTGAGGTGGTTTTGACACTGTCCGTTCCAATTCAGAGTGCACCAAAAGACCCTATACCGTCAAGGCAACAAAGGAGTGGCAGTGGCCTAGCCAGTCTCCATACCTTAGTCCTATAGAAAATCTGTGGAGAGGGCTTAAACTCTGAGTGGCCAAAGTTTCCACTCCGCTCGGAGAGGGCGCTCTTTGAGGAGGACACCTTCACAAGCGCTCCACGAGCCACTGCTCCCGCTTCTGCCAAGGCAAAGGGGCGACTGCAGTCATGGGGATAGCAAATGGATTTGAAGGAGGGGATGGAGAGTGGCAGGTCCCTTTATTGTCCCTCACCCACCAAATTTAGTGTCCTCTCTTGGCAATCGGAAGCACACACACACCCCACCCCGAGAGAGGGCTTGACGCTCTGCATGGCTTCCTCCAAGGAGGATGATGTGGAGGTCATCAAAGAGGTAGAGACTGCGGACTTGCCACCCAATTTCATCCAGTACAAAGAGCTGTTGGAGGTGGTGACTCGGGCAGTAGACAAGCTTAAAATCAATTGGCAGAAGAGCGAGCGTCCTAAGAGTACATGTATGTAAAAAACCTCTCCACCGAGGTTGTTGAGACAGTACTCCAGTCCAGAGCTCCCTCCATGAGGAAAATATATGTAACAAAGTGGTGTCTTTTCCCTTCTTGGTGCAGCAACCATCAGTTGGACCCAGTTAACTTCCCAGTTGTTTCAGTGCTGGAGTTCCTGTAGGAACGGTCCTCCACAAGGTTATCCCCCTCCACTTTGAAGGTATACATGGTGGCATTAGCTGCTTACCACACCCCTCTTGATGGCCAGTCATTGGAGAGAGACCTGCTGGTTACCCGTTTCCTCCATGGTACCCTGATGTTGAGGCCGCTGGCATGCTCAAGAGTCCTGCCATGGGATTTGGCCATGGTTCTAGATGCTCTCTGTAGACCTCCTTTTGGTAGTACCTTGCAGTCAAGAATGTATTCTTGTTAGCCATCTCTTCTTTTAAGAGAGTGGGTGACCTTCAGGCCCTATCTATGGACCCTTCTTGTCTTGAATCTGCACATGGCATGGCCAGAGCTTTCCTATACCATAGGGCATGCCAGGGTATGTTCCTAAGGTTCCCTTCCCTGGTTCCACAGCCAGTTGTGCGGAAAACCTCTGTCCTCCTCCCTTTTGGGACCCAGACCAGGAAAAGCTAAAAGCTGTATGTATCCAGTGCGAGCCCAGGCCATGGAAGTGGGCCATCTACCTAAAACACAAATGGGACACAACACCGACTAGGCAAGGGGCTCAAGGAGACCACTACTTAAAAACAAGGGGATCAGTCTATGAGCTGGAACACAACTATCCTCGATTAGCAGATTAATAGACAAAGAATTCAGAGCTTACTTAAAAGAGAGCGTGTGCCCAGAGGAGCCCAACCTAGTTATAGAAGCAAGGCAAAAACACATTTGCCAGCAGACTGCTATATTCCAGAGCAAAGTAAGTTTGTGCTGGAGCATAACTACAAACCCGATTCCAGAAAAATTGGGACACTTTACAAATTGTGTGTAAAAACAGAATGCAATGATGTGGAAGTTACAAATTTCAATATTTTATTCAGAATACAACATAGATGACATATCAAATGTTTAAACTGAGAAAATGTATCATTTTAAGGAGAAAATAAGTTGATTTTAAATTTCATGGCATCAACACATCTCAAAAAAGATGGGACAAGGTTAAAGTTCAGGAATAGGATGTTGTACCATTCTTGTCTATTACAGGCTTCTAGTTGCTCAACTGTCTTAGGTCGTCTTTGTCACATATTCCTCTTTATGGTGCGCCAAATGTTTTCTATGGGTAAAAGATCTGGACTGCAGGCTGGCCATTTCAGTACCCGGATCCTTATTCTACACAGCCATTATGTTGTAATTGATGCAGCATGTGGTCTGGCATTGTCATGTTGGAGAATGCAAGGTCTTCCCTGAAAGAGACGACGTCTGAATGGGAGCATATGCTGTTCTAGAACTTGGATATATCTTTCAGCATTGATGGTGCCTTTCCAGATGTGTAAGCTGCCCAAGCCACACTCACTCATGTAACCCCATACCATCAGAGATGCAGGCTTCTGAACTGAGTGTTGATTACAACTTGGGTTGTCCTAGTCCACTTTAGTCCGGATGACATGGCATCCCAGTTTTCCAAAAAGAACTTCAAATTTTGATTTGTGTGACCACAGAGCAGTTTTCCACTTTGCCACAGTCCATTTTAAAAGAGCCTTGGCCCAGAGAAATGCCTGAGCTTCTGGATCATGTTTAGATATGGCTTTTTTGACCTATAGACTTTTAGCCAGCAATAGCGAATGGCACGTAGGATTGTGTTCACTGACAATGTTTTCTGGAAGTATTCCTGAGCCCATGTTGTGATTTCCATTACATTATCATTCCTCTATGTGATGCAGTGCCGTCTAAGGGCCCAAAGATCACGGGCATCCAGTATGATTTTCCAGCCTTGACCCTTACGCACAGAGATTGTTCCAGATTCTCTGAATCTTTGGATGATATTATGCACTGTAGATGATGATATCTTTAAACTCTTTGCAATTTTTCTCTGAGAAACTCCTTTCTGATATTGCTCCACTATTTTTCACCACAGCATTGGGGGAATTGGTGATCCTCTGCCCATCTTAACTTCTGAGAGACACTGCCACTGAGAGGCTCTTTTTTATACCCAATCATGTTGCTAATTGACCTAATAAGTTGCAAATTGGTCCTCCAGCTGTTCCTTATATGTACGTTTAACTCTTCCGGCCTCTTATTGCTACCTGTCCAAACTTTTTTTAGAATGTGTAGCTCTCATGAAATCCAAAATGAGCCTTCAAACAGACTTTTTTCAAGTCATTTCTTTTCATTCATTTCAGCAGAAGATAATTAAAATGTTAAATGTTAATAGCCAAATTCCCCAATACATCTAATCACACGACGTGATCACATAAACTATAATGCAACCAATGCCATATTATGAGAAAAAGAAACAATTAATTCATTGAGGCTATGTAGTAATGGTTCCAATTGGATCTGAAAACCCAAGGTCCAACCCGAGAGGGTTTGGGTCCAAACCTTCGAAGAGTGCCTCGGACACAGGTTGGGTTCGGTATTAGTTGACTCAGGTCTCAGGTAATTTAAAATTAATGTGCTTTTTCCTAATGGACCTGATAAGACCCAATCCCCTGGTTCATCTCATCACAGCCCCATAGGTTATAATGCAGTCTACATCGGAAACAAAATTGATTAGTTCACCTCTCAAGTCTTCGGGTTTGAGTCATTTATTATTTTTTCATGTGCCCGCTTCCATGACAGAAATTATAAAAATAATTTTTTTAAGAAATAAAATGCTACAAATTGATACCAGAATTGCATTTGTTAAAAACGGAACATGCATGGGTTTATATCACGGATTATAATGCGCATCTCGACCGCACCACTGGCATCGGATGTAAACGAAGTAAACGGATGTTAAGAAATACAGTATGTGTCCTTAAAGTCTTAAAAAGGATAATTTTAAATGTTTTCAATGTTAGACATAAAGATACTAAAGCTTATTTGTGCTAGAGAATGAAAAATGTATAAAAACAGTAATTGCGACTTTATAAAACATTCAACTGCAAGAAAAAGTCAGAATTAAAAGGTAATAGTTTTTTTTTATCTCTCAAATCTGACTTTATTTGAGTTTGTGTCTCAGAACTCAGAATTCCAAGTATTTATCACAATCCTGAAAAAAAGTAAAAAATATATACCAATTTTATAAGCTTCCACAGAACAAAATTCAATAGTAATCAAATACAATTTCTGCAATTTTTAGAGATACATTTAAAGTGCAATGTAGCTCCAGGGTTGAGTATTAAGTCCTGGTTTTCAAATGAAAATAAAAAAATAAAATAAAAAAAATTAAATAACCATCTGCAAAGTTACAGTTTTTCTCAAAGGATTTGGTACATTTCTCCAAACTCAGGTAAAAGCTCTCAAAACAGTAAACACAGTGATCCGTACACTGTGCAATTGTCCTAAACAGATAGTAAATACTCCTTCATTTTATACAAATCACAAATCAAAAGCATAATTTTCTCAAAACACTGTGCACAAAAAAAATACATAATTTTATCACAGCAGTTCATACAGCCAACCAAAATATCAGGAAAAACATTTGTAACTTTTTCATTGCTCTTCACAAAGATCACAAGCAATTTTGTACCATTTTCAAAACACAACAAACAAAACTCTGTGAATTGTAAAATAGTCAGTTGCACACCTTGTCTTCAATGAACGCCAAATTGTTATCTGATGAGTTAGTAATCCACTCAACACAGAAAAAGATAATTTCATAATTGTTCAAACAACTGTCTTACGTAATTACAACAACTACAAAAGGAGAAGAGAAGAAGAACAAAGAAGACAAATGAGGAGATACAGTAAGACAAAAAAAAGACGTATGAGCAGTGGAAACTGAAGTGGTTCAAGAGTGAGAGGTGGTGGCCAGGGTAGAGGGAAAAGAGGAAGAGGAGATGGAGAAAGAACAGCTGAAGATGTAGGAGGAAGAGTGAGAAAAGCTGACAATGTAGGAAGAGAAGAGATTGGAGAGATGTATAGATTGGAGGGCAATGGTATAGTGGAAAGAGAAAACATAAGAGGTGGACAGGGAGGAAGAGGAGGGCAAAGAGGAGGCCAAGGTGTAAGAAGAGGGAGGAGGGGTAGAATGAGGGTAGGGTACACGCGTGTTTCAAATGAAATCAGAGTCACACTTATTGACCATGTCATAAATCATGTTCTCTCACTGAGAGAAGCTGGCCAGAGAGTTCAGCCCAATATTTACAGATCCACAGTGGCTTCAATTATCCAAACATTTCAGAGAGAAAACCAGTAAGTAACTATATCATTCTACTTTTACAATGAGAGTCCATGTAGTCTTGTTTGACATCGGTCTAGATCACTACAGTAAATGTTTCTGCTTGTCCAAACCTTTTTCAGAATTGAAGTTAGAGAACATTCAGATGGACGAACAAGACTTTTTTCCAGTTGAACGAGAGCATGCCACTGTTGACATCCAGAACAACACCCTTCGCCTCAAAAGCCCCTTTCTAGAGTTGGGGTACTCGAACTTGGACTCGGACTCGAGTCCGGACTCGAGTCCAATTTTGAATGAACTCGGACTTGTCACGCACTCGGGTGAATTTGTACTCGGACTTGACACGGACTTGAACATTTTGGACTCGGAAAATATTCCGAGTACAGTCGAGTCCACGTCATGTGTAACAATAAAACCAGCATAAAATTGAAATGATAAATTAATGAATGTCTCCCCTTCTGTCATTTTACTCATAGACAGTAAAAGAAATGGACACAGCAACCCCATTGGAACTCAATTGAGACAAATGAAGCCCAGTTTTAGCGGTTTTTAGCACTTCCGTTTCTGACGCGCAGACTCAAACGAAGCTTGACGACGTCAGCAACCTGTCTGACAGATGTAAATCTTCTAAGTGGCTGTGCGTGCAAACTGCCATCGTTAATCTTGCAGAGACGGCGAGCTTGAGCGGGGGGTTCTTTGTCGTGAGTGAGCAGAAGTAAGTATTCTGATTAATTATTTTGTGTAGTATTTTAAAATGTAACGGCAGTACGCCATATTAAGTTAATTGCCTGCGAGCTTCTCCACCTGTCTGTACGGTAATGCGACAGAGAGCCGAGTGGTTATGACGCAATCGTTAGCCTATTTTTTACAAAAACTGTTTATACTGGGCCATAATGTAACATAGAAGGTAATGGAGCCCTTTATACATTGTCGTGTATCTTTAGAAATAAATAATGGACAAACAGAGTCTTTAAACGCCTCAGATGTAAAGTTATTCGCTGTCAAAGTGACGCCAAAATGAATGGGAGTCAATGGGAATGCTAACACAAGTGAAGTTCTGCTAAAAGATGGCAGCCCCCACCCGACTTCAACTTCCGGTCGAGTTCCTTGCCCCTAGATTTTACTGCACCACACCGGCAGGCAGAAGTCTCATGCTTGCAGACGAAACACACGCACCACTCACTGGATATCAATGTGGATTAGTGATGGGAAGTTCGATTCTTTTCCGCGAACCGGTTCTTTCGGACGGTTTGATTCAATAAACCGGTTGAAAAAAAAAACAGTTCACCGGATACATAATCCATTGCGATGTATTTGTTATTAAATGAACTTACGTTTCGTCAGATTGCCCTTCATTCAAGCCCTCGGTTTACCCGCACTCATTACATTAGCACAAAATCAGTTCAGAATCAATCACCAAAAGAATCAGTTCGGTTCAGACGCGCTGTGAGTCATTCGGCTTCATGCTGAATCACGAATGCGCAGTATCATCCGCTCCTCGGTTCTCGAATCGGACGCGTCCGAAAGAAACGGTTTTCGGTTCAGTTTACTGATGATCTGAAAACTGATACAACCGGTTCTTGACTCGAGAACGAGAATCGCTCAAAACCCGGGTAGGAAAATCTGACAGGGTAGGATAAAATGTCAGGACACCGGCACATGCTGCAGTTCAGTATCATCAGCTGCTCTACTCTGTTCATGTTCTGTTTACTACAAACTCAGTTTGTGAATCTGTCATCATTAACTATAAATACAGTACAGATATTTCATAAATCATCCCTCATTCATATTAAACATGGAGTCTTTAGAGACTTAATTATTGTCCAACTTCCCTGAAAACCCCTTTGGTCCATACATAATTTACAATATACAGATCAGAAACATGTAGCCCCTATCTTAAAAACGTATATATATATATATATATATATATATATATATATATATATATATATATATATATATATATATATATATATATATATATATATATTTTTTTTTTTTTATATATAGTTTTATCACACTTTCCGATGTTTAACAAAATACTTGAAAAATTACACGCATGCGCAGTATCATCAGTTCATTGGTTCTCAAATCAGACGCCTCCGAAAGAAACGGTTTTCGGTTCAGTGTACTGGTGATCCGAAAACCAATGCAACCGACTACCAAAGACAGTAGCAGCAACCAACAGATGCTGCACAGCTCAGCATTGCAGGATTTGCAAGACCAGAACTGACCAAACAAGCAGTGCAACTCTATGATGCAAGTTCTCCAAGACAACAAGAAATTCATAATGTCATCATTAAGGATGTCCTCATTGGCTGCACTTTACCTCTGTCAAATGTGGGGGAGAGGCATTAAATAACTGAAATGTCATCTTTAACTGGAGGACAATATAGTGTGATACAATAATAAAATAGGTTCATTTGTATTTTCATGCACTTGTAATACAATAAAACCTTTGAAACCTTTTTTGATAGGAAACTAGTTCTGTTGACATAAAATAAAAATGTTCAATGGCAATGACTAGATGTAACAGTGGTATTTTTTTTATTACATTTTTATATTGCCATTGGTTTAATGGGTTGAAAGGTTAAAATATTAATAGAATGTTATAATGTACAATACCAATTTATAATCTTTTTTAATTTAATTACTTTCTGGACTCGGGCGGACTCGACTCGGACTCGGCCTTTAAGAACTCTGACTTGAGTCCAACTCGGCCCCTTTTGGACTCGGACTCGGACTTGGACTCGATGTTTGTGGACTTGGTCTTGACTCGTACTCGACAAAGGTGGACTCGGACCCAACTCTACCCCTTTCACACTGCACGTTGGACCCGCAATATTTCCGGAACATTGCCGGGTCGCCTTCTGTGTGAAAGCAACCACGTCCCGGGATTGATTACCGAATTGAACCCGGGTCAGGGACCTAGTAACATTGCGGGGTTCGACCCGGGAGCTGTGTGAACAAAAGCCAGATCTAATTCCGTGTCGAAGTGATGACGCGTGTTATCGCGCGACTCTTTTACCGGCTGTTTTGAAGGAAGATCAACGTTCGATAGGAAAACATATGTGCAAACTGTAATGAAGCAGAGATCAGTTAGTTCCTGACTTTCCGCGCTGACGCAGATATCGTTTGCTTGCTTCAATGAAAGTATAACGTGCCTAGCGTTGTCGACTCGTACATTACACGTAACGCGCTGATGTCACGTGTCATTACGGGATCTTCAAGGGTTGTGTGTGAAAGCACGCACATATACCGGGTCATCACTGGCAGTGTGAAAGTGCAAAATCTAGCGACCAGGGACCAATTGCAGGAACACCTTACCCCTGTATTTGCCGGAATGGCAGTGTGAAAGGGGCTAAAGAAATTCAGCAAAGAATAACACCGGACAATCGACTGTTCCACAATATCCACCAATGCAGTCCCCACAATTGACTGTGTTCTAAGAAGAAATGCTATCCGAATGAAGCAAGTATACAAAGTGCCCTTTGAGAGGAACTCCGTTAGAATGAAGTAGTTGCGATTCCAGTTTGTTCAAGTATGTACAACCCAGTTAATGCAATTTTACTGTCAACTTAAAGGAACACTCCACCGTTTTTTGAAATAGGGCTTATTCACATTATTTCCTACATTTAGATAGGTGGGCAAATGCATTTTTGTGTCAGTGCATGCATTGTTTTAGTTTGACTGGGTCGGCGTTAGCTTAGCTTAGCACAATGAATGGAATCCTTTGTTGCCAGCTAGCATGGCCTGAGTAAAAGTGAGCACATACGAGCAGGTCTCACATGTGTTTGCAGATGTCCTTGACCCCGTTCCTCTCGGAGGGGTTCAGCCTGGCAAATGGGTGACAGATGATGATAAGTTAAAGACTGTGGTATCGAATGTCCACAGATTATAATTTGTTACAGGTTGATATTTCTAAGATGTTAGAATAATCAACTCTATTACTGTGATGTTCATTTAACTATTAGAATATTATTATTATTCTATTTTTACTTTGTATGTACATGTATACTAAGCTTTGGCAATATTGTATCGTTTTCTTTCTGTCCGTCCGTCCATCTATCTGTCTGTCTTTGATATTTAACTCTCTCAAGAAAAGGAGTGAGAGACAAAATCCTTAGTTCATCTCTCAAAAATAAATATTTGTGTCAATGAACATGTAAGTGCAATCAGAATGACGGAGGGATGTTCTGATGTTAACTACTGTATTGAACAGTATCCCATATGCTTATGTATGACATATTTATTTCTAAAGTATTTGGGATATTGATTGAAAGTGACTGGATAGAATTCCCAGTTACACTTTTACTAGTGGTCTGACCAAAAAAAAAATAAATACAGTTGCTAACAAGCATTTACCAATACTTCAAGTACTTTTTCTAAACTCTTAACACAGCAACACAACTACATCACCCACTTAGCCAAATAGTTAATTTTCTGGCCAAAACCACATTTTGTTAAATATATGCAAACTCTACATTTCAAAATGCTGAATACCTTTTTCTACATATACTAACTCTATCAAAACACAGCAAACACAATTCAAAATCAAGTCATTCATTTGGACAAAACATTAACACTACTTTCTATCCAATAGGAACATATAGTCAATCATAGAACATTGTCTACTAACAGTTAATGGCTTTACAAAAACTGCATTACTTTATTCTACATGTTTCACATAGACGTTTCAGTTCTACTTGCATAGACAATAGAAAAATTGTTCATTGTTCAAAAATTCCATTGTTTTTTTTAATGTAGTTACCTTCAACTAAATTTAACATTTTTAAGTGTTGAATGTGTTCATTCTTGGCAACACACTGTCTAAAACTGAATGAGTCATTACTTTATAGAATGTACAATAGAAAGAAATGGGGTCGTCTATGCAGAAGTTCAATTGGAACCTTGGAGGAAATTGCTCTTCAATGGGTCGGGGTTGGATGTGGATGGTAGCTGATGCCAGAGATCAACAAAGATTACAACATACATGGCCTTTAGTTACTATGCAAGCTTGTTTCTGTCACGGGATTTAAAAAAAAAAACGGTAATTGTAAACCTTTTATCTCACAATTTGGACTTCTGTTCTTGGAATTGTGAGTTTACATCTTGCAATTCAGACTTGACTATTCCTCCAAATGAGACTGGAATCAGCTATTTCTAAATATTTTAGTGATCTGTTACTTAAAAATGCTTATCGTTTGTTACAATTTTGTATTTAGAGGTATTTTTCATTACTTTTGAGTTGTTGCAGAAGTAGATGCTTTACACTATATTTAAAGTCTGGAACATTAGGTCTTCATTTCTGTCATGCTGTGTTTAAGCATTGGTAAAAAAGATAAGAAAGATCTATGATTTTGGTATGGGGTAAGATTATGTGAAAAGAAATAAAGGTAAAAAGTATGGTCACAACAGACTGATATTGTGCTAATTGTGTATAGTGTTTTGAAAATGTGACTACAGATTGGACAAAATGATGTTAGCAATTGAAAAAAAAAAAAACTTTACAATGTCATTGTGATATAGAAAAGGATAAAAGAAATATGGGCACAAAGATGAAAATAAGTCCATTTTAAAAATGTGTAACACTTGTGTTGTCCTCTGTCTATACATATTATATGCTTTCTAACTGAAGACTCATGAGATGAACCTTTGAACTATCTCAGAGAAATGGTTTATCATTGGTTTATCATCTACATTCTCTGCATTAGTCAATATTCACTTGCACAATTCATACCAAATGTACAAAAAGTCTAATAATGTGTAAAAAAAAATGTGCTTGGCATTTTATGACAACTAGATTAACCATTTTGCATTTAATGACTTATACGATGAACTAAAGACTAGATGTTTTGAGGGGTAAGACTATTGCACAGAAAACTATATAATACATTCTGAGCAACATGACATTAGCAACTGATAATGTAGGAAACCGCAGATAAATGTACATAATAAATTGCATTAATGTACAAAAGCAATCACAACTTATTCAAAAGAATGAGAAACTGGTTTTATGATGTGTATAAATGACTAGATGATGTGTAGGTTACAGTTTTGAGAATTTCACTTCTGATTTGAGAAATGCCTGACTGTGGTTGAGAAAAACTGTAAACACACAAATAAGTGTGTTGGAGTTAAGCTCTGCAGGACGTTGGCCCTCCAGGAGCAGGATTTGATACCCCTGTCCTGTGGTGTCCTGATGGTCTGACCTTACAATAAATGGACTTTGGAGATCCATCAGGATGTGTTTCTCTGCAAGTATCCTCTCTCTTTGTCCTGGGCTCTGTATCACCTGTTTTCTTATGGTCTTCAATGCAAACTTACAGCTGGAGTCACTCTTCAAATGGACCTAGTAACAAAAACATTGGCTGAATTATAATTACTCCATGGAACTTTTTTGTAACTTAAAATAAGCTTAAACTGCAGAGCTAGTTTATGATACAGTACACATGGTACAATGCTCATTGAAAACTCACGAGCTGAGTGTGACCATACTGTCCTTCCCCCAGATTACACAGCACCTGAAAACTGCAGAGAGACGATTCACCAAACGCAGACCCATCTTCATCTACCCTGTTTATTATATAGGGATCAAGATGTCCTTCATTAACCATCACACTCAATGGTTCACGTAAAGCATGCAGACTTTCAAGTCATATTAACAGAACTTACTTTGACTTGGCCTTGGAAAGATTTTCAATGCATCGTCCAAACCTTCAGTTACTTTTTTGAAAACCCTGGATATAGAAGATAGAATGCAGCCAAGGTCAGCTTTACAGCATTTGTTTGAATTCGTAAGTGTTTTTTTTTTTCACTCATTATGCTGTTTCCATAGCATGGATATCCATTTATACCTCACGGCTCACACTTACTCTTTGTCTATGACCAAACATGTCACATCGCCTGTGGCAAGAGCGCTCATCGACATCTCGTCATCTCTGGAGAGCAAAGGAACAGGTCTGAGATGTTAATGTTACATGATACCTTCTGACTTGAATTTCAAAAGGTCTTCAGTAAAGCCAAAAAGCATTCATCATGCACAAGAGTGCAGTTATCTTGTTTAGAGCTTCTACGGAAGTTAGAACAACGGCTCACAAACTTCACAACCTACAGTACATTACATAAGTGATCTAAAAATATATGTGATACTCTTTTGTTAATAAACATGGTTGTTGTGTTAGATCAGCATGGGTAGTAAGCTGCGATGTACATCTCAAAGAGTGGCGCCCCATGCTGGTGAGGGTTGAATCTTACCCTCTCTCTCCAAAACAATCCCCTCTGGTGAGGACAGAAGCCAGCATACTCTCCTCACTGGCTGAGTATTTCTCTAATACTTTCACCTGAGAACAGACATACAGAGACAGACCAACCCAGTCTCACGGCAGTTCGTCATTGAGGACACGAAATTTAATCTATTGAATCGTCTTTATGGACACGAATTTCCCTTTTTTTCGTGTCATACAGAACGACCTTCAATCTAATGTATTTCAATGTGACCGTTTTTTTTTTTTTCCGCGGATGCACCTCGTTTTTCTTTCGAAAACACAGTATTGTTTTTTCTCATTGTTATTCATTTTGCAAACTTTAAGGGCTACACTACCCAACATTTAATCAGGAAATTAAGCCTTTTTGTATTGCTTTATATTCGATAGGCTACTCAAAATGAATATATTTATTCGTGTCCATGTTGATTCAACAGCGTTTAAATTTGACGTCTTGGGTCGTTTTTTAATAAAAATAAAAAAAAAGAATAGGCTACAAAAATGATATATGACGGCGAGTCAAATGGCGGCCGCCAGATCATTTTTATCTGTCCCTCCAACTTGTTTTTGAGGTTTAAAAATCCTCGCAATCTGACATCACAGTGCTCTCTGTGCAAAGGCTTAGCGCGTTCATCAGTGGTGAGTTTAACAACACTCAACTGGATGTAAAACAGCATTCAGCGGTGAGTTTGACCAAAGCAACGCTCAAATGCAGGAAAAACGGCATTAAAAGGTGAGTTTAACAACGCTCCAAGGCGCGTGCAAGCAGTTTAACCGTTTTCTTACAACCCATTCTCGCTTATCGCTTATTCATAGTTTATCACTTACTGTCTATGGTTTATCACTATGAAATCACGTTCAAGAAGTCTCATTCAGCACACATCGCGAGACTTGCCATCAGTTCACATGTGCAACAGGTCCGGCCGTAACAGGTGCGCGTAGCCTATACTTCAGTCTTGATTAATGATGTCACCAAACTTACTTGATTTTATCTTAGTTATCCACACGTTCGTCTGCCCTCGCAGCCATTTTTCTCTTTCCTTTTTAAATGCATAGTAAAAAGGGTGATTTGTTTCAGTTTTATGTTGGCAGTCAGCACTGTGATTAATATGAGCACTGAAATCTTTCAGTGAAAGTCGGATGCGGGCACGGTTTGCACATCAGGAAAATAAAATGACAGGAAAATGAATGACAGCCATTTTAGGAGGGACATGTCATCTCATGGAGGCCACCGTGTACAGAAATTAAGACTTCTGCATGATTCTGCACCACATGAGTGCATCAGCACTACATAAACAACAACAACAACAACATAAGCATTAAGTGCAATTATAGCAAAATCAGTTTGCTGCATAAGATGCAGTGTGAATGTGTTGTTATAAATCACTTACTAAATACCACAAATTACCATCAACCATCAGAGCACCATAATCACCCAGCAACAGAAAAAGGAAATATATGATTTGTTATGAATATATTTGAGGGCGGGGTCTAATCTGTTGTCCCGTATGTCAGTCCTCTTCCGTGTAGCAGTGTTTTGTGTTCAGACCGAGAGAAGGCTGTTAGGAGACCAGACGTGATCTCGACGGACGGACAGAAAACAGAGAGAGACCCTCACGGTGGACATCATGTTTAAACTCGCTGCAGTGGCTCTTGTGCTTCTCAGCGCAAGCTGTTTTGCCAAACAATGTAAGTGTAAAGCGTCTGTTTTCTGACGCGGGCGTTCTTCTCTACTCTTCGTGTTATGCTTTTTATGTTTAGTAGCCTCATTGTTATTCATTTTATTTTTGAAAATATTTAATATTTCCATGGTTTATACAGTCTTTATCAAATCCTCAGTATTTTAAAAAAAATATATATACGTTTTATTTTTTCAACCTTAATAGTGTATGACGTACTTTCAGCTACTGGAGAACACGAAGGATACAATCCCTTAAACTGTTGAAAACACACCAAAACGTTGGAAAAAAGTATATATGTAATTTTAAAAAGCTTGTGAAAATCTGTCCAGGAGAATTCAAGCAGGTTTTAGACATGTTTCTTTGTCTGAAATCCCCAGAACAGTTTACTTTCACTTTCAGTTTGCAAGGGAAACCCCTCGAGATACCGAATAACTAGTTTTACTGGATATTAATGGTTGGTAGTTATAAAGTCACATTTATATGACACATGATAACATGCTATTTAATCAGTTTTTAGTTTCCTTAAAAAATTATTCTTGTGTTAAAATGAAAGGAAAAATAAACAACCAGGCCTAAATAGCCTACTAGGCCTCCCGTACATGGGACACGTCGAAGTCCCATCTTGGTGCCTGCGTCAAATTAAAAATGAAAAAAAGTATACAGAGAAAGCATATTAAATCCAAGTAAAGTGGCTATTTTTGTGAAAATAAAGTGTCAAAATATGGGGGACATAGGCTAATGCTCCACCGTCATTCAGCGTTACAGATATATTTCTTTAAAAATTAAACAACATACTTATTCTGACCTGTACTTATTACAAAAAAAATATATATATAAAAAATATATCATGATTATACTAAGTTTTATTATATTTATATAAGAATAATAACTTGTTGTTGGCAAAAGGGTAAAACCTAGTAGTTTGATGGATAGTGAGAAAGATTAGTACAAATTTAACATGACAAAGCAAAAATATATTGTTTTTGGGGCTACACTGTGATTCTTAAATACAGTCTTTTAATGCCATCTAATGATTCTTGTTTTAAATATACATTATATGACCTATGGTTACACTGAATGACACTTTAGTGGGTGTCTTCAGTAAATAATGGTAATAATGTATGCTAGTCTTTTGTTTTTCTCTGAAAAAAAATAAAATAAATTAAACTAAATACAATTTTTAAGAATGAACAGTATTCACAGGTAAAACATTTTTTTTTTTTTAATTTGTATTGTTCTAGCTGACCCCAAAGTGCAGGTGTACAGCCGTAACCCTGGAGAGTATGGGAAGAAGAACGTGCTGATCTGCTACGTCAGTGGCTTTCACCCCCCTGACATCACCATCAAGCTCATGAGGAACGGGGTGGAGATCCCGGACAGCCACCAGACCGACCTGGCCTTCGAGCAGGGCTGGCAGTTCCACCTCACCAAGTACGTGGACTTCACCCCCCAGTCGGGAGAGGAGTACACCTGCCGCGTCCGTCACATGACCAGCCCAGAGAAAACTTACACTTGGGGTGAGAACACATCTAAAGTCTTTATCTTGATCAGAGAAGTTGCTTTATTTAGGAGCCGTTTGAGTAATTCTCCCTTTCTTAGACATCTGTCCATTGGCTCATGGAGATGAATTTCTCTCTTTCATGTTATTTAAAGTATGGGTCAGAAGAATTATATTGTTTCATTTTGACATAAATATATATGTTATGTTATGACTGACCATTATTTGACCCATATGTTTTGCATTTTCACAAAAATATATGCAACATTAAAGACACTTTACCTGGATTTAATATACTTATACACTCTTTCTCTCTATATATATAGTTTGAATTTTGGTTATAAATAAATATATACATAAAGACGTCCCATTTTTGTGTCTGCATCAAATGAAATGTACAAAAGTGAGTTTACATGCACATAAGTTCTTTATTGTTTGAATTTTGGTTTCCTGATGCCTCTTGAATCTTGAGGTTTTCATGCTCTTCTCAAGTGCCAATAATTCCCTTCACAAAGCACATGTTTCCAATGAAATGATTATTTGTTAATGAAATCAGCTCAGATGATCTATAGATGAAACTAATGTTTGTTTGTTTTCTCTCTCTCTCTCTCTCTCTCTCTCTCGTAGAACCGGACATGTGAACAACAGTTCATTCTCTCCAGCTATTCTCCAAAACTTCCAACCTGCTTTGTTTTCATCATGTCATTTAGGGGTGTCCAGTCCTGCAGAGTTCAGTTTCTGGTAACTCTGAAGACCTTGATTAGCTGGCTCAGGTGTGTTTAATTGAAGCTAAACTCTGCAGGACAGTTAGCCCTCCTGACCCAGGATTGGACACCTCTGCTTTAGGATATGCTGCCCTTGTTGTATAGACTGCAATATGTTTTCTTATACAGGGTGAAGAGAAGCCTCTAACTTTGATCTATTTCAGTTTCTGTGTCAGTGTGACAAATGAAGAATATTCACTCTCTGCCTGCAGTAAATATGAGCACATTTCTAAAAGCTTGGGTGTGGAATTTCTTGCCTTGATTTAGTCTTCCCAACTTCAGCACTTTGACATATTAATGGCTTTGCATAGTACTTATTAATGTTGTTGTATGTGCTTATTATGTATAAATGTGTTTAAAATTAATCTGTAGATTGAGGAGAGGTGACTTCTCGATTTAAGGGGCATCATTTTTGCACTCACGGGTTCATGCATGTGTTTAGTGTTTAGGAGCCTATAGCTTCTGGCAGACAATGCTTTTGAAAAAAAAAATAATAATTATGTCCCCGTAAACAAATCAGAGTTTTACTGTAAAAATCAGTGACAAAAGATTAAAAATTTGAAATGTAAGGCCGAGTGTGTGTGAACATCACTGACTCTATGATTCATTGTGTCTCATAATTCAGTTCAATAAAACAATTTTCCTTATTAATCATGTGTCTTTATTCAACACCGTTTTAAAATTTAATTTTGAATCTCAAATTAAAATTTAATTCAGAATCTGAGTTTTATGTTTTCAGACAAACTTAATTCTGTTACAAGGTTTTTTTGTTTTGTTTGTTCGTTTCTTTCTCCATGACCCCACGCTGGAGGTCTTCTGTCCTCTTTGGTGTCTTTTGGTTTTCTGTATATGTAAAAATATTGTCAGAGTAAATATTATTTTATTGACAATAAAAATGTTAATATTCTTTATAAAAAATATTTGTTATGTTTATATAAAATAATTATTTTATTTGATAAGTCATTATAACGGCCTGCTCATTGGTCTTGGTGACGCGCAACATTACCCGCGCATGCGCAGATCAGTTTAATGACGTCATGTCCGTGGGAAACGTCGGCTGGTAGTCCACGAATGTTTAGCGAGATAATTATCTCTTCTTTATTTAGTATTTAGTTTGATCAATGTAAATATGATTCTTACAGTTAAGCCGCTTCAAGGAAAAGAGTGTAATGTTCAGGTAAGCGTGAGTGTCGTGAGGTGTTTTGAGGCGCTAATTAGCTGTTAGCTTTCTTAGCATAGCGCTGTCTCGTTTGTTGTGTGTTATGATTATTATATCCATAAATAATGATGAATGCACTTATTATTACGGTCGCTCATTAGACACGATTTACACTCTCAAGGCAGCTGTTTGGTCCGCGACAGTAACGTTAGCTGTGACCCCAAACCTATCGAGTTGCTTACCTTGATGACCTCTTTATGAAAACCTTGATTTATTTTTATTTTTTTATTAAATCTAAAATTATAGGAAATGGGTAACTTACTTGAAATAAAATAAAGATTAACAGCAATTAGAATAATAGTTTAAAAAAAGTTTAAGAATAATAATATTTTTTTTAATACATTTTTGATAATTGATTTAATTTGATCAATTATTATAATAATATAAAAATTTGCCATTTGTTTTCTGTTTGAAAATAATTTATTCCTGTTATGCAAAGTTGATTTTTATTTATTTATTTATTTTTATTTGGTTAACTACAATAACTCATAACTTGGGTATAACCCCAGTTCCACTGATACACAGAAAGAAGTGTGTATATCAGTTCAAATATAGGATAGATAGATAGATAGATAGATAGATAGATAGATATTTGAATGAACTGTGCCAGTGAAATATGGAGTTCTGTTAACAGTTGTGTTTTCATGCACAGGTGACAGAAAATGAAAAGGTGTCCACAGTGAAAGAGCTGGTATCCGAGCGTTTAAACATCCCTCCCAGTCAGCAGAGACTACTGTATAAAGGAAAAGCACTTGCAGGTAAAAGCTTTTCTTTTTTGTCTGATATTGATCTCCTCGTGCAGTGTTTTTCTGAGACTTTGACTGGCAGCATTCCTGTCATTGCACGAGGTGTGTTGTGTTCGTCACTGTGACGCTTGATGTGCTGTTTTCAGATGAACACCGGTTGAGCGATTACTCCATCGGCCCGGAGGCCAAGCTGAATCTGGTGGTGCGTCCGGCGTGCGAGAGGAGCGGAAACAGCAGCGGTGCTCCTGAGAAAGCAGGCAGTGGAGTGTGGCAGTTATTGTCCACGGTCCTGGCCAAACACTTCAGCCCAGCCGATGCAGCAAAAGTGCAGGAGCAGCTCATTAAGGTACGGTCGCGCCAAAACAAAGTTCTGTTTCAAAAGTTCTTTTTATTACCTTTTGTTGTCATTTGAATGTCAAGGACCTCAAATGATCGGGATCCTAAAATATGAAGGCTATATGTTTAATTATGAAGGTCGTGTACAAAAAAAAAAAAAAAAATCTATATTATAAAGGCAACTTAAGTATAATAAAATGATTTTATTGTAATTGCAGAGAAACAATACAAATATTATCTGTACAATAAAATGTTTGGAAAATAACTGGATTTTATTTTATACTGAAGCAAAAAGAAGCACAAAAATATTATCTGAAAAATATTTACTTCTATTGACTTACATATATAGTTGACAGCATATTTTGTAGAGAAATATATATATATATATATATATATATATATATATATAATATTGTAGTAAGCAAGATAAAGGTTACAGTGGCAACAATAACTTGGAGCATATTTGGTTTTAATTCTATATCACTTGATTTCTTTCAATATAATTTTATTAAAAATAAATTTGTTATTATGTTATTAGAATTATTTATACTGTTATAATATATCATTGTACAAATTTTAAAAGATCTTTTTTCATATTTTTTCGTTTTAGTAATTTTGTGCATTTGTGATTTATATATATATATATATATATATATATATATATATATATATATATATATGTATGTATGTATATGTATGTATGTATGTATGTATATATGTATATATGTTCTGCTTTATTATTTTTTTTCAGTTAGTTGCCAAAAGCAACATTTCTAGTTTTCATGTAAATTTAGTTTTAATGTTTATATTTTCAGCTTTATTTCAAGTAACGGAAAGGATTTTTAATAGTTTTTGTGAACAATAGCAACACTGCTTATGATTAAGAAAGCAGAATCAAATACGATAACAATATTAAATTTGTTAGATATGTAAAAAATGATCAAATCATTGGTCATGATTAGAATAGTGGAAGATATTTGTGCACGTAATGAATAATAGGTAATAGAAGCGGAGGTTGATGTGTTGTTTTTCTTGTTGTCAGGATTATGAGCGCTCTCTCAGACAGCTGAGTCTGGACGACATCGAGCGTCTGGCCAGCCGTCTGCTGCATCCAGAGATCGAGGGCATGGATACCTCATACATGGACTGAAGCCGCGCTCGGGGAGACCGATGTGATCTTCAAGTTGCTCTCCCGTCAGAGGAAACCAGTGGTGCTTTTAGTGCAACTTTGTAAATATTGTATGCATATTATTAAATTACAATAAAAAGTGTTCTTTATCATTTTTTTTATAATTAACAGCCAGCTTGGTTGTAAATGCATCTTTATTTTTTTTGGTTTTGGTGCCATTTTTACATTTGGTCCAAATAAAAATGATGCCTGAATTTCTCTCTCTCTTTTTTTTTTTTTTTTTGTGTGTATTTCAGCATATAAAATTGAGGAGCTCCTAGGTTGAGTATGGGTATATATTCATGAATATAAGCATAATATTTAACTATATCCAATGGCAAATCAAAACACTGAGTTAAGCATGACATAACCGTCATCAGTGTGCGTGATTACTGAATACATCACCTCCTCATGAATCACATTTACATATTTGACAGCTACACGTGCAAAAACGTACATGTTTTGTAAACCATTACAACTGGCATGGTTGAAATATGTTACAGAAACAATCAAGTGGCTTAAAACACGTTCATTAGTCCTTACAGTACAACTAAGACTAAAATATTGAATGCTGAAGTCAACCTAGAAGATCCCAGTACCCTTGTGTCCAAGTTAATACACTGTTTGCACATCTTTACTCGCTTATTCATTACATACTAGTAGGGCTGGGACATGAGGGAACATTTTTTATCTTTTGACAATAGTCATTTGTCCTGATTTATTCATGTAGAGGAATTATCATTTCAAACAAACAGCATTTTTGTGAAGTGGATTTAAAGTAAAAAATGGAGTTTAAAATCTTGTTATCATTGCATGTTTTCCATACATTTTAACGGGTAAATATATTTAAACAGACACTAATAAAATAATTTTTTTTTTTTTTAAACATTTGAAATTATGTGAAACTGGGACTTGTGATTGATAAATGAAAACACATGAACTGATCTGAAGAGCTCCCAAGCCATTTCTGCATGTTTATTTTACTGAGAAGCTATGGTGCAAACAAAAGTTGATTCCTTTTAAATTTCAGATAAAATATTTTATTAATATTGGTCTATTTCCCAGCCCTATTACATATGTAATGTTTTTAACTGAATCTTCATTCAGCCTAGGAGTGAAACAGGCATTGAGAACAATAACAGTACAATAGTACAAATTAAAAAGGCACATTGAACTAGCAGAGCAAAGGTCATTTCTGAGAAAAGAAAAGAAAATTGCACAGACAGCAGGAGTAGCCACATGGAAAATCTCGGACAGCTGTAGTGATAGCAGAACTTGTAATAAATGCAACACATTGGTCTTCCTGTTCCTCAACGGTTCATCATACCACACGTGTACTTGGAGTTCAGCAAGAAAATGGATGTTCAGCTTTCACTCGCAGCGGCATCTGATACCCTGAAGGTTTTAAAAGAGAAATAAGGGGAGGACGGGCGCCTGGATCTTTTCCATCTCGCTTCCTCCCTTTCCCATGTTGGCTCTTTCTCTTGCCGTCCCCGGTTTGGTGTTTCCTTCAGCAGCTACAGCCATCACTGCTAGACACCGGTCTGTCATCTCTCAGTTTAATCTGGTCAGGGAAGTCATACGTCTCCACCGACTCCTGAAAGTTCAATTCATTTCAGATTTAGTGTTTACTTGATGACAGATCCCAGCCAGTTAAATACATTCCTAAAAATAAAGGTTGCTTATTGGCATTGATGGTACCTTCCATGAAGAACCTTACTGTAAAATCCATTGAAAAGGTTCTTTATGGTGGAAAAAATAAAAAGTTTGTTAAAATGTCCTTCAGACAAAGAAAAAAGGTTCCAAATAGTTTTTTTGTTTTTTTTAAGAGTGTAGAATCTTTTCATTCTACAAAAGTTTCTTAATAGTGGAAAAGTTTATTTAGAATTAAAAAAAGGGTGTAATGTAAAAAAAGTAACGATTCACTCAACTCACGATTTGAGGCGATTCACTTTTTATGAAAATTAAATGTGTCCTTTTATTATTGATTGGACAAAATGTTGCACGTTTCTTTGTGAAACTGAAATATAACACTATAATAATATACTAATATAGCAATTGCATATTATTGTTCTTTTGTTGGTTTTTATTTGTAAGTCACTTTGGTTAAAAGCGTCTGCTAAATAACACACTTTTTATATAATGTAAATGTAAATAACAAAACTAAATTGATATTTTAAAACAAGCTCCAAATCAAATAAATCACTTCATATAATAAAATAATGCTTTGTCTGTGCTCTTTCCATTTTAAATTAGAGGCAACCACTGCATTTTAATCATGATCGAAACAGATGCTGTATACATGCAACACAAGCAGTGTTTAATCTAAATTAGATTGTAATATTTAGAAATTTTGAAGCAAAAACAGAATGATTTGACTTCAGTTTTGTGAAACTATACATAAAAATATCAGCATGAATCAGAAACAGCAGACGAGCTGAACGAGACGCAGATTCACTCTCTGCCAGCAGGGGGAGCTTCAAGTGTTTCCTTGGTTACCGCTGTAAACAAAGCAGCGCTGCATTTATTAACTTTAATATGCATCACACAGAGACAAGATGAGAAGAAAAAAGACCATCTAAACTCTTCTGAAGACAGTAAGTTCCCTTCAGACATGCATTCATATAAACTACTACTACTAACTGAATCGCGATTTGTTTAACATCTCAACAGATCTGAATCGTCACATATTTAAATCTATTTTCAACCAACTTGTGTATAATCGTTACATCCCTATTGTTCGCCGAAAGGTTCGAAAATCGTCTTTCTTGCGTAGAACAAAAAAGGAGAAATTTTGCAGCATGTTCATGCTGCACTTCTCCATACAAGGAAAGCTGCAGCGAAAAGAGTCAAGAAACGACAAGCGGCAGAAAAAATTGTTCATGTGACTGATTTACATATTACTAGTAGTTACATATTACTACGTTACTATATTCCATTTCTTCTGGAGTCATAAAATAACTGTGTGTGTAAAAAACACCAATGTTTAAGTCTAATATTAAAATTTCGTTCACATTTATGAATGTCCAAAATCACGGACGTTAAATCCATTTCATACAGCAAATGAGAATATTTGCAAATTAGATTTTAAAGGCAGAGAGCAATAATTTCACAAAGGTGACTTCACTTTGGATTGGAGAAGATGAGGATTGTAGCACAAGCTACTTGTACAAAGCTTTCTGTATTGAAAAGAGCTGCGTGAACATTCTGCTAAACGTCTCATTTTTTGTTCTATGTAACAAAGTTATAGCTTTGGGGAGTAAATGGTTTCAATACACGATGTTCATCTTTTTAACAGGGTGATAGATTACTGATTATTGTCTTTTCTCATCTGCTATCAAACATGATCTTGCTGAAAGTGAGATAGATATATGGGACAATCAGATTTTGCTGAATCGTATTTCTGAAATTGATCTGAAGACAGGTATTCACAACTTCCTGTACCTGTTTAAGTGCATTGCGAGCGATGGTTTGGAAGGCCTGGTCCACATTAATGGCTTCTTTGGCACTGGTCTCAAAATAGGGGATGTTGTTCTTACTCTGACACCATGCTTGAGCTCGCTTTGTCGTTACCTGTTCAAAACAGAAAGGATTTAGTGATGAAATTATGAATTATGTCTAAAAGACTGGCAATAAAATAAAAAATGGCTTATATATTATTTTACTAAGTCACTTAACATTCTCTTGATAGACACAATGTTCCCTGTTCTAATTTTGGCTATTTGCCTATTTTTTAGATTATTGGCCAATAATAGTCCTTTCACATAGACTACCATTAAGTTTAGGCAAATCGGCGTATTATTGTGATTTCTGATGGATGATGTGAAACTGAAGACTGGAGTAATGATGCTGAAAATACAGCTTTATACATCACAGGAATAAAAGACATTTTAAAATCTATTTAAATTGAACATTATTATTTGAAATTGTACTTTTTTTAAAGGATTCTTCGATGACTAGAACAGTATTTATTTGAAATAGTCTTTATCGTCACTTTTGAAGAATTCTAATAATCCATGCTAAACAGAAGCATATTAATGAATAGAACAGAATAGAATATTAATTTATAAAAAAATAAAATCATAGTCAGTAAATCTGATTTAAACATTAAGATGTTATTCGGCACTAAACAATTAAATAAAAAAATAATAATACAAAACAATGCAAAAGATCATATTATCTTTTGAATTTTGGTGTAAAAATCCATTAAAAAGCTGGAAGTATTCACTCATTTATTTACTTGAATGATTTTAAAAGAAGTTATTGACCCCAAATTTTTTAACTTTAGTGCACATCTCATTATATTATCCATACCAGCCATTCAAAACACATCCGTTGACTCATTTGTGACTCTTTAAAGCGTACCAGCTCCGGTCTGAACACCCACCTGCCGGTTCTCCAGGTCGATTTTATTGCCCAGCACAACAAAGGGGAAGTTCTCCGGGTCACGAGGACTGGCCTGAATGAGGAACTCGTCCCTCCAGCTGTCCATGGTCTTGAATGTAGTTGGTGCGGTGACGTCGTACACCAGCACGCAGCAGTCCGCCCCTCGGTAGAACGCCACGCCCAGAGACTGAAAGCGCTCCTGTCCCGCCGTGTCCCAAATCTAGAAGAACAAAACCCAATTACTGACGGTACATAACAACAAGGTGCTTAACAACAGTTCATTTTTGACACTATATTATTTGCCTTTATTAAAGCGATATTTCACCCAAAAATTTTTATTTTGTCATATTTTAGTCACCCTGTGTGTAACAGTCACTAATCCTCATTGACTTCTATAGTACTTCTTTCCATACTATGGAATAGTGTTGCTTTCGTCAACGAAAATTATGACTAAATATCGTCGTCAACTAACCTTTATCACGTGACGAAAACGAGACGAAACGCAACGTAAATACTAGTCATGTGAAGATGACTATAATTAAATGTATAATGCAATATTGTTGACGAATAAAAACGAGACTAAATATGGTTTACAAAATTAAAATTATGCTAAAATGTCTCTTCAGGTTCGTTGACCAGAACGAAATATTATAACGTTATTTTGTCTCGTTTAGTCGCGTTATTATTATTATTTTGCCGTATTTCTGTTTCCTGTGTCTCACTTCAGGGGCTTCATCAGGTCACACCGCAGACGCAGGCGACATCACTTCCTCAAACCCCACTCACGACATGTTTTAGAAAAAGACAACAAACATAAAGAAAGGGACCGATGTGTGTACTTCTAACATGTTCGGTTGGTTAAATAAATGTTGTAAATTCAAATCAGAGAGTCTTTAGTGTCTGGAATGAATTCATTCTTGAGTCTATAAGGTAACAATAAGATAACCTTGTTTGAAATGGGTTTGGCTAAAATAAAATTTTGGTTTCTTCTATGCTACTAGGAACTTATTCTATATTGACTGGGTTAAATAGAATTGCATTGCTAACAAAAGAGACTAAAATATGATTTTCATTGACTAAAACTACACTAAATGTCATCAGTTTTTCATCGACTAAAACTAGACGAAAATATGAATGGATAATTCGGACTAAAATAAGACTAAAAAGCTCAGACTTTTAGTTGACTGAAACTTGACTAGACTAAAAAGAGTATGAACGTGACTAAAACTAATAAAAACTGAAATGACACTTTCACACAAAGACTAGACTAAAACTAAAATTAAAACAGGCCGCCAAAAACAACACTACTATGGAAGTCAATGGCTACCAGCAACTGTTCGTTTACCAACATTCTTCAAAATATCTTCTTTCGTGTTCAACAGAAAAGAAACACATACAGGTTTGAAACACCTAGAGGATGAGTAAATTATTATTTTGGGGGGACCTGTCCCTTTAACAATGTAGCTCAGCCTCTTGTACCTTATTATAACACTAATAAACATACACAATTCCTTGTGTCTATTCTTGTGTTGTCCAGTTTGCAATGGCTAATATGAGATTCATAAGTAAAGTAATCATGAGTAACTGCTCAGACAGAACCACTACAGTATTATATTACAGAATACTTGTTTTTATGTAACAAATATCCCAAGCACTGCTGGTCTGGGCATGTGGGATCCACGTCACATGACCAGTCATACAGGTTACAACATGGCTACAAGTAAACACAACAGGAATCTGTGCTGACTTGGAAAATAGCAGAGGATTAGCAGACATGTGACTTCTTTCTTTCACATGATCAGCACTTTGCTTCAGAAGAGGGTCAAACACTGAGACGAGATCCCAGCCATTAGCTACGAGTAACTACAGAGGCTTCACATTAGTGAGAGGACTGTATGAAGCGGATGATTGTCTGATGATTACAGCTGTGAGGAACTGGGCACAAAATAATGGCATCATCTTCAGAGCACATTGACCTCTTATTCATTCCTCAGCAGTTTCCAAACAATTCATTTCAATGATAAATCACCGCTATTATAGGCATATGACAGTAAATCTCATAATGCTCGACATAAAACTACTAAATATATTGTAGAAACATATATTGTACAGCTGCTTTGTAATGAATTGTAATATGAAAAGCGCTATACAAATAAACTTGAATTGAATTTAATTAAATAAAAAAGACCATAAATAATACCATGATGTCACTTTTGGCTTTGCCATTTTTCTTTCATTTAAGTGTTGATTTTTCTCTCATTTTTTTTTTATTTTTCATATTTTCCATAAAGGTGCTTTAAACCATACAAATTAAACTATAGAAATTAAATTAAAAAATAAATAAAAACTATGCAAAAAATTGTATTTTATCCTTCTAAAAAATACACTTTATTTTTCTTCTATATTTTTGGGGTGAATTATGTCCCAGAAATTCCTTTATTTTATTCATTCATACATGAATTGCACTTTCATTCAAATGTTTTGAGGTTTCAGATTTTGTCATGTTTTTTTTTCTTCCGCTCACCAAGGCTGCATTTATTTGATCAAGGATACAGTAGAAACAGTAATTCTGTGTGAATTCTAATCTATGTTTTCTATGTGAATATATTTTAAAATAAAATGCATTTCTGTGATCAAAGCTGAATTTCCAGCATCACTACTCCAGTCTTTAGTGTCACGTGATCTTCAGAAATCATTCTCGTATCCTGATTTGATGCTGAAGAAACATTTCTTATTATTGTGCGGCTTCATATTTCAGTGGACACTGAAACATTTTATTTTCAGGATACTTTGATGCATAAAAAGTTCAAAATAGTGACATTTATTAAAAAAAAAAATCCTTTATATATGTCATAAATGTCTTCACTGTAACTTTTGATCAATTGAATGCATTCCTGCTGAATGAAAGTACTGATGTCTTAACCCCAGACTCTTCTGACTGCGGTTGTGTGACTGAAATGTACTCCAGTTAAATCTAAATGAATGCAGACCTGCATGGTGACCAGTCTGTCGTCCACCATCACCTCCTTCGTCAGGAAGTCGGCTCCAATAGTGGCCTTATACTGATTACTGAACTTGTTATTCACATACTGGTTCATCAGAGAGGTCTTCCCGACTCTGTCAAAGACAAACAAGAAAAATCCATTCAACAGGCAATCTAGAAATAATAATGCCATCATGACGGACTGCACTCAGAGTTTCACAGACAGTCAATGATGTTTACATACAGTATGTACAGCTGCTTTAGATATGCATTGAATAGCACATGTCACTGCTGAATATGGCAGAGCCGACTGATTATAGCAAGCGAAACATCACTGAAAGCACAAAGGTGTTGCAGAAACACTTACCCAGAATCCCCTAGGATGATCACTTTGAGCAGCACCTTCTTTCGGGAGGACATGATGTGTAGGAGTAAGCTGTGAAGCAGAGGAGGATATTAGACAGAAGCAGAAGACAGATGCTTGACAGGTAAACTTACACTGAAAAGATGAAACTGCACATTTGTTTCGCAATATTTTAGGGATATTATATTTGATGTTTGACTTTAAATGAGTAAAATGAATTGGCATGAGGTCAATGATGTACTGGCCTTCACAAAGTCAGATGTTTATCATCTAAACAGATTCATATTTATATCAAAATACAGGCCTGTGCCGGTTCATGAATTTTTTCATAAGTACAAATTATATTTCTATATTATGTACATTAATATGTATCAGTAATAATTTAGCATAATTGAGATACTATTATAGGTTTTTTGATCAATATTAAGAAACCGTTTTATTTTTATATTTTCTAGTTTTGTCGTCTGAGAGAATTCGTCATTTTAGTTTTATTTAATTGCGTGGCTTTGCCATATTTTAATCAAGCTGTAGTTTTACTTCTTTTAGTTCAGCTAGTTAAACTTAGTTAAAATGTCAAATGTATCTAAAATATTTTTTAGCCATATTTTTGTTGTCTTTATGAAAAACAGAAAGGTTTAAGTAAAATATTTTGCATAATAAAGTTGTATTTGTATAAAACTGTTTTGTATTATATATATATATATATATATATATATATATATATATATATATATATATATATATATATATATATACAATTGAAGGTTTAAATCTATAATGACAATTTTGGTAATAAATATCATTATGAACAGGATGTGTTTTTATATTATTAGCTTCATATTTACAACTTTTTATTATTATTTATTACATATTTTTTATAGCCTTGAAATGTTTGAATGGGAGCACGGCGCAACAATTATGGAATATTATCAGATCAAATGATCGGATTACTTGATCTCTGGTTTAGCTGGTTAGTTTAACTAGGTAGTTTAACAACTATATTGTGATCAGTAAACTATATTCTGAAGCGAAGGAGATAGGCAGTAATCAAACTGCAGCGTTCACGTGATTCATCGAGTCATGTGACGTCACTGTGGTCAAAACATGCAGTTACATTGTAACAAGCGCATTACTAAAACGCGTTCAGACAATATTACAGAAGTGAAACCCACTAAGTCTTTGTTCTGTGTGACCAGGAACTCTGTCCTGGCGAGGACAGATATTTTATGGCATGGTTATACCGAACCAATCAATAGAAGTATACACATAATCCACATTATGAAATTAATAGGTGCAAAAACATAAAAGAGCGCTCGGGTCTAAAATGGTGTAATATTCTATGCACCAATCAGCTTAACAGATTTTGCGCGAAAAACAAACCGTCAGACAATTTACCTTCACCTCTTCACGTTTACCGTCGCTGCTGTTTTGATAATCGGTGCCCTTTCCGAATCTTCTACAAAAATCATCCAATGTTCCTTATGATCCAGATGCACATCAGCTGTTGTAGGGCATTATGTGTTTCTTCCTAGCAGAACAGGACATGACTGTAGAGTCACAAGGGACTGACGCAAAAAAAAAAGTGACGTTCGAATCACGAGCGCGTTGTGTTTCAACCGGTTCTATTGAGTGATTCATTCGAACCGACTCGCAAGGAGATTCAAATTGGTATTCAGTATGAGAGGCCTTAGGGAGGAAACAAAACAGTGAGGAGGGTCACACGGTAGAGTGTTTGACAACACAACAAACATAGCTATGAACAATAATGACAACAGTATTTGACTTAAATGTAATGCGACGCAAAGTTGAGTGAATCAAATTAAATGTTTCGTTCGGAAGAACCGATTCGCCAAAATGAATCTGACTTCTCATTACCATCTCAGCTGAAAAAAAGCCCTCCCTTGTTTTCTGGCGAGCAGGAAGAAATGAATTGAACGAATAACTCACTTTATAGCAGTTAATTTATTCAGTATTCTACATTTTATTTTCAGTTTCGCTTTTTTGATGATACATGCAAGCCAAACTTTTTATACACATATTGTAGCTATCAGTATGCGTCATATGCAGAACTATGAATTAAGGGATAAAACGAGTAAACTCATTGTAATTGTTATGCAACTCAAAACTTGACTACTTCTATGACGTATTTCATGTATTTGGTCCAAATGTTCAAGTGAGCATGAAGACCACAAGTTTGTGTAGAACTTTTCATTTCCTGAAGGGACACATAGTGTTGTAAAAATGCAAGTGTTTACAGAGTTTTATTTTAATTTTCAATACTTTGCATTTTAAAATGAACTTCTAAATGTCTTTTCAGCAGTCCCTGATGACACAGTTAAATATTTGGTGCTTCTAATTAAATGATAAAAAGGAGTTCAAAATGTTGTACAAAATAAATGTACTAATCGTTGCAGCCATAAAACATGTATGATTTAATACCAAATGTATGTAATATCTTGTTATTATTATTTAACTTACATTGCAAAGGTTGCTATGACCTCTCATGCGATCTTGACAAAAGGTCTCACGATTTATTTCTAGAACATGATGCATGATGGGATACACTAAGCCTTGAATACTGCTCTGGAGTGTTAAAGGGCTCATAATATGAGGTTGCTAAAAATAACATTATTTTGTGTCTTTGATGTAATGAAATGTGTTTGTGCAGTTTAAGGTAAAAAAAAAAAAAAAAAAAACATAATTTTCCACATACTGTACATTATTGTTCCTCCTTTATGCCCCGCCTTCTGAAACACATAGATTTTTACAAAGCTTATCAGTCTGAAAAGCGAGCTGTGTTCTGATTGGCCAGCTATCCAGTGCGTTGTGATTGGCCGAATACCTCAAGCATGTGACGGAAATGTTACGCCTGTTCACATACTGTGATGATGTCTCCCGAGCGCAGAGAAAAAAACATTAAAACCCTATATAAACAAGGCATTTGTTGCATCCAGTTGGGACATAATTACTGATTATAATGACTTATACTGTCTTTTTACACATTGTGTTGCATCATGCCGCGTAAACATAAAACCATGTCTGCATTTGTGATCGGAGAAACGACAAACATCAAGCTCTACTCTACACTGCTCAAAACTCACGTTTGAATCATCAGTGGCAAATCCTTTAAAATATGAAAACATATTTACAGACTGTGAATCAGAACAGCCGGCAGATCAGGAAACAGTCCTCCATAAAATGCACTGCACACATCTGAACATTTGGGTTGATTTGTTCTAGAAATACTACAGCGTTTTAGTGCCACGTTAAAATAAGTAGAAGATTACGAGATTAAAGTTGAAATTATGAGAATAAAGTCAAAATATTATGAGAATAAAGTTGAAATGTTTCGAGAATAAAGTCGAAATTAAACGAGATTAAAGTCGAAATATTAAAATAAATAAATTTTTACATATTTGGAATTTTCACAAAGAAAAAATTTAATGAATTGTTTCACATAAATACAGCGATCTGAGAATCAAAAAGCTTGAAAAACACATTATTGTAAGACACATAATATGTGTTTCGCTATAAAACTGATTTTGAAATCTGAGACATTAAAAGTAGGTTGTTCAAAAGCACAAATCTTATTGCTATTCGGTGGCTGTTACACTGCAAACAACAAATGCAATGGAACTGGAAATATTATTTCAAAACCCCGCTAGTATGACACATGGTATGATTTCTGCTAATAATCCCACATATATATTTGTAGTGTGTTAAAAAAAATTAAATAAGGTTAAATAAGAGAGCTACAGCTCCCCCCAAAGGAAAGTCGATTGGCTGTGTGAGCTGATGTTAAAATAAACAGTTGTTCCTGTTCAGTCTGTTAATTAATATCATATTCTTGATATTAAGCGGTTTCCGCGAGTCCTTAAAATGGACTCTTCCTCATCCCGGTAAGATGCTGCAGCCGCTCGGACGCAACAATATTCAAGTCAATCCCGGAGGCCTGCAACTTCTCCCAGTGCTCTCAATCAGGAATATTTTCATGGGCAATAAAGGCCTACTTTCAAAATAATCTAACTTTAATTTCTACTATTTAAATCCTCAAAACATTTTGACTTTATTCTCGTAATATTACGACTTTATTCTCAAAACATTTTGACTTCATTCTCGAAACATTTCGACTTTATTCTCGTAATATTTCAACTTTATCCTCGAAATATTACAAACTTAATCTCGTAATCTTAGATTTTTTTTTTTTTTTGATTTCTAGTTGTGTCCTCTTTCGGAAGGCCAAACAAAGTATCTTTGCTTTTGAAATGAAACACACAGCGTCTCCACGACATGGCGCTGGTGGCAACAATACTACAGTGAGAAAAAAAGTTAAGCCTTCTTTCTTTGCATGAACATTTGGGCAGCATTATGCAAATCTTGCCACATCCTGACGAAGGCATGTGGGGGTGTGTTTAAATTAGGCATTTTAGGAGGGCGTGGTCGAGTTTTAACTTTTATAAAGAATATCTCTTTGGGTTTGAGACTTTAGTCTTTGCAACTTTAATGATCTTATCTATTCACGAACAGGTTTGTAACCTCCAAAGAGAAATGAAACCTTTAAATCTTATCATATGACCTCTTTAAGCTTTCAGCGAGTCAAGATAACATCTGAGATTTTAAGATCTGGGACAGTCTTGCGAACTTACTTCATGACGCGCACGCGCTTTCAGATGGCCACAAGTGTGGGTATTTGGACAAGGCACCTGACTCATTCACACTTCCTCAATTCCTCACCAAGCCTAACTCCTATCTTTTTCATCTGTCACATGATTTTACACAAACATCCTTCGACACACTTCGAATGTTTTAAAATGTTATTAAAATATTAGTTTTTTCTTCTTCTCGTAAGTCTAAATCCAAATATGCTCCTGTGATTGAAGTCCACGGACGAAATAATATTGAAGGGGTCCTGATGTTGGAAAGGGGAGTGGAAAACCAGGCATGACATGTTATGATTGATAGGTATGTTATCCAATAAGATGAAAATAAACTCTTGCGTCATTACTGCATTAGCCAATCAGATTTATCGTAGCTGACGCCGGATCCGTCTAGTTTGACAGCTTGTGCTGTAGAGGAGCAGAAAATCAAAACCTCGAAACATGTCGGTCTTCCCTTGACTATACGTTATGTTTTCCATATTTCCAGCATGACAGTTAGCGTAATAAACCTCTGATTGTGTAATTCTGTAGAAGGCTACACACATCGCATTACAGTAAGGTATGTAGCCCGTTTTATGGTTTCTGCTGTCATGTAACGTTAACCTTGTTCTGCTGTCAGTATCGTCACACTGCAGGGCTGATGTCTGTAGTGAAATATTCAACATGACTATAACATTAAATACCAAATTATTCTCATTTTATCAAATTAAATGGTCTTATAATTACTAGCTATGCGTATGAACGTGTGTGTGTGTGTGTGTGTGTTTGTGTGTGTGTGTGTGTGTGTTTGTACTACAAATGAATCACATCTAATCAGTGTCTTTCAGGGTCGTTTGTTCTTCAGACTTGTGTTTTTTACATGTGAAACGTAAGATGTATTTGATATAAATGTAATATGTTTATGAGTTTATGATTTAAACATTAACAAATCTTGTCATTGGCAGATATATGTTCTTGAATTAAGAATAAACTTTGCCACAATTTTATGAATTTAAGACTTTCTGCTCAGATGGAAGTGTGAATCAAGACTTTTATTATATATATATATATATATATATATATATATATATATATATATATATATATATATATATGTGTATGTGTGTGTGTGTGTGTGTGTGTGTGTGTGTGTGTGTTTGTATCAACTTTTATAAAAAATATGGGTGAATAATGTCCCATTGTCATTCAGAGTAACAAAAAAGAAGCAACATACTTATTTAGACCTGTACTTCTTAAAATATATAAAATAGATCATACAAAATGCACTTATAGTTAAGTGATTAAAAACCTCTTTCTGTAAAACAATTGTAAAAATGTGTTGTATATATATATATATATATATATATATATATATATCTCACTGTTATAATGTGTGAAGCATCTCTGTTGATGAAGCTATGATCTGTTGTTTGAGTGCTGTATAGCAGCTTCACAACCAGTGCTTCCATCTTTCTTTCTCTTCAAAGATGGAAACTCTGATCCCCATCATTAACAGGCTGCAGGAGGTTTTCCTCACACTTGGAGCCGAGATCATCCAGCTGCCTCAGATCATAGTCGTGGGATCACAGGTGAGTCGTGAACCATATGCAAGGTTTGAACTTGAGACTTCATGCAGGGCAATGCATTTTTACTTTTGTTTTGTGATAATACATCATGCACGTCATGAAGCAGGTGTACATGTAAACAGAGTGCAAGTATTTTCTCTGTGAAGTCAAGCATGTGGTCAAATGAATCCACAGAGCAGTGGGAAGAGTTCAGTACTGGAGAGTTTGGTTGGACGAGACTTTCTTCCCCGAGGTTCAGGAATAGTGACTCGTCGCCCTCTAGTGCTGCAGCTGGTGAACGTGCCTCCGCTGGAGGAGAGGCGCAAACCTGAAAATGGTAACATATGTGTCTCTTCTAAGGGTTTATCACATCTGTACTCTGTCGACAGCAGACATAGATACAAATAGATGGTCTTCCAACCCAAACAGCATTTTTTGATGTCACTGAAATGACTGTGATGCCAGGAAATACTATCTAGGCAGCTTACTAGGCTTTATGACACAGCCGAAGACACAGCACACAAGTGCTTGCTTTGCATCCCTTAAAATAGAAGTATGACGAATAATTTTTTTCAGTGTTCTTCAAGTAAAAAATCTTTAAGAAATGTTCTGGTTTAGTACATTCCATGCAAAAACATCTCAAAAAAATATCTCCACAATACATAAAGATTTCATGTGTTAAAAGCTTACTAGTTAAAGTAAAGCTCACGTTTGAAGTTGGTACTATTTTATTTCAGCAAAGATTCAGTAAAGACAGCTGAAACCTTTTCTACTTTAATATTTTTTGAAACATTTATTTATTCTTGTAATCAAAGCTGAATTTTCAGCATCAGAAATCATTCAATAATGCTGATTTACTACTCAAGAAACATATTATTATCATCAATGTTGAAAACAGTTGTGCTGATTCATTTTTAAAAGAAAGAAAGTTTGAAAGAACAGCATTCATTTGAAACAAAAATCTTAACATAGCATTATAAATGTCATTAATGTTCCATTTCAATTTGGGTTTCATATTTTTAATGTAAGTGCATTACTGTAAATGTGATTATTGGTTAATGTTTCCACACATAGAGCTTAACTTATATTGAGCCTGGAATGTTCCTTCTAACATCCGCTCTCTGACACTGTTGATGTATCCTGATCTCTCTGTGGATTTGTTTCTAATCCACTTACAGTAGTTTCTTCCTAACGCTCTCTCGGCTGTTCTCCCGCTTTCTCAGGAAATGGAGCCAAACAAAACACCCAAAACAATTATCCAGGTCTCTGCTCTTCAACAAATGTTTGTCTGCATGAACATTCATCTGTCCATTTCACTCTTCTGGTGTGCTTCTCATCCCACAGCCCTTGCTTCGTCTTCCGTTTCGCAAACGCCATTTCCAAAAATGTTGTGTTTTCATTTCTAAATCTGTCCGGTACTGCTTCCTGCACTTTGAGACCAGAGCAAATGCACGTTTGAGCTTCACTCTCTCAGTTGTGTACTAATGTATCTGGCCACTGCAACATTTCTGGTTGAATATTGATTTCACATTTTGTTCACTTTGCAGTCAAAGCCTGTAAAAGCTTTCGTTTCTGTTCAGGTCTTTTATGGGAAGAGGGTTTCTGCTGAATTTTCTGCTAGGCTCTTTATCATAAATATTGACTTGTGTTGTCTTGTGTTTCGCTCTCTCGATCTTCTAAAGGTATCAAAGCAGAGGAATGGGGCACCTTCCTTCACTGCAAAAACCAGGTAATGAAAAAGTTGCAGAAAAAACAGGTCATTCTGAACACTTCATAGCTTGTTAACCTGGATGCTGTTTTCCCGTCGCTCAGACTTTCACAGATTTCAGTGAAATCCGGAAAGAGATCGAGGAGGAAATGGATCGCAGCACCAATAATAAGGTGCAGTGGAAGCATGGCACTTCATACAGTTTGAGCTTCCATCTTAAGGCTGTGTTTTAATTGATCTTTTTCCTCCCCAGGGCATCAGTCGTGAGCCCATTTACCTGAAGATCTTTTCCCCTAATGTACTCAGTCTGACATTAGTTGACCTGCCTGGCATCACTAAGGTACCCACAATGACTGGACCTATTCTTTTAACATGTAATACAAACAAACTCATTTTCTTGAGGATAAAAAATTATTATTATGATAAAAAAACCACTCACAGACAGAAATACAGCATCTAACTGATTGAAGTGACTAAGCACAGGTTTTACATGAGATTTAGAGATTTAATTAAACTGATTTACATTGTGCTAGGTATATATTAAATATCTTTTCAAGATTTTGAGCAATGCATCTTGTTGAACTTCAAAAGTCAAGTCCAATGTCTTTTTTTTCCTAATATGAAATGAAATTAAACGAAGTGCTGAAAAACACAGGATGTGATGAAAACACTCCTAACTTGTAGCAGCGATTATAGCAAAAGCTTAATAATGTGGCCAATTGTTTCAAATATATTCCATCAGAGAATTGATTGTATTATTCACTTGTGAATTATTTATCACTTCTTCAATTATGTATGTCTAGTTCAGGGATTAAGTAACACAAAAATGAATGTTCTCTTGTCGTTAACTCCAAACTAGAATTACACTTATCTTTTGGAACACAAAAGGAGATTATTTAATGACTCTCTGATTGGGTAAGTTCAATGCAATAGCGATAATAGGTCTGTTGTCTTGTCACCAGCCCACACACATTCACATTCAAACTAAGCATCTTTCTATGGTTCAGCAGTGAATTTGTGTGACAAACTTGTTGTGAAAAACTAAAAACCTGTTGTGAAATCTGTGTGGGGAAGATGCTCTAACAGCAAGCTTGACTTGACAATTATGTGTACTATGCAAAGTATTTGAGACATGTTTTCTTCGGTGCATAACTTGCATGTCACAGTTTTCTCCTTATCTGGAGATCTTAGAAAGTCATGCTATTATGTTCATTTAACATAAAGGCTAGCCCTGAAATCTAGCGAATCTCTGTAACCTTTACAGACTTCGCTGAAAATGTATGCATGCACTTCAAACAGACAGAGCACACTACACAGCAAAGGATATATATTTTCAAAAATATTATATTTAGATATGTTTTGAAAACATAGTTTAAAAATATATTTTTAAAAAGATTATTTTGCCCTATATATTTAATCTCAAGAAAATACATTCACATTCACATGCTTTTGTTACTTCTGATAAGAAACGATGCCTCATCTTTCAAATCTTTAATATTTTATCACAAAATTCAAGCAATAAATGTCGCAGCTGGTTATAGCGTGAAATAAACATGAATGAACATCAGAAGGTGTGCTCAATTTGATGTGATCTTTTCTTGAGTAGGTCCCGGTTGGTGATCAGCCTGAAGATATTGAGACTCAAGTCCAAGAGATGATTCTGTCATACATCTCCAACCCCAACTCCCTCATCCTGTGTGTTTCTCCTGCAAACTCTGACCTCGCCACATCGGATGCCCTTAAACTGGCACGAGATGTGGACCCAGATGGTGAGCGACATGCAGAGATTGTCCAGATGTCATTAGTACATTTCGATTGGGACTGTGGGAAGGGAGTGTATTCATTGACTGTGTACCCTCAGGTCGCAGGACGCTGCTGGTGGTCAGTAAGCTTGATTTGATGGACGCGGGGACAGATGCTCTGGAGGTGCTGTTGGGGCGGGTTATACCCGTGAGACTGGGCATTATTGGTGTGGTTAACAGGTCAGTTACCATATTACCTCTTACCCTATCTGGATTTTAAATGTCATAACACGGGTGTAGCTTGACACTTGAGCATTAGAAAGCCAAACCAAGCCAGTCTCACTTTTTAAAACATTTTAGCTATTCGGCAGTAAAGCTACAAATTCTCACTCAACCTTCTATTCATAAGGGCAGTAAACACATTAAAAATAATGCGCTGTAAACAAGTTGTCAACACAATCACACAAAGTTTATAAAGCAAATAAACTAACCCACTGCTTTAACACATAATTGCAGGCACACACTCCGTGTCTTTTATTATCCACCAAAATGCAGATTTGTTACTCAACAGCTTTTTACGTAAATGGGATTGGGGATTTCCAGCATGGGATTTATTTATTTAGTCTCAAATTTTCAGCATATTTTCATACCAATTGTATATTGTCATTACATTTAATGGTAATGATAATGCTGTAAAAGAACATATGGAGAACGTCTCGGTTACATATGTAACCCTTGTTCCCTGAAGGAGGGGACAGAAACGTCACGTTATCGATCGATGAATTGGAATCTCGCTTTGAGAGACCGATCTACTTCTAGTGTTAACTAAACGAACCAATGCACATTGGCATGCAATTGTTGCATCCAGCTGCAGCTGATCACAGCTTGAGCATTAAAAGGCAGCAGGTGCAATGCATGCCAGGTTTTTGCTGAGGAGTCAAGCTGGTGACCCGGCCGTTCAGAGGTGGTACAATAGCTGCGACGGGACTTGATGTCACCGTTCCCCCATTCAGGGAACAAGGGTTACATACGTAACTGAGACGTTCTCTTTCAGCCGGTAACTCTCGAAATTACATTGGTGACTGACGAATTGGGATCCTCTGCCAAAGTGTTATGGATGCTGCCCCTTCCAGTGCCCTGTGCGAGACCAGGGCTCGCAAAAAGAAGACCAATCACTGTTGTCATAGCACTAAAAACACTTAGCGAGATTAGATAACACTGGAAAAATTTACCCATTCCACTTAGAACAGGGATGCAGAAGCCCCATCCTTTCCGGAGGAGGTCTCGGGAACAAATACACATATGAACATCCGTTTAGCTGCATATGGACAATTGGAGGTCATTGTAACCCAATTGAAAATGGCAGACACATAGTTCAGTTATTGCCGGATAGGTGATAAACGTCTTCAGACCCAGTGCTAAGGACTTGGTTGAGGTTCCTTCTCCTGGCAGATGTGGCTGAACTGAAGTCAGGAAAAAACAGCAGCATGACATTATCCTGCATATATTTTAACGGGTATGCCTGTCATGCACCCTTCAGGATTGCCATCTCAGCACAAAAGATAAGAGTACGCAGCTGCTCAGAGTTACTTTTTTTCCATCATAAACACAATCTCAGTATCACATACTTTCAATGCAGGAATCCACTTGGAAAGATGCCCCCTCTGGCCCCCTCTGGCAACTCCATCAATCGCACATTTTTTCTCCTGCTCCTATCTTTCATGTTTGTTACTTCATCTGTAAGTTGTTCTAGCTGCTTTCCCAGGTTTCCGATTGTCCTCCTATCCTCCCGCGTGTAGCTGCTTGAACGGAATCGACCGGTCGTGTGTCTGTTTCGCGGTGACGGCTAGTTTTTCAACTTTTGCTTTTCGCTTTTTTACAGAGTTGTTGACTGTTTGTATCCATAGGTAGGTCATGCAATGCTGGGGTCAGTACAGAGTCTTATCGCATCTCTTACTGTCGAGGCCACAACTGAATCCAAAGTACTTTACTGCACTAAGTGCTAGCTTGATACCATTAGCAATGGTGCTGTCAAGATCCTCTTTGGTGATGGCGGAATCTTTGAATTTTTCCTTTATTGGTGATGTTTAATCACTCTTTTCTGATTGTCCTTGACCTTTGAAGTACTCATGATGGAATAGATAAGAGAGTAGTTCGAAATTCACTATCAGGATTGTAGAATATTTGACAGAGTGAGCAGAGCGAAGGACTTTCTGTGCACTGCCACATGATCACATGAGGTCACATAATCTCCTCCTCTGGAACCAGGATATCGGTTTCCAGCAGTAAAAGGTGCCACCCATGACCTGGTGAGCTGCTATTGCACCTCCCTACCCTCTCAGTGGCCCGGAAAAGCATAGCCAAAATTTCTGGATCCGATTCACACCTTGCCACCACCCTGGAGGGTGGCAGCGCAGCCAAACCTTTCTCTCCAGATAGCTCTCCCTCCGATGCAGTGATCGACATCCGGTCGTCTGGAGGATACCACTGGAACACTCTTTGAAGAGGGCTGGTTTCGAAGGGCTAGAGGAGCGATGGTCCCCCGAGGGTTGGTTCCCTGAGGGGTTTGCCACCACTGTAATCCTCATACCACTTGGGCTACTGCTGGAAATAGCCCTCTGCAAGCACTAGATCGTGGCAGAGGCAACGGAGCTCTGCCCTCTTTTTTTGAGGAAACAGAGCCTGGCCCGCAGCTCTGAGATGGTCATCTTCCTTCAATGGGAACATGACTCATTCACAAATGCCATCTTAGCGTGATTAATGCCCAGACACATAAGGCAGCGATCCATCACCCGTTGCCAGGTAACGACCGCATCCAGAAACACATGGTGAAATGGCATCTTTAAAAAGACAATCTGTTGTCTTTATATAAAGACACACCTGTGTGAGCTCTTTCAGAGAAATTACTCTTTCAGGGAAATGCTCTTTTAGTGCTGAGGTGCATGGGAATGGCCGCTTGCACCAAAGCAGGGGGTAGTGCAGCCTGAAATGTGCAACCCTGAAGCGCTCTACCACCAAAACCAGAAGCTTTGAAGAGCGTATTGAACTCTTAGCTCACTGAAGAGACTTGGATGGAGCAGAACTATGTTGTCGTTGGCTCTGAAATGAAAAGATGGTATGCATCGCACCTGCTGCCTTTTTATGCTCATGCTGTGTTCAGCTGCAGCAATTGTCGAAGCAAGATCTCAGTTTGTCGGTCACTGACGAGACGTCTAGAGTGACCGACTGAAAGGGGACACTTTATATCATGTACGTGTTTCCTACTTTAAAATTGTGATTTAAATATCCTCAAGAAATGGGAGTATTTGTATTTTCAGTCCACTGTATTTTAATATATTTCAGCTGTTTAATATGAATTTAATATATTATTAAATTATTACTGTTAATAATAATATTTATAGAAAAGTCAGATACAGAAAAAACAATTGTTCAAAAGTTTGAGGTCGTTATTATTAACAATTACATTTATTTAATATTTACTAATATTTTTGAAAGTTTTTTATTCTTACCAAAGCTGCATTAATAAAAAAATACAGTATGTAACTAATGAAACTAACATAAAATAACAGTATATAACTAACAAAATAACAGTATTTATTGGAAATTTACAATATTTGTTTTTACTGTCACTTTTAAATCAATTTAATGTGTCCTTGCTTAAAACGTTCTTAAAAAATGTCCTACCTAAAAAAAAAAAAAAAAATTAATAATATATATATTTTTCAATTTAAATAATGAAATACCTCTGAACTTTGACTTTGCTAAGTTTTTCTGTGCAACTTGATGGTGTAAGTGCTCGTAAAGCAAAAATCATAGATCTCCTCTAGCTCTTTTAGCAAAGCAGGTGGTCATTTCACCTCGAAACTGCACCGATTTTGACCTGCAGCAAAGTAATTCACATTTTGCAAAAGTGCAGAGTCTGTTTTTTTCTTTTTTTTCTCATGAGGCAGAATAGATCATTACAGAACTCATTTACATATGAAATGCTTAGAGGCACAGCAGCAAAAACAGCCTGTTTAAGCATAAGGTTCAGTGAGAGGGTGGAAAATGACCATGTAAAACTACATCACAACAAGCACATGAAACCTTGAATAAAATTTTAAGTGGACTTCAGGGAAAAAATAAAGTGCTACAGAAGTGCTGCACACTGCCCTTTTGAATACGGTAGAAACTTAATCAACTATGTGAAAAAGCCCCAGTATAATTTTTGTACATTTCGAGTTCCTCTATCATAACCCTAAGCAGCAGTGACTGTAATATTCCCTACGCTGTTATCCTCTCTTCTCCCGCCGTCTATTCAAGCACTAGCACCCAAGGGTACCATGTCTTCCCACTATCAGCTAACGCAGAGCCGCGTTTGAGATAAATCACTGGTTTATTCAGCTTTGGCTTAAGCATGTCCTTTAGGGCCTGTACAAATACAGGAGGCTGTTTAATTGGGGAGAAGAACTGCAGTGACACTTTTCATTTCTTGACTCTCGTTAAGTTAATCAGACATAGCTGTGGGCCATCGTCTCTTCAGTTTTAACCTACGCTCGCTTTGAGGATTCAACAATGAGTCGTCCAACAGAAGATTTCCTATGAGAGAGTTTATGGAAAACAAGCACAGGCAGCAAATATAAGACATGTTCGGTGAAATATATTGGTCAGTCGTTTTATCAGTAGTAGCTCAAACTAATCCCTAACCTTAAATATTAAATGTAGCATGGATCTAGCCCAGCACCATTTGTGCAACGGACATAAATGATTCCTCAAATCATGTGTTATTGAAGAGAGATCTGACTTGACTGGTGGATGAATCAGGCATAACTCAGACTGAAGGAAAAACCTGTGCCGTATCTAGAGACTGCAATATCATTAATACTCGGGCCAGTTACAGAGTTTCGTGTATGAAAAATTCTGGATATTCTAGGATATGGAGAGGAGTATGGATATGGACTACTGCCTGTATTCTGGGTTCTAAAATGTACACTCTAAAATTTCTAAAAAATAAAAAAGAAAAACATACAAGCAGAGTGTTCAGTCCCTCCAGAAAAACACAGATTTTTTTTTTTGTGATTGTTGCGGGCAAAAAACCTTGATTTTGCGGCATGTTTTTTAAAAAAATGCAATGGAATGGAGTGTTGGAGTGTTGCAGTTTTCGTAAGTTCATGTAACAAATCGGGAAACTGCTTCGTGCATTTTTTTGCACTTATTTTTGTTGGCAAATAAGAATGATTTGCGTGCTTCAAGTTTCACTGGTTTCACCGCGGGGTTTGCAGATGATGTTCACGTCACGTAATTACGTCACTTCATAAGGTTCCCATGGCAATAGGGGGAAAATGGCGCTTTACTTGTGTGAAGTAAACACAACATTTTTCAACTTTCTGCTAATACATATGTGAGTTTTTTGCAACGAAAATACAGGGATTATGAAATCATGCTAGCCCCGCATATTTTGCTTTCTGAAATCGGCAATTTATGTGGAAAAAGAGCGGCATATTTGAAAAAATGCGACCCCGCATAAATATGCGGCCTTTGGCTGATTATGCATTAAATCAGGCGATCGCATAATCGCGTTTTTCTGGAGGGACTGAGTGTTGATCATGGCATTTGGATCTGGCAGCCAAGTTTTGGGATTTTTTTAGGGATCGTTTAAAGGAATAGTTCACCCAAAAATGAAACAGATAAAACATCACAAAAATCCACATGTAATCTACATGACTTCAGTCCATCAAGTAATCTTATGAAGTTTTTTATAGGAGATGTTTTAACTTTAAACTGTGAGTTCCAAACTAAAACAAATTCTCTCAATCCATAAAATTGCTTTCTCCCAGTGTAAAAAAATCTTCTTTTCTGAATCAGGAGAGAAATATGCACAAGTCAAGCACAGTCCAAAAAATAAAATAAAAAATAAAATCCTAAACAAAGATGTGGGTGGATTTTTATGTAAAAGGACAACAGAGGATGTACTTTTTATGCTGGAGGAAGCTTTGTTATGGATTATGGACTCACATTTTATTCAGAAGCAATGGTATTATATTAAAAACCTCTTAATGATGGATTAGTTTCTTACAAACATGCAGCTTTTCACTTCACAAGTCATTGGATTATAGTTATTGTGATGTTTTTATCAGCTGTATGGACTCTCATTCTGACGGCACCCATTCACTGCAGAGCATCCACTGGTGAGCAAGTGATGTAATGCTACATTTCTCCAAATCTGTAACAGTGAACAAACAAGCTCATCTGCATCTTGGATGACCTGAGGGTGTGTAAGTATTCTGCAAATGTTCGTTTTTGAGTGAACTATTCCTGTAACATTCCTGAGTGAGTTCAAGGTGTTTCTCTGCCCTGCTCAAAACAGTTTTTCTTCAACTTTATTAAATGAACGAGTGTGAGTACCTTAAACCAACAACAGATAAAGTGAGTGTGTGATCTTTTTTAACCAGTCTGTAAACAAGTTCCCTCTGTGCTGTTTAAGAATGGGTATCGTTAAGGTTTTAACGGTATTACTACTCTTACCGGTACTGCTTAACGGTCCGGTACTGTAACAGTATTCTTATCGGTACTTTGTGTTTTGTGTGTGTGTGTGTGTGTATATATATATATATATAATAATAAAAAGGTTGCAAAATGTGGCAATTGGCTATTTTGTAAACTAACTTGAGGTGCTGTGCATTTAAGTTAGCCAAATAAATGTTTACATTTACATACTGATTTTTCCTTATTTGGAATTTTAAAAACAAGAAAATCAAGAGAAATCAAGAAAATATGTTGATTTCATTCTCATTTTCCCCAAAAATTCAACATGATTTTAGCATACATACCTGACGTAGATGGGGCAACTACCAGAGACGAGCTAGCTAGGCAGTCGATACACATAATGCACTTTTGAAAGATGCTTTGACAGATTGCTTGTGTTTCCGCCCTTACATGCAAATATTGTTTTGCGCTTATGACAACGAGGGTTTTCAGCATTAACTCTAGTGAAGTATAACCACACTTTGGAACGTTTTGCTCTCTCCGCGTTCGTCACTAAGCGGGAGTTCTCGTACTGTTATGCGTGTACCGCGCTCGTTCTCGTTGTTTGTGTGTGTGTCTGACAGACAGCCTCCGTGGCGCGCATGCGAGTTCTTGCAGATCTCACAGACAAACGTCTTAATAATATCGCAAATTAGAAATGTTTGGTAAGATAAAATGTGCACGATAACATTAAGCAAATCTTTTCGCCATCGTCACTCTTTATTATTAAGCAGAAGTTTACGTACAGTTAATGCATGTACGTGCGCTCGTTGTGGTGTGTGTGTGTGTGTGTGTGACCGACAGGCAGCCTCTGCAGCGCGCATGAGAGTTCACGCAGATCTCACGGACAAACGTCTTAATATGATCGCACATGTTTGGCGAGATTAAATGTGCACGACAACATTATTAAGCAAAAATGCATAGTACATTATTTTTTTCCTCCAGTACCGACAGCAGAACCGATACCGTCAGATCTTACTGATACTACGGTCTTTCATAATTTAGCCCCGGGGCCAGTTTAATACCGGGTTTCGGTACCCATCCCTAGTGCTGTTTGGTTTTCATGCAACAACAAACCATGATTACAGTATCAAACGGTTTATATACTATGTTTATATACAGGTCATGGCGTTTTGGTTTCTTCTCTACACGTAAGCACATTATCACTTTGAGAAAGCTAATATACATACAGATGACTGCCTTATTGATTACAGATGACTACTATGTAATGCTGAAAAGAATGTAAAATATTTTTATATAGGCAATACTTTACGAGTGAGGTTACTGTCTGCTCTTTATCATGAAATAAATAGTGTAACAAACATTATTATAATGAAATGACAGTATTATGAATTTTTTATATTTTCAGTGTATGTAGTAGTGAGTGTAAAAGCCATATCAAACGTAATCCATTAAATTAATAGTTTAGCATTGCAATTGTAATAAAATGCTGTGGATTGAACTTGAGTTTGGTGTTTCCATTTTGAAATGGAAAATTTGTAGAAACCCTGCCATAAGCAAATACACCAAACCCACCCGAAACACCCTAGCAACCACCTAGCAATGTCCCAGCAACCATTCACAACACGTTTTCTTTAGAAAATGTATAAATGTGGTTTTCATTCCTAGTTAGCATGTGCGCATGCTTGAGACTTTGTTGACAGAAGCAAAGGTAGAAGCTGCTTTTTTCCAGTAGTGGGCAGTAAACTAACAATTTTCAGTTTAGCTCTGTCCTGTAAAAGCATGCACTGCAGAATAATTTAGAAATTCTCTGCGACTCTAATGAAAGAGCTAAAGACACTTTTGTCAGAGTGAAGCCCTTTTTTCAATTAACAATTCATGCCTAATGATTTCAGCAATCTCTATATTTAAAGTCAACATAAAATCAATAGTAACTCGATTTTCTGGCTTACTGAGCCTGCTTGGTCTTATTATGAATGACCATGTGGACTTTTTTCCAAAGAAAAAAAAGTAATAACTTGCTGCCTCTAAAATTGCCTCTTTTTTGACCCCTTCAACCGCCATTCATATACACTGCCATTCAAAAGTTTGAGGTCAGTAAGGTTTTTTAAAATAATTTACTACTTTTATTCAACATGGATGCATTAAATTGACCAAAAGTGGCATTAAAGACATTCAAAATTTGATAAAAGATTTATGTTTTAAATTTTGCTTTGAACTTACTATTCATCACAAAAAATTCTGAAAAAATGGCAATCACAGTTTGCACAAAAATATGAAGCAGCGCAACTGTTTCAAGATCGATAAAAATCTGAAATGTTTCTTGACCAGCAAATCTGCATATAAGAATGATTTCTGAAGGATCATGTGACACTGAAGACTGGAGGAATGATGCTGAAAACTGGAATAAATAATGCAATAGAAAACATTTTTCCACAGTATTACTGTTTTACTGTAAATTTGATTAAATAAATGCAGCTTCAATGAGCATAAGAGACTCAAAAACTATACAAAAGCATTGCTGCCCAGTCAATAATTTCACAGTCATTGTGTTTTTCTATTTTCTATTTTATATACAATAATTTATCTTTTATTTATTTTTTTATTTCTTGAAAGATTCCTTTGAAATGTTCCTGTTTCTTCAAAGGAAGAGACCAAGGCTGCATAACATCAAGTTTAATGACCTAGAACAAATTGAAAGCAGCTTTAGAGATAACCTAGTAAAAAGATGCCATTTTTATGTTTAACTGAATCACACACAGAGGATTATGGGATATTATAAGAAGCAATAGATAGTGCCTAAAACCTACTAGATGAAAGCCTCCTATCAGACATGATGTTGTGCAGACAGTGAATTTGGATGGGCTCTGGTGCCTTCCTACTTCTTCTCAGGCTTTGATCCACTTTTTACTCTCCAATCCTATAATCGCTTTTTTCTACTCCACCAGGAGCCAACATGACTTGAACACCCAAAAGAGTCTTTCCGACTCCTGCAAAGACGAGCAGGCATTCCTGCAGCGCTATTACCCGTCATTAGCCTCCCGCTGCGGCTCCCGCTACCTGGCTCGCACCCTGAGCCGACTGCTCATGCATCACATCAGAGACTGTCTCCCAGAGCTCAAGACGCGAGTCACAGTGCTCACGGCGCAGTACCAGTCCCGACTCAACAGCTACGGCCAGCCTGTGGAAGATCACAGCGCCACCTTACTGCAGATCGTTACCAAGTTTGCCAGTGACTACTGCAACACCATCGAAGGCACTGCCCGGCACATCCAGACCTCTGAATTGTGAGTAACTAAACCGAAATGCTGTAGGACGTTTTTCTGCAAAATATTGTTTTTCTAATTTCCTCTAAAGGTCTTTTCACATTAAAGGGATAGTTCTCAAACAGTATGCAGAATTAATAACCTGTGCATTTCCCAAAAGCATCAAATTCCATTGGTACCAACACAGTTTCAATGATTTTCCAAAACCATAATTCAATCTATTTCAAAAAATTATTTTGAAAATCGATTAATCAAACAGTTATTAGAGTGATTAATTGACTAATCATTGATTATTTTGCTGGTTATTGCTTAGGCTTTGATCGATTATTTAGCTTTTGCAGTTTGTTAAAATATTGAGTGATGGATATTCTATACATATTCATAGAGAGCTGTTTTATAGCAGGAAATTAAGTTGTAATTCTAACTGAAAGTGACACTGATGCTGTATTTCATGTTTAATCAGAATTTGCTATATTAGTGTGTGTTTTTTTTTTTTAGCAGCTATTGGTACATTCATACATACATATATGACCCGAGAACAGACATAATAACAGATTTATGCATTATTTACTGTACAGTCGTATAAATAAAAATGTGTATATATATTTACATAATGCTTGAAAGACAATCATCCACATCGCTATGATCAGATGCTTTCTTAACTGCTGTTTTCCCACAGGTCCATGCTTTTCGTGTGTTTATTTTGTTATTGAGAGGCAAATGCCTAGCACATTCAGTATTTCCATATTCTTAACATCGCTCTCAGCAGCGACAGGATGTTCTCTAACAGTAAACTGCTGCTTGTGTATATCAAACTTCTTTTTACCCCTGAGCAAAAAAACAAAAAAGAACATCGTCTTGAGTCTGTTGGGGTCTTTACACATGACATCATCATTTGTTTGTAATTTTGTAAAGCTTTCCTGCACTCTACTGGCTTGTCTTCTTTTGGATTACAGGCAGGAGGGCTGAATTACATAATTACACTGAATGACACTTGTCAAACTGCATTATCGCAGTGACTATTCAACAACAAAAATATTTGTTGAAATTTTTTATTGACAATGTTGTCAATAATGTTGAGTAATCATTTCAGCCACAGTTCAAACTAACATTGGCAATCAGGATCGCAAACTCAGATAGTCAGAACTACAGCTCTTGATCTGTCATTACAAACATGGTCTTTTGTGTACAAAGGGGAACTGGAGCGCTGCTGGTATACCTTGTATCCTCTGGTGCTCATGGAAGGGTAAACTGTTCATGAAAAAGAATTTGGAAAAAATCCAGGTCCAGGCACTCAGTAGGATGCAAAAGTTAAAAAGCCTTTATTGTTTAAAAGGTATAAAGCATAAAACACCAATGCGTATCGGCCCACTGGCCTTCATCAGGGTGTTGGTAACAAACAAACAGAATCAAGCCATACTTATAGTTGCATTGATTTCAGGTGTGCCACTCTGGCACTTGCAACACAATTTCTTTGCCACTAGAGGCAATAGTTCAGATCATGTCTGATACCTAAGGTTAAACCGAACAGGACCCAGTGAGACATCTCCAAGTGGAAGAACAGGAATGACACTACTGAAAATATCCAGTGTACTCCACACAATATACTCCAAAGGTAAATAAACCAGATAAACATCATAATTGTCAATTAAGATGGTTATAAAACAACATGAATAGTGTACAAAAATAGCAAAATGGGTCTGTCGTATTCAAAAAACAATATACTGTCCCTATAGAGACAAAACAATTATAAGAATTATAAAAATGGCGAAAGGTTGAAATCTTCATTGAGACCTGGATGATTAGTGGCCTTCAAGGAATAAATCCAATGTCTCCCTCTGTTTAAGGCGTTTGATTATATCCCCACCCCTGGCATCAAGACGAATAGCCTCAATACCCACTACTCGTAAGTTCAAATCCCTTTCATGTTTTGTGTCTATATAATGTTTGGCCAGTCTACAAGTTCTTTTTTTGAACCTGAGAACATCAGAGTAACATCATCAATATATCTACCCCACCACAATATTTTATCCTTAAAAGGGTCATCTTGGGAAAATAAATAGCGTTCCTCCCACAAGCCTAAAAACAAATTGGCATAATTGGGAGCAAAACATGCACCCATTGCAGTCCCCTTTTCTTGTCTATACAGTTTATCTTGAAAGAGAAATATGTTGTTCTTTAAAGTCCACTCAATAAGTCACACTAAAGTCACTGGGAGGCATCACATGTTCAGGTCTGGATGACAGATAGTGTTTTAAAGCCTCTAGACCCTCGCCATGTACAATATTGCTATACAAAGACTCCACATCCATTGTGGCCATGATACAGGAGCCTATGTTACATATTTGCTAAATTTTCTTTAAAACCGGTGTAGTATCCTGAATATAGGAGGGCAAATCTGTAACAAATGGCTTGATGAAATAATCCACATACTTAGATGCAGGTTCAGTTATTATCGTTCTACCAGGTGGATTTTCCAGATCCTTATGGACTTTGGGGAGCATATAAAAAGAAGAAAAATGTGGGTGTTGACAGAGCAAAAACGTATATTCATTCATAGTAATCCGATTATGTGATTTTGCCTCATTTAGCAATTGCTCCAGCTCTCTTCTCACAGTGTCCATTGGATTGGATGAGGGCTTTGAGTAGTACTGAGTTTTATCTAGATAATGCTGTGTGACCTTTTTTTGTTTACTGTAAAGCTTTTCAACTTCATAGGACACTCTTTTAGTGAAGGTAGTCAATGTGGGAAATTTTAGTACAAGGTGAAGAGGTAGACTTAGGCCGAAATGAAGAGTTTACCGTGGTGGTTGAGAAGGTTGCTGTACCCAGTGCGTTCTGCGACCTTCAAATGTAAACTCCTGTAAAATCGATAGAGGTCCACTTTGGTGTCAAATGGTCTACCTGAATTTGTAGGAGAAAATGAGAGACCCTTGGACAAGACAGAGACGCAGTCATTAGAGAGGGGGAGGTCTGAAATATTGATTACTGCCGATACTTCAACTGGCTCCTTGTGATTGGTGGTGGTCGAGAATGGTGTCTACCACTTTATCTTTGAAATCCACATTATCATAACCAAATGAGGGAAATGTATTAAGTCTCAAACCTCTTGGAATCATGTCCTGCCTCCAACAGTCAGATAAGGTGATAATATGAAGATTCAGCTTTACCTCTTTTTCAGAAAGTGTTTGAAGATCAATGTACAGCTTACGTGTATCTGTCCCTTGTACATGTTCCTGATCAAAATCCACTGCTAGAAGAGTGTCTTCTACAATGATAGCTTCACCCTCGTCCTTGGTGTAGGAGAAAGATTGTGGCCATGTTGATCTTATAGCTGGTCCTCCACGTTCAAAAGTAAAACGGAGCTGCTTCTGTCCAGAGTCACCCTAAATGATCCTCATTAGATTGAACATAGGGGAACTGGAGCGCTGCTGGTATCCCTTGTATCCTCTGGTGCTCATGAAAGGGTAAACTGTTCATGAAAAAGAATTTGGAAAATATCCAGGTCCAGGCACTCAGTAGGATGCAAAGTTAAAAAGCCTTTATTGTTTAAAAGGGCTAAAGCATAAAACACCAATGCGTATCGGCCCACTGGTCTTTTGTGAGTATGACATGTGGACAATAAACAAGCTAACATGGAGTATATTCAATCTGAATAAAAATACCCCCACAAATTAGTTTTTGCCCATTTATGTAATGCTTCACACAGCAGAAAAAAAAGGTCTTTCATATCTTCATCATACCTCTACTCACCCTCCACCGAAAAGCTGTTGGTAGCCATTGATTTCCATAGTATTTTTTTCCCTACATTGGAAATCAGTGGCTACGGTCAACTCTTTGGATACCAACATTCTTCAGAATATCTTCTTTTGTTTTCAGCAAAAGAAAAAACATACAGGATTAGATCAAATGGACGGTGAGTAAACAATGGCAGATTATTTAGGTGAACTATCCCTTTAAACTTGATTTCAGAAAGCAGGAATCCCAATTAAAAGCAGTGTTATGGTATCGCAATGGTTTGCGATAAATGAGTGATTTTTATGAGTGAATCTTCAGACACAGGTGAATCAGTCCCTGTTCCCGAACCTAATCCATAGCTTAAGGCTTTAACAATGTCTGATTTGTAACAATAAAACAGAGCAGTTCATTATCAGAAGTTGTAATGATGCTTTCTTTTTACTGAAATAATGTGAAAGATATGTTAGTTATATACATTTTTGGATATAATTTAATACAATTTAGTTTGATAATAATTTGATCAAGTAAATATTTTATCGCATCTTGAATATCGCATTATTTTGCATTCTTTCGCATTTTTCTTCAATATCACACAGCTCTAATTAAAAGTTTAGTAAAGCCAGCCAATTAGGTTTGAACTTGTGAACTTAGAAAGCTCTTGCCATTTTTGAGCACAATAATCATTAAACAGTCAAAGAACGGGTCATAACGGTTATTTGTGGACCCACTTACTAAAGTCTGCCTTCTTTCACCATGCTATTGAGTTTGACATCCTGTCATTACCAAGACTACATTCCTGCTAAATCGTTTTTTCTGTGACTTCAGCAGCGTCTCAGTCTGTCATTTTCACACCGAAACTCATGACAGATATCAAGCAACACCATGTTTACTTTGTCTGCTTGGCTGAATCTGACAGGCAGAGAATCGGCGAGTCTGCCCAGCTCCTTATTCACACCCTGTTCACTGCTGGATGAAATGCTGTTCATCTCTCATATCTGGCTAAGCCCACAGCTGCTATCGATTAATTAAGTGCCTCGTATTGACATTTTCTGGCTGGACGGTTGGGTACGACTGCAGGCCTGTGTGAATGTGCCAATGTGCCTGTGAATCCCAAAAGTACTACATGATTTAAACATTTTGTGGATTGACTGACTGACTGTGTGTGCATTTGTTAATTGTAGGTGTGGAGGAGCTCGTATCTGTTACATATTCCACGAGACGTTTGGAAGAACTCTGCAGTCTATTGACCCACTTGGAGGACTCACTGAGCTAGACATTCTCACAGCTATTCGAAACGCTACGGTATAATATTTACATGTTTATACATGCATGTGTGTGTGTTTGTACAGATAAGCATATACAGTACTTTTTGAAAACCTTTGTGGATCTTCTCAACTTCCTTTTCTCACTTTCTTAAAGGGGTCATGACATGGGTTTTTTTATTTTATTATTATGGTCCCCTAGGTGCAATTATAGTATTACTATAGTTAAAAAAAAAAAAAACTTTTAAAATGTAGTGAATTATGACATTTTCCCACCCTGTTTCTCATCCTTTGATTCAAACAGTCTGTTTTGGGTTGTTTCCCCTTTAAGAGTTCAGTGTTAACGCCCACTGTTATGATTGGCTAACGACATTTGACGGAACATTTGCGGATTGAGCGTAACTGTTTAGTAGCGAGTGATGCATTCGAAGCGATGGCTCTTGCAATGATAAAACCTTATATGTTTGAGCCGGAATCAGATGAGGAATCAGAGGAAAATGAACCATCACCACAACAACGAAGACTGGATCAGCCCGTGTCCACATGGAAAGTGAAACTATTTTGAATTAATAAAAAAATTGTAACCCGAGACACTTGAAAACGGTTTATTGTTGCATAATTATTCTATAGTTTAATATGCTAACAGTTCAACATTATTTACCTAATTTCAATGAAATGATAGGGTGTACTGCGGACAAAAATGCATGCACAGGCCATATTTGAAGATGCAGCATTGATAAGGCAACATTTTTAATCTTCTATTACATGTAGGCCTACTAGAAAGGCGACATATTTTCAAGATTCTCTTATACAAATAAACTGCATCCATTTTTCCCTGACGTCAGGATCTTTCGGCAGCGTATTCAAAGATGTTGTTTGTCCACAGCCAGGAACAGCACATCTGCGTGGCATTGTAATTTTCCTGTACACAGACCCACTCGCTGTCCGTCGACTGAACACTTGTGAGGCGCGCAGCGCGACAACGATCCGAAATGAGCGTAGTTGTCTTGTGCTGGAGGCGGTCATATGCAAATGGTTGGAACGTCACTTCGCACCGTGACGTCACTTCTTACCATGGATCCAGAACGAGCTGTATTTAGAGCTTGATTAAATAAATGGCTCGTTTATAATGGGGAGGACGTCTTAAGCTATGAAACTTGCAGGACGTTTTAATGGTACAAAGACCTCTTATATTCCAAAAGATCAAGGCAAATTTGGTTTCTCATTTCATGACCCCTTTAAAAGTAAAGTGTGCATTTTATGCACCAGAAGTGTCACCAAACCTAATTGCAAGAATATAATGACAAGTTTTTTTCGGATGCAGTGTTATGGATGGTACATTGCATCATATTCATGTCCTCAACTTGAAAAGTTTTGGAAACTTAAAATAAATGCTGGATCAGAATGTGGTTCCCGTGGAAAATCTAGAATTTTAAAATTATGATTTCCAGGCCTTCAAAAAATTTAACAAATCTTGATGTTAATATAATAATTTCTTAAATAAAATCTTTAAAAGCAAAATTCATGGGCATGTATGTATTGTATAACTACACTAATGTCCAAAAGTTTGGTGTATAAACATAGCTGAATTTTCATCATCATTACTCTTCAGTGTAAAATGAGCCTTCAGAAATCATTCTAATATGCTGATTGGCTGCTCAAGAAACATATCTGATGATTATTATCAGTGTTGAAAACAGATTTGCACCTTAATATTTTTTTGTGAAAACACTACCAAAAAAAGCTGAAATGAATTGATTAAATTGATAAAAAATGACAGTTAAGACATTTAGAATGTTGCAAAGGATATATATTTGAAACAAGCGCTATTCATTTGTATCCTGAATTCCACAAAAAATTTAAACCGTTTTCAACATTAATAATAATAACTGTTATCAATAATCGAATACAAAAAATAAGATAACAACTGAGCAGCAAATCAGCATATTATTATGATTTCTGAAGGATCATGTGACACTGAAGACTGGAGTAATGATGCTGATAATTCAGCTTTACAATCACAAGAATACATTTTTAAATATATTCAAATTAAAAGTTCTTCAAATTGTATTTATTAATATTTCACAATACTCCTGATTTTACTGTATTTTTGATCAAATAAGTGCTGAAAATAAACATATTTAAATCTTAAAGCTTAAAGGGTTAGTTCACCCAAAAAGGAAAACTATGTCATGAATGACTCACCCTCATGTCGTTCCAAACCCGTAAGACCTCCGTTCATCTTCGGAACACAGTTTAAGATATTTTAGATTTAGTCCGAGAGCTTTCAGTCCCTCCATTGAAACTGTGTGTACGGTATACTGTCCATGTCCAGAAAGGTAAGAAAAACATCATCAAAGTAGTCCATGTGACATCAGAGAGTCAGTTAGAATTTGTTGAAGCATCGCAATTACATTTTGGTCCAAAAATAGCAAAAACTATGACTTTATTTAGCATTGTCTTCTCTTCCGGTTGGTTGTGAGTGCGTTCACTGTGATATCCGGTTCGCGAACGAATCACTCGATGTAACCGGATCTTCTTGAAACAGTTCACCAAATCGAACTGAATCGTTTGAAACGGTTCTCGTCTCCAATAACCATTAATCCACTTCACAGCAGTTCAGTCAGTGTGCTGTTTGAGTAAATTAATTACACCGGGATATTGGTTTGTTTTAACTCCGAGGGAGTGTCAGCCACATTAAAAAAGTTAACAGCTTAAGTCATTTGTGGATTAATGTGTATTGGAGACATGAACCGTTTCAAACGATTCAGTTCGATTTGGTGAACTGGTTCAAGAAGATCCGGTTACATCGAATGATTCGTTCGCGAACCGGATATCATACACTGAAGTGAACGCGCTCACAACAGACACGGAAGAGAAGACAATGCTAAATAAAGTTGTCGTTTTTTTTTTTTTTTTTTTTGGACCAAAATGTATTTTCGATGCTTCAACAAATTCTAACTGACCCTCTGATGTCACGTACTACTTTGATTATGTTTTTCTTACCTTTCTGGACATGGACAGTATACCATACGCACAGCTTCAATGGAGGGACTGAGAGCTCTCGGACTAAATCTAAAATATCTTAAACTGTGTTTTGAAGATGAATGGAGGTCTTATGGGTTTGAAACGACATGAGGGTGAGTCGTTAATGACACAATTTTCCTTTTTGGGTGAACTAACCCTTTAATGTTTAGGGGTGCACTATAAATATCAGCTGATAATTGATGTGCATCTCCTATTAATTATTCTTTTGACTGGTACTCTCTCTCTCTCTCTCTCTCTCTCTCTCTCTCTCTCTCTCTCTCTCTCTCTCTCTCTCTCTCCCTATATGTATATATATAATGTCTAACATATTTCTACTGGTCCAAGTTTTTCTCCATGAGTGCAATCATAAAAGCAATGGAAAAATCATTGGTCAGAATTTGTGGACCCACTATAACACTTGTATAACAGATGCAGACAGAATGTGGGTTGATTGAATTTGGCTGTTGTGATGGATGTAGGGTCCTCGGCCTGCGCTGTTTGTTCCTGAGATCAGTTTTGAGCTGCTGGTGAAGAAACAGATCAAGAGACTGGAGGAGCCCAGCCTGCGCTGTGTGGAGCTCGTACACGAGGAGCTTCAGAGAATCATCCAGCACTGCTCTGCCTACAGCACACAGGTGCTTCACTGATTATTAATATTTGATGCAGAACGGGCATGCTTGTATTGTAACTTGTGTAGTTAGATGTTAGAGGAGAAGTTCACTCAAAAAAAGTTAAAATTCTTCCAAATGGATTCCCCTTCAGTCCATCCAAGATGTAGGTGAGTTTGCTTCTTCATGGGAACAGATTTGGAGAAATGTAGCATTACATCACTTGCTCACCCACGGATGCTCTGCAGTCAATGGGTGCCATCAGAATAAGAGTCCAAACAGCTAATTAAAACATCATAAGTAACCCACACCACTGCAGTCCATCAGTTAATGCCATGTAAAGTGAAAAGCTGTGTGATTGTGAGAAACAAATCTGCATAGTACATCAAACTCTGCCATTTCAAACAAGCAAGTTTCCCATTTCTGTGAAGAGGAGAGTGAAAGCTTTTTACAGGCACAACAGATTGACACACAAAGACTCAGAACAGCCTGCATTAGGATTCTGCTCCTCATTCTGCTCTTATCTTCTCTGTCCTGCTGCCTTCCTTCACTGTGTACATTTGTTTTACATTAAAAAAAAATTTGGTTTCCTCTATTATATACATAAATGTAACTTCAGAATGAGTGCTTGAGGGAACACGGGGAACAGATTTGATGCTCATAATACTTGGAAGTATTTTGCGTTAGGTGAATATTATGCTTTCACTCTTTTACACAGGAAATGTAAAATTGCTTTTAATAATTGACAGCTAACCTACCATATGTATGTGTGTTTGTTTATGTCCGAAGGAGCTTTTGCGGTTTCCCAAACTGCATGACTCAATAGTGGAGGTTGTTACCAGCTTACTCAGGAAACGCCTGCCCATTACCAATGAGATGGTAGGGACACATGCCTGTAGCTGCAAAGAAACACACCAGACACTTACACTTGCCCCGAGGGCTGTTCTTGGAAAGAAAGCAATCTTTTATAAAACAGTAGTTACATCAAAATGATAAAAGACCAGACTGTATAATAACATATATTAATTAAAATATGAAATGAGTGGTCAGAGTTCTCCAATTTGAAGTTAAACAATCAGTGTTTTAACAGTTTCTGAGTTCAAGACACATAAATGCCTTTATTCAATCATAATGTAGTCAAATTATGTCCAAGTGTTGTTAAGTTTTACAATGCAATACCTAATGCACAGATCTGTATTTAGACATCTGAATTGTCTTTACATTCATATATACTGTATGCATTAATTGTTATCAGTGTTAATATTGGATATGTTTGGATATTGTGTATGCTCCTTATTTGTACAGTACATTTTTTATAATCTTTAGCAAATCATAATAAAATAAATATGCATTTTTCACACAATGCATTTTAATGTTGTGATGCCTAAATTCACATTTTGAGTTAAAACTGAGGTGAAAACACTAATCTGTGTGGAGAAATAATTCACTCTGATTGCATGGATTTCTATTGAAATAACTTAATTTCACCAAAAATCGAATTCAAAAATTCGAAAAATTCACCAAACAACGGTGAATGAGACCACGTCCTAACTGATTTTTAGGGTTGTACTCTAAATGTATTAAGATAAATGAATGTATAATGTTAATATCGACCATTTATTGGATTTTGGTTATCAGTAGTAACATTACAATAATTATCGGCTTATTGATATCACCCAGTATTATTAGTATTTTTCATTTATTGGTATCTTGTTAGTATTGGGTATGTAATTGTGCATGCTCATTTCCCCTATTGTTACATTTAATTAAATTTTGACTTCATCCAATACTCACTGACAAGTAATCTTTAAAAACACCATTAATTATAATTTTCATGAAATCATAATAAAAATGAACATCTATTTTAAAGTGCTGTCATTTTGGCAAAATTTTCACTGACCAACTCGAAATCACCAAAAATCTGATTTCAAATATTCGAAAATCACATAACATTAAATTTTTGGTGTTTTATTATTATTATTTGTATTATGTAATATTGTCTAATTTATCGATATTGGTGGTAACATTAAAATAATTATCGATACTGATAGTCTTACTATTATCGGACAGAATTTTTATTTGCTTCATCCCAAACGCACACAACACATATCATACATCAAAGATCCTGAGTGCACAACACATCATCATGTTATCTCATGTTTCTTCTTCTCAGGTTCATAATCTAGTTGCAATTGAGTTGGCCTATATAAACACCAAGCATCCTGATTTCACAGACGCTGCCCAAGTGTCTGCATCTGTCAACAGCCAGCAGGTACTGAAACTCTCTCTCTCTCTCTCTCTCTCTCTCTCTCTCATTCTCTCCGAATCCAAATGGGAGTAGTTTTTGTTTTATCATCTCTTTCGCAGGCGGAGGCTGGGGATGGAGGTAAGCTATGGAAGAATGAGAAGATGCCTTCAGAGGAGAAAGGCCCTGTGCTGGGGTTTGGGAGTCCCAATAAAGCCATCAACCTGCTGGACACGGTACGTCTTTGCTATCTCATAACTGCAGAAGTCAACAATACCTGCACATTCAAAAGAAAACGACTTCTGAAAATGTTTCTGTAGGCCGTGCCAGTGTCCCGCAAGCTGAGCACTCGAGAGCAGAGGGACTGTGAGGTCATCCAGCGGCTCATCAAGTGCTACTTCCTGATCGTGCGCAAGATCATCCAGGACAGGTCAGATTCATAGTGCCTCTCCATAGGAGCCAAATAACTGGACTTCACATCTGATGGGATTTTTTTCTGCTTTTTATAGTGTGCCAAAGACGGTGATGCACTTCCTGGTGAACTTTGTGAAAGAGCATTTGCAGAGTGAGCTGGTGGGTCAGCTCTACAAACAGCGTCTGCTGCAGGAGCTACTCATCGAGTCTCAGGAAACTGCTCAGCAGCGCACAGAGGTTGCACAGATGCTGGAGGTACGGCTGTGTGTGTTTAAAGGACATTTAAACCTCTTAATGCATTGGGGTCAATTTAGACCCAGATAATGAAACATTTAAAAAAAATTAGGGGTGTGCAATAATGACAAAAAAAAAAAAAAATATATATATATATATATATATATATATATATATATATATATATATATATATATGTGTACGATTTTGTCAGTTACGATAATTAGATGATATTTTGCTGAGCGTGTTATCGTGCTGGTACTTTGGCTGGTTTAGGACTGCAGTGGACAGCTGATTTCCAAAGCTTTTGATGTTCTTTATATTCTGTGCAGTGATTAGTTTAATAGTTTAGAGTAACAGAAATGAACTTTTCCAATAGGTTTAAAAAGATTTTTCTTTTTATACTTTATATTTTTTCCCTAACCTAATTAAATGTATGCTTAGTCTTTTGTGTCAAATTCTTAAATTATATCAATACATTCAAACATTAAGACACTATAGGGCTTTTACCAATCAAATGAAATCAGTATCAACAAAATTTGTTGAGGTGGCAGAGATTCTGCATCTGAAGTGGTATTTAGATGCATTCACACCATAGACTGTATAAAAAACATGGACCTAGTATCCGTGATGTCACCCGTAGGATTCTGGAGAGCATGTTTGAAGCTCAAAGTGGGCAGAGTGGGACGTCACTATCTTGGCAGCGCGTCACCGCGAGTCACTCCCAGATAATAGAAAATGGGGCTAAGAGGCTGAAGACATGCCCACCTAGCTCAACGGCGGTGACCATAGAGGCAATCAGCCTGTCACTCAAGTGGCCACTCCCTTAATTATGCAGAACTTGATGAGTTATAAAACAATTCACCATCCTCAAAGTTCTGCCCTACAAAAGCAAAATACGTTAACTCGCAAGAGTGTGAAACTGAGGAAAAAATATAATGCTAGCTACAGCTACAGCATTCCAGTCCACACATGTCCAACTAAGTGACAGTCTGGTGAATAATCTGCAATAAAAAAAAATCTTTAGCGGTTATTCAAAATTACGTATTGCTGCCAAGGTATCCAGTCTTTGCAGTGCTTTGTTATATGGAGCTGTTTGGTATATTGCGATCTATCTAATTTGTTTGTCTACACCGTAATTAATGAAAGTCGTGACATTTGCCAAATATGGTATCTCATACTCGGAATTGGTGCTCTGCATTTAACCCATCCAAGTGCATACACACAGCAGTGTGTAGGGAAAAACACACACAGACCGTGAACACACACCTGGAGCAGTGGGCAGCTATTTTTTCCAGCACCCAGGGAGCAATTAAAATGCAAAACACTTTAATGGACCGTAAAAAAAAAAAAAAAACTGGTGTTATACGATGTTCTGCCTTGGTTTCTCCAGGGCTTTTCGAAGTTGCGGCTGAGAAACCCATTATTTTATTGGAAAAACAACGAAATTAACTCAAGATTAGTGGTCAACAAGTATCGCCAAGGCCGAGATTTCGGACGATATGTACATTTTTTTCAAATATCAGTATCGGCCGATAAGGTGTGCAAGGTAGGACTTTTATAGCCAAGAATATCAAAATGAACATTAATCATTATTCATTTATTTTTTATTAAGATATAACAATTTTTAAAAAGTTTTTTTTTTTTTTGTGTGTAGTCATTTTGGCTTGCGTATCTGCAGAGGCTTTACAGCTGATGTTACACTTTTTTTCTTTCCTTTTTTTACATAAGTTACATTTCTCAAAAATATTTCAGAGTCAAAAATTACACCCTCTCCACATGCCACGCCTACTTGTTCACAATCACCAGAATTCTGAGCACCTGTCCATCATCACCAGGCTCTTATATAAGGACTATCACTTCCCCTCACTCCTCGTCTGATCTAGCATTGACCCATATGTACTTACCTGAACCCTCGCTACCATTGTTGTTCCCCTGGATACCCGTTGTTCCTTCCTCGTCAGTTCCTCTGTGCCGCCTTCCGATTCTGTCATCTACTTCCATCACAACCAGAGCTAAGTTCCAACCTTCTTCATGTCAAGACGATTCCTGTTTGTTCAACTGTGTCTAAAACAATAAATCACAATAAATACTGCTACACGTTCACCTACCTCTGTGTTCCCGTCTTGTGTCTGACAGAAGATCAGACCTTATGCAGAGCTCTGTGGACACAGGCGGGGACCGCACCGCGGATCCATTTGCTGCACTGGTTCACGCTGTACGGTCCTCACTACCACAACCCACGATGAGCCTAACCCATGTTTCTCCCGAGATCATCACGTCCGTACAGCAAGCACTCCAGCGGCCACCTACAACAATGACTGCTTTGTCAGCTGCCTCTGCCAGTCGCGCGGCCCGACCAGCAACATACAGCGGCGCGGCGGAGGAGATTGCAGCAGGTTTTTGCTTCAGTGCTCGCTCTACATCGAGGCCAAGACTCACCTGTTCCAGAATGAACGCGGTCGCGTTGCATTCGTCATCTTGCTTCTCTCTGGACGTGCACTACAATGGGCTCAACCCCTCTGGGAAAACAAATACTCCGGTAACGACTTCACTTTCCACCTTCTTTGCTCACATGAAAGATGTTTTTGGTCATCATACCACTGAACTGTCCGTTCATGATCAGTTATATCATATTCATCAAGGAGAGGAGTCCGTCAGCATGTATGCTCTCCGATTTCGCACTCTGGCTTCAACGAGTGGTTGGAACGAAACTGCTTTGATAACTGCTTTTTGTCATGGTCTGCGAAGGGAGGTTCAGCAGCTAATAGTCGTCTACGACAATACCATGGGACTTGAGAATCTTATTCAGAAGACTATCAGAGTGTCACAACATTTATACGCCTCCCACATGATTACTCCCGCTGTCAATCCTCTTCCTGCTTCAACATCTGTCGCCGCCCCAGCACATGAACCAATGCAGGTTGATTCTAACCATCTGACCAATGCTTAGCGTCTTCGACGGATGAATAATTGCCTGTGTCTTTATTGTGCGGGAGACGGACGTGTGATTTCCAACTGCCCGGTCCGACCTCCACACCCAGCGATGATTACACTCCAATTTCCACCTCAAACCTCTCAACTCATTAAGACTCTGGTCCATGTCGGTAATTCTCATTTCAGCGCAAGCCCTCATCGATTCTGGGTCGGCTGGGAACTTCATTAGCACCCAAATCCTCCAAGAATTAAATGTTCGTCAGAAGAAATGCCCAGTCGACCTGATAATACTCACCATCCAAGGAAAGCCGCTGGGTAGAGGTCGTGTCCACCGTTTTTCCCTCACACTATTCCTCCGCGTTGGCAGCCTTCATATGGAAGAAATCACTTTCATGGTGCTGGAGGAGTCAACAGCGGACATCATCCTGGGACGCCCCTGGTTAAACGCCCCCAGCCACAAATCCAATGGGCAACCGGTGAGATTCTCGAATGGAATGATGAAAGTTTTGAGAAGTGTATTAATCGCCCAAGAAAGCCCCAACCGAAATCTCCCACAACTCCTGATCATCTTCCTGTCCTGTCCACCTCTGTGGAGAGCCCGGCGACTAATGTGATAATGGAAATCCCACCAGCGTACCGGGCGTTCCAGGATGTATTCAGCAAGCGGTTGGCTACACGTTTACCTGAAAGAACATGATAAACATGTACTCCAAATCCTTCAAAAACTATGAGAACATCTACTGTTTCTAAAATTAGAGAATTGTGAGTTCCATACCTCCACCGTGCAATTCTTAGGCTACATCATCAACCAACATGGTATCAAGATGGACCAGAGGAAGGTGGAAACCATCCAGCAGTGGCCATTACCCAACACCGTGAAAGAACTTCAACGCTTCTTGGGATTTGCCAATTTCTACCGACGCTTCATAACCAGTACAGTATGCTTAGTGCTCCTCTCACTTCTATGCTAAAGAACCGGCCCAAGTCTCTCTCATGGACAACACCTGCTCGAGAAACCTTCTCCCTACTGCAACAGGACTTCCTATCGGCTCCGGTCCTCGTTCACCCCAATCCAGATCTGCCCTTCATAGTGGAGGTTGATGCCTCAGCAACCGGGATCAGAGCGGTCCTCTCTCAGCGGCTCCATCCATGTGCCTTCTATTCAAAAAATGTATCCCAGGTGGAGCAGAATTACGACTTGGGAAACCGGGAGCTCCTAGCCATAAAATCAGCTCTCGAGGAATGGAAACACTGGCTAGAGGGAGCCAAGCAACCTTTCCAAGTCATTACAGATCATCGCAATCTTGAGTATCTCAGAGAAGCCAAACACTTGAATCATTGCCAGGCCCGATGGGCTCTCTTCTTCACCCGATTTAATTTCCAGGTCACCTATAGATCAGGTGACAAGAACTGTAGAGCGGATGCCCTTTCTCGCCTTTACCAAGCTGATCCTGAACCATCCGTTCCTGAACCCATTCTCCTTCCAGCCGTGCTTGTTAACCCGATTCAGTGGACCATCAATCAACAGATTACTAATGAGAATCTACAAAACCCAGCTCCGCTCTGAGGTCCAGAGGGGCGTCTCTACATTCCCCCAACCCATCGCCAGCCCTTCTTGGACTTAACTCATACATCCCCGGGCTCTGGAGTCCCAGGCAGAAGAAGGACCCTCTCGCTCCTGAAACAGCGCTACTGGTGGCCCTCCATGTCTCAGGACATCTATCGATATGTGCAAGGATGCTCAGTCTCTGCCGTTACTGACACCCCTAGGAAGCTACCAGAAGGGAAACTTGTGCCTCTGCCCATCCCGAGCGACCCTGCACGCACATTGGAGTAGACTTTATGACCGATCTTCCTCCATCCCAAGGTTACACAAGCATCCTGGCCGTGGTTGATCGATTCTCTAAATCTTGGAAACTATTCCCCTCAAGGGTCTACCTACTGCTCTACAGACGGCAGAAGCACTCTTCCATCAAGTTTTCTGCCACTTTGGACTCCCAGAGGACTTCTTCTGTCTCCTAGGGGTGTCCATTGGTCTCTCCTCCGGATACCATCCTCAAACCAATGGCCAGACTGAGCGTAAGATCCAGGAAGTCGAGAGATTCCTGAGACTGTATTGCTACCAGGACAGCTGGTGCCAATATCTACCCTGGGCTGAATACGCACAAAATTCACTCCGTCAAACCACCACTGGGCTCACCCCGTTTCAATGTGTCCTGGGCTATCAGCCACCCCTCTTCCCCTGGTCAGGTGAGCCCTCCGAGGTTCCAGCTGTCAACAACTGGTTCCAGCAAAGTGAGAGGGTCTGGGACTCGGCTCATGTGCATCTCCAACAGGCAGTCCGGAGTCATAAGGAACAAGCCGATGCCCGAAGAGGTCCCACTCCACAATACCAGCCTGGCCAGAAGGTTTGGCTATCCACTCGGGACATCCGTCTCTGGCTGCCTTGCCGTAAGCTGAGTCCCCAGTATATTGGTCCATTTACCATCGAGAGGCAACTGAAAGAAGTAACCTACAGACTTAACCTCCCTGCTCACTACTGTATCTCACCTTCATTCCATGTCTCATTAATGAAACCTCACACTGACCCTTTATCTCCTCTCTCCACAGAGTCTAGTGATGATGTGGTACCTCCTCTTCCTGCCATCAATGAGACTCAAAACATCTACCGGGTACAGGCCATCCTCGACTCCAGACTATGGGGTCCACAGCTGGAATACCTTGTGGACTGGGAAGACTACGGCCCCGAGGAACAATGCTGGGTGAACCGCAACGACATCCTGGAACCTACTCTACTTACCCAATTCCATCAGGAACACCCAGATCATCCAGCTCCTCGTGGTCGTGGCACCGTCGTCAACATCCCGTCCTGTCGTCGGGAGCTGCCCGTGAAGGAGGGGGTACTGTCATGGAGTCACAGCCTACACCCTCTCCACATGCCATGCCTACTCGTTCACAATCACCAGAATTCTGAGCACCTGTCCATCATCACCAGGCTCTCATATAAGGACTATCACTTCCCCTCACTCCTCGTCTGATCTAGCATTGACCCATATGTACTTACCTGAACCCTCGCTACCATTGTTGTTGCCCTGGATACCCATTGTTCCTTCCTCGTCAGTTCCTCTGTGCCACCTTCCAATTCTGTCATCTACTTCCATCACAACCAGAGCTAAGTTCCAACCTTCTTCGTGTCAAAACTATTCTGAGTCTGCTGTGCTTTAGTCGCTAGGCCATTTGTACTCTCGTAAAAGTTGTCTTTAAAACCATCCCATCTAAAGCACCGCCTCAACAGCCATACACATCGAGGCAGTTTCATATGCCATGGCAAGTTTAAAGGTGCTTTCACACTAGCACTTTTGGTGCGCACCCGGGGTCGATTGACGTCAGAAAACTTAGTTCGTTTGGATGATGTGAACGCTGGCTTCTGTACTCGGATGCGCACCCGCGAACCGTACCTGAGTCCACTTAAAAACGGTGGTCTGGGGTACACTTCATGTGAACTCTGCTCATGTGAATGCAATCGTACCAAATCGCAGAAGTGAACCGCTTTTAATGACAAATTATTTGATGAAAATGTGTGTTTGTGTGTGTGTTTCACTCACTTTCCTGATGAGCGTGACTGACGCGCTGCAAGCAGAGAGCTGTACATCTCATTTATGTTCTTCAACATTCTTTAGAGCATTTTCAGTAAATTCGTAAGACAGACGCAAGTGTCGTTATGTACCGAAGCTTTATCAACAAAACGAATAGTTCAAAAAATGTAATACATAAAATTGCAGAGAGTAATGTTATGCATTTGCCGCCTTCTCCTGCGCTGTCGTTACCAAGCAACGGGGGGTAAACAGCTGCTGGCTTGATGACGCAAGCGAACCGCGGTTCGGACTCAAATATTATAATATGAACACAGTCCAGCGGGGGCAGGGGGAGGGGGGAGCAACAGAACTCGGGTTCGGACCAGGCAAGTGAACCAAGTGTGAAAGCACCCTAAAGTATTCCAACTACTTTAGCACTGGATAGTTGGTTTTGTGGTCGGCGTTCTGACACACTATAGCTAACGCCACATCATCATCTAATGTCAGCTAATGTACATCATCTAATTCTTTTCTCTTATGCTACATCTGGCTGTCTTTGGGCACAGTAATGTGTTCTGTGTGTGCACAGTATGTCTTCAACAAACATTCAACCATATGGACTGTCAGTGTTGGGGAGCTTCTTTGAAATTGTCAGGCTACAAGCTTCTCATAATTAATGGACCATATTTTAAAGTATTTAAATAATTTGTACACAAGTAGTTAGAAAGCTAATAAAAATATATCTCTATAGAGAAACTATTTTAGCAGACAATGCGTCTCATACACTACACTAACTTTGTGTTTGTGTAAAAATTGCATACGAAAGTATGACACTTTATTTTAAGGACCAATTCTCACTTTTAAATAGTTGCTTATTAGCAAGCATATTACTAACATATTGGCTGTTCATTTGTACTTATTAGACTATTAATTAAATAAGTAGTTATTAGGCTATTAGTAGTTATTAGACTACCCCATATCTACACTTAACAACTACTATTGTCAACTACTACTCATAGTTAATAGTTAATAATGAGAACTGGTCCCTAAACTAAAGTGTGACTGAAAGGCTTCATGCAGAAATCATGATTCACGAGTAGGTTGCACTAATTTTTGCTTTATGTTACTAATTCTGCTCTCTATGTCTTCTCCTTTAGGCGCTCAAGAAAGCCAGTAACATTATCTCAGAGATCCGGGAGACTCATCTTTGGTAGCCAAACGTCCTCATTAACATTCAGTCCAGGAAAGTGTTTACATGTTTGTGCGTGCTGTATGTGTGAGTGTGTGATATAAATCAAATACTCCATCTGAAGAAATGCAATGCCTCTGCCAGCATGAACAATCAACAAAATGTGTACAGTTTTACAAATGCTCCTTGTTTCTACTATATATGCACTGAATTCATGTTTGAGGTCAAAAGTGTGTGTGTACTCAGACATAGTGAACATATCAAGTCTGTGTCGTTATCTTCATGCTTATCAGTCCTAAACGTCTCGTAATGGTTTTTCGCCATCATGACAAATACTCTTTTATTTAGCATTATACGAATTAAGTAGAGTCTCAAATGCTACTGAGTTTCCCAAGGACAATCGAGCTCTCATAGTCTCACATGGTTGATAACAGGAATCACACAACAATGAACATTTGTATTTTTTCATCATTTACACAATGTTATTCCGAACCGTCTGCTACTATAGAAAATGTTCACACTGCTTTGTTTTTCCATTCAGTGAAAACATCAAAGGCTTTCAAGCTGTGAAATGAAATGGACTAAAAAGCGTCATAAATGTACCATAAATCATCATAAATGTAGTCGATGCGACTCATTCATTTACTGTAGTTTTATGTCGGGAACAGACTGAAAGTGAAATGACATGACGGTGTGACAGATTTGAGTGAACTATTCCATTCTTGTGCTGTAAATGTCATGTAAAAAATGTAGTGTCCAGGTCTACAGTAAATATAAGAAACAAAGGCCCGCCCCTTTATTAGATTCGGTCAAATTTGTGCATGTCGGCACAGTTGTATGCTACATATAAGCTTAAGTTTATTACAGCCAATATGGGCTAAAAACAAAAGCAGTGATAATATATTGATAATGTGAATGAGATTAGACAAATGAAAATCAGTTATATTACATTTAAAATAATTAATGATGTAATACGTGTCTAGATATGGTGCAAATAAATGGTAGTGCAATGCGAAGAGCCACAGAACAAAGAGCTGTTGTGTTTGGTTGTGCTCTGAAACACTTCAGACCGCGCTTGGATGTGCCGGAGACTTGACTGGCATGTAATATTTATGCTTGTATGAATATTTATTGTGAGAGTGAGTACGCCTGTGTCAAAGAAGGTCACATGAGACAGAACAAAGATCTGAAAACAATGGCAGTTTAAAGCAGTGAACACTAAGAGTGAACGGTGTTTAGTGGCAGATACCAACTGTGCGAAATGTACAGCCAGCGCAAATGTGGCCAGAGGGGCTGTGGAGAATTTGCTAGAATTTGTTGTATTGCCTGCTAAAACCAGTGTTAAAGTGTGTGGGGGTTTATGTGGGGGACAATGTTGCAAATGTTTTTAATTTATTTCTTGTGATGGGACACATTATGCTTCTCTAGCAACCAGTTAATCATAAAAATAGATGAAGACAGAGAGAAGGGGAATTATTAACAAACATATTTATATACATCGTCAAAAGTAATAAGCATGTATTTCTCGTTGACCTTAAACTTTATACTGTTGAATAATATTATACATATATATGAAATCTGCACTACAGTCTGGTCCTAAATAGTTACTGGCGTTGTGGTGAATCTCATGGATTCTGTCACTAACATATTCAGGGCATATTTCACACTAAAATTTTTAGAAAATATGAAAATCATATTTTTCATCATGAAAGCATATTACTACGTTAAAACATTTGCGCTGTAAAAATTTAGCACAATTCCCCAAATTACCATTATATAAATTGAAGAAATAATCTTATTCACATATTCACAAAAGAATACTGCTAACATTACTATAATGCATTTTGAAGTTAAGAAAATCACATTTTTATTTTTGTAATGAAGGAAGAAAAATCGAATCCTCATTACCATAGCAAAAAACAACAACAACAACAACAACAACAAAAATCTTACTCCCACAATACAAAAACAAGAAACAAAAAATGATAAAAATGTCTTTCTTACTAACCCAAAGCAGTGTGATTAGCATTATGATGGTTGTTCTACTCTGAATTATGGAACTATTTTAAATATTCTCATTATCACCCAATTGATAAATTGATAAATATGATAATTTTTTATTACTCTGATACAGTAAATTGTTGTTACATTAATAAAATGTTTAAAACAAAACATTTAAACACCATAAATTTAAACCACCCTACCTTGAATTCGTATAAATTCTTTACAATAAAAAAAGAATAATAATTTCACATCACAGTACTGGCAGTTTGGGGGGAAATGTGCTTAATTATTATGATTAAGTCCAAAATAGGTTTAATTTTCTTTAACCAAAAAAATCATTATTAATTTCGTTCTGTACGTGTTGGTGAAATATGACCAGGATAGGCTATAAAACACTGTCAGTCTCCAGTCCCTGTGTGTCTAGCGTTCTTTAGTTGTCTTCCAGTGTGTTTTATCTATATAACTCATGTAGCCTTCCTGTTGAGCATGTGTCCACATTCATACTGTACATGTGAGAAGCAGAGGAAGTTGAGAGGTTTGCTGTGAAGCATTTTAAATAACCTGCCATTTCTTGACAAATGCCTTTAAGCACTTGCCTGCCATTTTATTTTTGTGATACATGTTGATGTAGAGTTCACTGTTCAGATCATCATTAAAATTAAATGAAAAGCTCTCCTTTCCCCTTATTGAAAGCAGCAATGGAACAGATTTTTCAATATCGTGCAGATCTCACATTATTCCTGTTACAGTCAAAGAATAAATGTGCGTATCTGTGCTGAAATGAAAAAGGAACAAGTCATTTCTTTCTACAAAGTCACCAATTTTCCCATCTTGCTCTGGTTTTCTTTCAGCTGAGTGCCTACAGGCAATCAAACCAAATGCATTATGTGTAGTAAAAACTGTCTTTTTGAAGCTGCATGTTCTGTTTGAGGTGTGAGAGACTCGAAAACACTTTTACTTCTTCTATATGAGTAATCCGTTTCACGTCGAAATGACATTACTGAAGTTAAAAATACAACAATATAACTTCAATAATGGCTTGTAAATGCCCGTCTTTATTTATCAGGTTGGGACGCAAACATCAAGACACTAAAGTTTGCATTAACATTTAAATATCATTATTACATATCTAACAGAAACTGTAGATCTCTGAAGTGCCCCAATATTATAAAACAGTCCTGAGATTTTAATGACTATATATATATATATATATATATATATATATATATATATATATATATATATATATATATATATATATATATATATATATATACAGCATATATTCACTTTTAGATATGGATAAATATTAAACTACTTTTTTTAAACATACAAACAAAAAAATTACTAGAAAACAAACATTTATGAAAGCCCATTTCCGCCACTGATTAAATTTTTTTAAAGTTAATTGCTACTATTTATCTCACAATTCTAAAAAAAAAAAATCTACAAATTCCAAGATATAAACTTGCAATTGTGTTACAAAGTCAAAATTGTGATATAAAGATGCAATGGCAAGTTAAAAAGTCATAATTGTGGTGATATAAACTCGTTAAGGGTTATAATGTTGGAATTGCATGATATAAAGTCGGACTGCAAGATAAACTCACAATTCTAAGACAGTTTTCGACATTAAATGACCTTTTTACCTGGGTCACTAAAGACCTGAGGCAGGCGTTCAAGGGTTAACGTGGATGACACCACTTGCCTTTCAGAAGAAACATATTAAACTGAACATTCAAATGAGATAACATTCATTCACCACTCGTGTATCGAAATCAGGTAACTTGGAGACGTTTTCTTATAGAGCTGGTGTCAATCCAGGTAAATGTAATGCTCCGACACGTCTGGAAAGACAGCAGCAATTAATCACTATCACTTTCCAGAAGCTGTTACGCAGAAGTAATTGTGACAAAGCAAATATGTTGGAAAGCTGTCATGAATTATGATAAACTGAGGGTGTTTTTTTCTCGTAAAGTACGTATGATGTTTCATCCCGCTAAAGCATGCAACAATTCAGATGCATTTCTTATTCATACTTTACAAATCCAAAGATGGTTTTATTTTGATGTGGCAAACTTGAGTTACTTGACTTTAAGTTTCTGCTCCATTAAAAAGTGCCTCGTTGTTATTTGGAGACTGCGATGAATATTAAACATATTTGTTTTCAAGGTCACTTTTATAGAAACAAGGTTTGGCTCATTCAGATTCTCAGATCTTTTTACATGTATATGCTTTCAGAATAACAAATTCAGTGACAGAATGGAGAAAAATACTGCCTTCTTGGACAAAAATGTTTCTTTTAAAATCAATTATAATTGTTGACCATTAAATTATAAACGTGCAAAGTTTAATGACAGTTTTTCACAGATTATTATAAGTACATGTTTTTCACATGTACTTGTGTACATTTTAGATGGTTTTCTATGTTTTTATTGCAGAATATATATTTTTATTCTATGTGCAGAGACAAAATAAGCATTTAAGTGCATGTTGTGGGTGACAAATACATTTTTAATTTCTATTGCATAACACTCTTAAGTTTAAGAATTTAAAGTATTTTAGCCCACTTATGATATTTGTGTATTTTTTTTCTTTTGCAAAATATATTAAATATACAATTAAATGTTGCATTTAAAAGTTCAGACTGGAGCAACTTAAAAAAAAATGCAGAAATTTTATTTCTGCATTTTTTATTTCAGAAAAACAGAAATACATTACAACACCGAAGCTGGTTGCAACTTCAATTTCATGCCATCTTTAAAGGTACAGCAGAAAATAGGCTGTTTAGTTCTACAACCCAGAGAGACATGTCAGACTAAATTACAAATGTTCAGCTACAAGAAAGCTCGACTAAAATTATAAGTAGACCTATGAGGAAAAAAGTTAATGTGCTGCAGAAAGCAGATCCTTTAAAAACAACCTAACACCTACGTTATCCCTTGGTAAACATAATCTCATTTTAATTCATATTGGAGTGCGTAATTTGTTTTTCTCAATTGCCTTGATGTAGCTTAACAGGTCATGGGTTCAATTCCCAGGAAACACACAGACTCATGAAATATATACACTAAATTATTCTCGATACCTGCGTATGGTAAATAACCCTAATAAATGAGACAATCCTTGTGTTGCACTTCAGATACAAACAAAGACACTTCAAAACACAGAAAACTTTGAGAATGAAGGTAGTCCATGAGTCCAGAGAGCCTGCGGGTAAAACAGAGCTAATGAATGCAGTAATAGCTCAGTTTGCCTCAGGACACTGAAGTTACTTCTCACAAACGCGAGGCTGCAGTCAGATGGGCTTCACGCAGAGAGCTGGCAGCTTCCCTTGAGGCAAAAAAAAAAGGTAAAAGCCCAGCTCTGCTTATACTGAAGAATGGCCATTTGATATGCCAGTATTAAAGGTCATCTTCTCCTCGATGTGTGCTGAAGTATTTAGCAGCTAAAATAAGATTAGAAATCAAGGAGAAAGCAGAGCTGGTTCTGTGGCGGTTTTCTTCCTCGGAGGGAGACGCTCTGGATCACGGATCTTTCCCTGAGGAGTTGTGCAAGCATCCAAACACAACAGAAATCACTCAGTCAGCAGCACTCATGTCAAGGCCGTGGGCACGCAGGCCTTTTTTTAACCCATCATCAGAAAACCGGTGACTTTTTGCAGTCTCGACACAAAAACACTCAAAGAAATACTGAAAAACAGTCAAGCAGCATCTGCGCTGTTGACAGATATTTGGATTTGTCTGGTGTAGCATAGAACTTGAATTCATGAATCTATTTGTGCTACTCTGTTTGTCTGTATAGTGCTGGGAATTTATTAGACTCTTTACAACACAATCGCACGGCGATTTTGAATTGCTACAATCTTATTTGTACATTTTTGTATTCTGTATGTAATGCATTACAATATTGCGTTACTTTTGTACCAATATGTGGTAATGTTTCACATCTAGGCTGGCCTTGCTAGTTTGTTTGTTTTAATATACAGTAAAAAAAAAAAAAAGGTTATTTTTTAAAGCCCTTCACACCAGAAGTGTAATGAAAATGCCTCAGGTTGAAGGAAATGTAACTTCATTTCTGTACAGTAGAGGGAGTAGCTCAAATAAACCTTTCAGCTGTGCCTCCATTCTGGATTATATGGAAGCCTGTTTCCACCACTTAATAAAACAACATAATTGTGAGCTCATATCTCTAATTTATGACTCGCAATTCTGTGAAAAAATGTCAGAACTATGAGACATGTACTCGCTATTGTGAGAAAAATACTCAGAATTGCGACTTTATATCTCTCAATTCTGACTTTATTTCTCAGAATTGCGAGTCATAAAGTCAGACTTGCTAAGTCGCAATTCTGAGTTTTTTTCTCGCGATTGTGAGTTTATAATTCACAGTTCTTACTTTATAACTTGCAATTTTGACTTTATAACTCGCAATTGCGTGTTTAATTTAAGAATTTTGAGATAAAAAGTCGCAATGACCTTGTTTTATTTTTTATTCAGCGGCAGTAATGGGCTTCCATAGAATTACATGAAGAATAGGACGCAGGAGAAGAAAGTTCACTCTTCAGCAATAAAAAAATAAATAAAATAAAAAAAATGGACACAAATGTTATTTTTATCTAAAGTCATTTTTGCTTATTACTAGTTGAATTGGATCATGGAATATCAGCAGCAAAGACCTTGGGTAATAAAATGGGATCAAACACATAATGGATCATTGTGTTTTTTTATTTTATTTTGAGGAATACTGAATCTGTTTTTGTGCAAGGGAGATGAGTAAATGCATTTTCAGCAGTGATCTATATTTATTAAACTTTATATCTATATTTTATTTAAACTATATCTCCTTGCAACAGAATGGTTCACTGCTTATGTAATATTGCTTAATTAAACATTAACCTATAGTGTTGTTTATTGTATACAACATTTATGTTACATATTGAATCTACAGAGCAGACAGTGTCAGCACAGATAGTGAGGAGATTGGCTTTATATTTAAGAAGATAACAACTCTAATGTATACAGAATATACAGTATAATAGCCAAATATGTAAAGAAATAAATATATAAGATTGCTTTGAAATGCTTGCTATGATGGATGGATGGATGGATGGACGGATAGATTGAGGGATGCATGGATGGATGATTGATTGATGGATGGTTGGATGGGTTGAAAGATGGTTGGATGATTTATGGATGGTTGGATGATGGATGGACTGATGAATGGTTGGATGATGGATGGATGATGGCTTGATGAATGTCTGGATGGATGATGGATGGATGGATGGATGTGTGAATGAATGTATGATGGATGGATGGATTAATGGATGTATGGAGTGGTGGATGTATTGATTGATGAATGGATGGATGATGATGGTTTGATTGGATGGATGGTTGGATGATGGGTGGATTGATTGATAGATGAATGGATGATGGATGGATGGATTAATTGGTGATGTTGGAAGATGGATGGATGAATGATGGATGCATTGATGATGGCTGGATGGATAGATGGTGGATGATTGATGGATTGATGGATGGTTGGATGATGCATGTATTGATGGATGAAAGGATGGATGATAGATGGATTAATGGAGGGTTGGATGTTGGATGGATGGGTGAGGGAATGGATGAATTATGGACAGATGATGGATGATTGATGGATGGGTGGGTGGATGGGTGAATGTATGGATGATGGATGGATGGATGGATTATTAATGGATGGATGAATAGATGGATTAATGGATGGTTGGATGATGGATGAGTGGATGGATGATGGATGTCTTGATTAATGGATGGATGGCTTGGATGATGGATGGATGGAGGGATGATGGATGGATTGATTAATGGATGGATGGCTTGGATGATGGATGGATGAATGGATGGTGATGGAATAATTGTTGATGGTCAGATGAATGGATGATGGATGCATTGATGGATGGCTAGATGGATGGATGGTGGATAATTGATGTAAGGATGGGTGAATGGGTGGATGGATTGATGGATAGTTGGACGTATGGATGGATGATGTCTGGATGGGTGATGGATGATGGTTGGATGGATGACAGATGCAGGGTTGGGTGTTGGATAGATGGATGAAGGAATGGATGAATGATGAACGGATCATAGATAGATAGATAGATAGATAGATAGATAGATAGATAGATAGATAGATAGATAGATAGATAGATAGATAGATAGATAGATAGATAGATAGATAGATAGACTGTGTTTTGTAAAAGTGTATTTGAGCAGGCAGGCATTTGTTTGTGTTTGTGACAGTAAATCCTGACAGTGACCTCATTTCTGATAGAATGGGAATATGAGAGTAGCTGTTATTTCAGCTCTGCAGGCTCTACTGGGAGTTGGGAGGCACCCATTGTGACAACTGACATCAGTAATATGCCAGTAAATGTCAGTCCCATATTTATCTTCCATTTATTTCCAGAAAACAAATGTTTTATGCTGCAGGATGAAACAGTGAAGATGTACAGTAATTGGACTGAAAAGACCCTGCATGACAACATCAAACCTCATTACTGATCTTTAAACCTCTGCCTCATGTTCACTAAACAAAGCATTAAATACTAATGAGATCAGAAGTCAGCTTATATTACTGTATATTCTGGTATGGCATTATATTTTCATTCAAGTGTTAACTGGTGTAATGTTAAGGAACATCACAGTTAAAGACATAAAATTGTGTAAAACTTTTCCGTTCACTGAGGGAAGCATGAAGGTATACACACAATATTACTCAGTAAATCTTATGTTATATGTAAGAAGCTGGAACATGGCAGAAATTATACAAATCTTTATTTTAAAATACACTTTATTACAGTCAACATGTAATCTTTTGTTGTGCTCTAGAAGACCACTTATTTTGATGTAATGCAATATAATTACGTAACACATCGGAATGTACAGTATTCTAACATGTGTTTAAATATGCCATCCTAAGAAGAAGAATCTATTTCAGCATCTTAAGATTGCCTTTGGCTTTGCCCACTGGGGGTCTATAAGTGTAAAACACTTGTATTACCTGAGAAGATCCTGGTTTGGAGGGTTTGAGTGTTTTAACAATGTGTGTCATAAGAACACCAGCGCAGGAAATCCTGTTAACATTATTATCATCATTAAGCTGTTGTCAACTATTCACTGTCATAGCTGAACATGAAAACCTGTGGACACATTCGCTACTAAAGGGACTGTTCACTCAAAAATGAGTTCTGCCATCTTTTAATCACACTCATTTCGTTTCAAAGCTACACATATATGACATTTTCTGCGGAAGATAAAATAATAAATTTTAACTAATGTCAAAGTGTTTTGTTTTGCTTTGCCTTCCTTTTGATTTTTTTTTGTGTGTGTTTTGTTTAACTTTTTTTCCCCTTGCCTTTTTTTTTTTTTTTTGCTTTCCTTAAATTTGTTTTGCTTTTTCTTTCTTTGTTTTTTGTTTTGCTTTGGTTTCCTTGATTTAGTTTATAGTTAGTTTGTTGTACTTTCCTTCTTGTTTTGTTTATGTTTGTTTTGGACCCCAATGACTTGGTTTTTTGTTTTATTTCGTCTTTCTTTGTTTTGTCTTGCTTTCCTTGATTTTGTTTTTGGTTTTATTTAGTCTTTGTTTTGTTTTGTTTTGCTTTCCTTGATTTTGTTTTTTGTTTTGCTTTTCTTCTTTTCGTTTTGTTTTGTTTGTACAGTGCAGTCAAATGTTGCTTTGGATCCCATTGACTTCCATGAACTAAATTTTTATTGAGCTATACCTTATTAAAATTTGGTAGCGTGGAGGGGAGCCAGTAGGAAACCACCTAGCGGTGCTCTGGCAACAACACCAACAGATTGTGACCATTGGCTTCTACTGTATGGACATAAAAACTGTCTCTTTGGAATGATATAATGAGTAAATGGTTAATTTTTGCATCAACTATCAGTTTAAGTTTATGGAAAGAAAACCTCTTTCAGATTTTCTGCAGTATAAAGCACTAATCTTTACAAAGCTTCTTTGGCAATGTGTATTTTTTTCAAAAGCACTATGCAGATAAATTGAAACTGAACAGAAACTATCATTGGGGCAGAGGCAAACAATGCTCCCGTTTACTTCAGACAATGCTCAAATGTAAATTATTTTTGAGATCTGGAGCTTTGCTGTCACATTTGCCTTCAGAGTCAACATCAGTTTTATGCAGGCTGTATTTATGTCTCTCTAGGAATAATAGAATTAATAAGACATTGTTATAAAAATACAACTCTCTAAAACATGCTGAGAGTTCTAAACAGTAATTACATAACAGCTTAATTGTTGTAGATGAAGCTGAATCCTGTGGCAACAAATCAATGTAGCATCAATATATGCTGCTTGATGTAGTTAAATGACTTATTTCTGTCAGTAAAAGGCAATTATTTCTGAGATGCATTGATGCAGCTAACTTTTTTTTACCCAGGCTGGTGGTAATTTGCTCTTCTGTAAATGCACACACAGCCACATGAAGGTGAGGTCACATATGGGTCTGTTTAAATTACCTCCATCTATCAGCTCTGAGTCGCAATGGATTCCAGGTATTAGCGATTAGAGCAGATGACAGATTCTGAGAAGAGAGATTTAAAGGCAATCTCAGTAAAACTGCAGGCTGGAAACTTTAGCATTTTCTTTTGCCAAACATCTAGAATCTTTCATCTACACACTCTCCCACATGTCCCATTTCAGCCAGTTTGTGCTCTCTCTCAAATACACACACCCCCTTTCCTTGCCTACAATATCACCTAAATAATGTTTTTTACTGCTTGTTCAGCTCAGTTAATTAAAACATGGTTGTTGAACATTTTTCTCTTAATTCCTTAACTTAATTCCATTGCATTCAATAACTGATAAATAAAACTAGAGTTTACTTAATCCATTTGTGTTGGGGCTGCATGAATCTCTCTCTTTCTCTTCTTTTGTTTTTTGCATTAAATGAAACTGTGCATTGTATTTTGCATTTCCCAGCATGCTTTGCATAGTAATTAATTGGGTGAGTAAATGATTAAATGTTGTATTATTTATGCATTTTTTGAATAAAGGACAATACATTATTGTTTAATTTTAGTTCATGTTTGACATTTAAAAGAGTTTCTGTATATTTTACGTTTTTATGGTTACCGTTGTGCTGAAGAGCTTTTACAATATAACTGAGCTGATATAATTGAAAATGATTTATCTCAACAAAAAGTGCAACTAAAAATATTTAGTTTAACTAAAAATCCATGTCTAAAATTAAGGTAAATTAATTTCATGCAGGCACTTAAAAACAGAGTAACATGAAACACTTTAAGAAATATGTGACCCTGTACCACAAATCCTTAAAAGTAATTTTTTCGAAATTGAGATTTATACATCATATGAAAGTTGGATAATATATATATATATATATATATATATATATATATATATATATATATATATATATATATATATTGATATATATATATATATATATATATATATTGATATATATTGATATATATTGATATATATAATATAAATGAATTCTTAGCAATGCATATTACTAAATGAACATTATGATTTGATATATTTACGGTAGGAAATTTACTAAATATCTTCATGGAACAGGATCTTTACTTAATATCCTAATGATTTTTGGCATAAAAGAAAAATTTATAATTAAATAATAATAATAATAATAATTATTATTTATATATAAATTATTTATATATATAAATGCAAATTTACAAATTAAATATGATACATTATATTAAACTTAATATTGCTCAAATTACATCAGTAGGTAATATATATATATATATATATATATATATATATATATATATATATATATACACACAAAGATACATTAAAAACCTAAACATAATAATAGTAGTTCAAGTTTACCACATTCTGTCTCAAGCATTTACAGTTATTAATAAATAGAAGTAGTATACTTCAAAAAATTATCCCAATTATAGTTTTTAGTTGGTCCCTGTGACCAGGTCAGATCTGAAGGCATATCAGCCAAAGCCAGTGTTTTTAGGGACATTGTGGAGGATGCAGGTAGGAGAGACACTGAAGCATTGAAGTCTGATCTCAGACCAGAACAGGGTCCAGTAAGCCAATAAAGTTCTTGTCTTATATGCAAAGATATATCAGTCAGTTTATAACAGAATAAAAGTCACAGTGCTGAGTTCTGGAGGTGACATCTGTACACAGCGTCTCCATAATCACACATGGGGAGGAAAATGCAGACAGAGTGTGTTTTGGCAGACAAAGTAAAAGCAGCTTGGTGTGGTACACAAACAGACCTGGATTTCACCTTCAGCTGTATGTTGGCTCAGTAGTGGGGACATGCAAACGGGGTTCTTTGGAGACTCAAGCCCCTGCCTTTTCCCCAAAATTAACCAAAAGTGCCCCTCTCTCAACAATTATCAACAATAATACTGTGGTCAATAAAACGAAATGCATTTGAATTATGACAACCTGTAGAAAACAGTAAAGAATGGCTAAAAACTGGGAAAATCCCTGTTTTTTGTATTTTTACTTATAGGCTATATCTGTCAGTCTGAGATGTTGTTACCATCACGTTGTATAGATTGTGTGGATCTTAAATAAGCTCAAGTTTTATTATTTTAATGTGAAGTGGAGCGATATCCTACAACTATCACTGTTGGTTAAAAGAAGCCCAAGTGCCACCAATGGGTCTATTGTGTGAAATACGTACCTGTACTAGCGTGCAGCAACAGCAACAATCTACAAATACAGCAATGATCAACAGGAGCAGTGTAGCAGATCTATTCCGCCTAATAATATATTCACATTTTCATATCCATTACGCTAAAATCTTCAGAGAGTTCTCACAATAGAAATATATATAATATCATTTAACTTTAGTAATTGTCAAATTGGAATTATTTGGTATATAATGCCCCCTTTTACATCTGAGCCCCTGCACCCAGGAACTCTCTGCAAACATTATGGGTTTGGAACAACATGGGGTGAGTAAAAATGTTTTGTTAAGACTTTTTTTTGTGAACTCATATTTTACTTCTTTCATATTCATACTTTCTTTCTTTCTTTCTTTCTTTCTTTCTTTCTTTCTTTCTTTCTTTCTTTCTTTCTTTATTATTTGTAAAATAAAAGGCTATACTATATAAAAAATAATGTTGAATTTATTAGTGGTTGTAATTTTCATGTGAAACAGAGACATTTTGAAGGAAAAAGACAGAAATTAGGCTCTTGTAAAACTTACTCCAATAATCGTTGTTTTATCTTCCAAAAAAAAAAAAAAATGTACAGTTTTTGCAACTTTTATCCAATAACTAAATAAATGAAAGTGCACTACTAGTGTTACAATACTTCAATTGCAACTTCGCATTACAAATGTGTAAATACAATTGGATTAAAATACAAGTTTGGATTTAGATCAAAATAAAAGAAAGTAAGACATTAAATACATTCAGCAGTACACTTTAAACACATTTCATAGACAAACGAATAATGAAATTACATAAAAAGATGTACTGAGTGAGACAAAAACATTCTTAATTTCATTTATTGCATTAAATATAAATATAAACTACAATACATTTCCATTTAATTACAATTAGCGTGCAGTTAGGCCACCGAAAACATTTGATTCAGTTAGCCTTTTTTTTTTTTTTTTTTTTTTACATTCTGAATATTTAATGTTTTCATATTGAAAAAAAAAAAAAGTGTATTTAAAAAACAACACCACCACCAACAACAAAAAAACTATCCATTCACAAGGCTGGTGGTAGAAAGCAAAGATACAGTCTTAACTGACCAATGGATCACAGTTATCAACAAATGTGTTTCATTCATAAAGTAATCAGCCTGGATGATATATCGGTGCATTACTATACAAACTGATTCCATTTCTCATCATATCAGCGATGGAAAGATGCTATTATCCTATAACACCACCCAATCACACAATAGAGTAACTGTTCGGTTTTTCTCTATTCTAGTTCTACACTTTCTGTCCCACTAACAAGTTTCCACTCTCTATGCAATATCGCAGGCCTAATAGCAATTCCATCATCATCCGAGTCTCACACACTCCAGGACTTAAAACATGATGAAACCCAGAGAGACGAGACGTTTGTGCTTGTTGAGGCAGTGAACAAGCAGAGGAGGTGTTTACACATGCAGCATCTCTAAAATAACATGTGTCTTAAGTGTCATAATGGAGCTTGTCACTTTTTACCCTTTTCCTTGCAAGTGTCTCCAAATATCACACTGTTGGTGCAGCATGGAAACATTTCATAGTGTTATGTATCATAATACATAAACGTACGGCCACTGGCGTTTTGTTACACAACAGTCTTTTGTACTTGACTTATCAATCATGTGTTTCCAAAAACCAAAAGGCATAATTCAAACTTATAATTAGCTGGTAAATGTGAAGTTTAATTGTGAGATGAAGGTCCGCAGTTCTTTATAAAAAAAGAAATGCCTTTATTTGTGCAGCGTTCCCTCCTGAACACAATGACAGTTTCTTTAATTTAAAATCCAGCCGGGATCTAAATGTCATCCAAATACTGCTGTTTAGCATCGTGATGGATACCGCGTGTCTGCATGTGGGTGTGCTTCTCTGATATACGTGCTTTCTGTTGAAAATAAGCTGTATAAATGCAAAGATTTGTGTTTATGATAATGCATTTACAGCTGAGACAGGTTATCCCAGGGGGGTTAAAAGCAGTAATATGCACCTTGTGTTTTTATTAAAGTGCTAATATTCTTACCTAAAAAGGTGCATTTAAATCGTCCTTTTAGAGATGGGACGACTGTTCTTGGTGGATGAGCTCCTGGTTATGTGAGACTGATGTAATTCCTGTGGGTGGATTGTCTTCTGTGTAAACAGCCTCTTTCAGAAATCCTTCTGTGTATCAGATGAAAGCCAGTAGGTTTAGTGGCTTGACATGGTGGTGACAGGAGTTACATTAGCTATAACCTCACAGAGACGAGGTTAGTAAGTACGTGAAGACATATATATGAAATGATCCAGGTTGGAAATTCTGTCATCATTTACTCACTTTCATGTTGTCCCTTGTGAAAAAAGCACACTGTAACACATTTAAAAAGAGTACTTATTATAGAAATAATGTATTGTTAAATAATTCACTTAAGTGTGAACTGAAACTAGTATTTTCAGACACTAAACAGTTTTTAAAAATAACTGAAAATTTATTATAGTTTACTTTTATATTAAAGAGTGATTTATGACTCACTTAAAGACTCTAGTTTACCTTTAAAAAGCAATTATTTTTATTGTCTTTGAAATATGTTTAATGTACTGACAAGCATTTATGGTAAACCAAATTAAAATTTAATACCACTTCTATTGAAACTTGTGAATCAGCTGGTATTTAAATATATTGTAACTACACGTTTATAATGATGAAGTAGCAATTTACTTAATTTAAAATATATGAACTAATATTATGAAATACTGAATAAGTTTTAAAACAAAATGATTTAAAATGTACTTTCAAGTTAAACATTTAATTATTATTACAAATTCTTAAGTCTGTTTAAGTATACTTAAGTAGCTTTTGAAAGTGAAAAAAAAAGTGAAGTGACATTCAGCCAAGTATGGTGACCCATACTCAGAATTTGTGCTCTGCATTTAACCCATCCGAAATGCACACACACAGAGCAGTGAACACACACACACACTGTGAGCACACACCCGGAGCAGTGGGCAGCCATGGGCGCACGGGGAGCAGTTGGGGGTTCGATGCCTTGCTCAAGGGCACCTAAGTCGTGGTATTGAAGGTGGAGAGAGAACTGTAAATGCACTCCCCCCACCCACAATTCCATCCGGCCCGAGACTAGAACCCACAACCCTTCAATTGGGAGTCCAACCCTCTAACCATTAGGCCACGTATATATAATCAGTGTGATAATTAAAAAAAAAGTAAACTTTTGAACATTCTAAGATAATTCACTTAATGGGATGAAAATCTCTGAAAATCATTTCAAACCCATCCTTTTGTTACAGACCTTTTTTTATCTTCTTTCCTCTTCTTTTTTTCGATATTCCAAAATCCACATGCTTCAGTTCTCCATTGTTCCACAGAATAAATTCATATGGATATGAAACTATGAAGGTGACTAATTATGACACACACACACACACACACACACACACACATATGTGATCTTTTCAAATGCCATGAATATGATATCACAATGACTTCCCTCATGGTCCTCATACAGGATTAATTTTCTAATATCTTTCTTTTGTTTTGAGTGCATTATGACCTGCGTGTTCAGGCTTTGTAAGATTCACTCTCTTGCTATTTGAATGTGTTCTCATTGAGTTTCAAGAGCTCTCTGTTGTAGCTAGTCCAATTATTACTTCATTATTACTTGATAGCGCTTTTGTCGTAATTCATTATCTTATAGATCTCCAATGTGTGCCTCTCTCTCTCTCTCTCTCTCTCTCTCAAGGTAAGAATAAACCATCATCATCTGTACAGGGGTACACGTGTCGTCTTAATACATCAGCATCACATAACCACTTTTTTTTTTTTGCTTCTGAATATTCATTAATGTTTCATAACACATCCAAATTACTAACATCAACCATATTTTGTCAGTTTGTCCCACCCACTCCAACCCCATTGCACCCAAACGTCTCTCCTGCCCCCCTCTCTGTCTCGCGCTGATAAATCGTCTTGGATGGAGGAATGAACAAAGCCGAGCGCGCGAGCTGACGCGTATTACTGAGGAGAGTGGAAGCGCGCGCTCTGAACACTCAGTACAGGGACACAACAGAAGCAGTGCAAACAAACAGCTGCCAACACAACGCAAAGCGAGCCCAGAAATCCCGCAGTGACTGAAACACGAGGAGTCTTGTGTTACAGTAAGATTTCTCGAAGTAGTTTGTGCTGTTTACAGTAAGAAACCAAGACAAGTGCTTTGACTGCAGCGCTGACTGACTCGCTCTCATCGAGGAAGCGCAAACCTTCACGTGCGCTCAGGTAAGACTCTTTAGAATTCACTTCAACATTATCCGTTCGAAAGATGGTTTGGTTGACTGCAGATAAATCAGCTAAAGCACTGAAATTATGCCATGGGAAATAGTCTAAAAAAGTGTTTACCAAGGTGTCATGCTGTCATCTCATTCAACATCTCCAGAGCTGCTTCTCATACAAAATACACGCACACGTTTGTTTTCCCATCACTTTACACTGACTTATATAAATTAGCTGATCTTTTTAAAGAAACTTTGTATATTTTATATCTTCCCATAAACACGTTATTTAGAATGTTTAGGCTACTCAGCCTTTTTTGACAGCCGTTTTCATCGACTGGCCTTCATAATGCATGCAGGTGATTTCTGGTTATATCTTTGTGTGGACACCTGAAGTCTTCAAAAGCACACAGATCTGCAAGCTCTCGCGCACTCGCATCATCCTCCCCGTGCGAACCGGGAGACGCGGCTACTAGTGGAAACATCCACGAGCACGCGCTGGCACTGCGTGCGCTCCAATCGCTTTATCTCTTATTCCCCTGCCACACGCACACTCACACTCTCACACTGCCTTCGATAACATTTAATAAACCTATAGGAGACCGATTTTTCCGATGCCTCCAGTGCATTTCTGTCGTGGCGTGTCTGGGAAGCACACAGGAGGTTATTAATACTTGTGAACTTTACTGATTTGGAGAGCGACTACTGGAATGATTCACTGCTGTTCAGTCATAAACGACGCTCATCTTCGAGATGGATGCTCGTTTTAAACTGTGGAGTCGCACACTTGTGTGGAGGAATGGAGGGTGGGATTCACACCATGAGGTTGGGAGGGAGGATGAGGAAAAAAGGTGAGCAGAAGCAGGTGAAGAAAGAAAGAAAGAAACGAGGAAGGGGAGGGGGGCTCGACTATTTTTAGCTTCCATCTGATGAGAAGGTTATATAGTCTGCCACATAAACCAGAGCCTGGGTTTATGCGCACATACAAACACAATGCCTTGGAAATGCTTGAAAAATTTAGAATAATTCAAAACCAAGAGGGTTTTGCATGAGTCTTATTATATTGATATTGATCGCCGACGCTGCTTTATTGAATTTCCTTTATGAAGGGACTTCACAGTGCCAAAAAAAATCCATGTTTAAAACATCAGCATCCATAAACTCCAGAGCCAGTGTGGCAAATGTTCAGGTAGTTTTGCAAACTGATTCTTTTAACACCGAACATGTTCAGTATGCATCCCTGTGAGGGTCATTTCTGATATCTGTGTTATGCATGTTCAGATGGATTGATGGGACATTTGACCCTGTGAAAATCCACACGTTGAAACTTTGACTGCAATTGTATTATTAATGGCCACAATGGCACAGTTTGATCTACCTTGGGAAGAAAAGACCCATCCATTTGCATCCGCCTGGACTGTAGTGTGCCCTTTAAAGGATACTTCACCCAAAAGTGACAATGATCGACAAGGATTTACAATATCATTCCAAACCTCTTTTGTTTTGTGTGTGAGGATATAAAAAAAGAGTATTTTACTAACCCGAATACACAATTAAGAGCTACTTTATCATTGTCAAGTGATATGGCATTTGCACGTTTTGTTTCTTACAATGGATAAACAGCCATATTTTTTGCTCTCTGTCTAATAAAATATATAGTTATTATTTTGGTGTGAGAAACCCCTGCAAACGATTCAGAGCATGAGCGAACTGTCTTAAAGGATCCAACTGAATCCCGACTAATTTCCGATCTTTTTGCGAACCCATTTGAACGATTAGATCAAAAAGAGTGATTCATTTGTCGATCTGCCATCGCTGGTTCTGATTCTAAACCAACTAATCAAAAACACATGACTTGGTTGATGAAATATTGTCAGAGAAAAATATTCTCAGGTCGGTACAGTGTGTGTCAAACAACATGACACAAAATGATTTATCAGTAACATTTTATTAGAGCAGCGGTATATTTCCCTGGGGTTTATGGTCGAGTAAAATCAAGCAATGCCCCTGCTCAGTCTTCCACTTTCTTTTTTCTGTGGAACATAAAAGAAGATATTTGAAGAATTTATGTGTTTTTTTTTTTGTTGTTTTTTTTTGTCCATGCAATTGAAATCAGAGGTCACATAAATGGACCATCTAATTTTTCTTTTGTGTTCCATGCTTTGAGTGAATTTCATTTTTGGGGGATGAATATCATTTTAAATAGCATTAAGTCATGCTTTTCATTTTTGGGAGAATGCACATTTCTTTTTTGGGGGATTCCCCTTGTATGGAAAATGGCAACTTGTACTTTCTACAAAATATCTACCGTGCTTTACTGAAAAATAAAGTCAGGTTTGGAGCGACATGATGGTGAGTAATTGATTCTAAACCTCTTTATGTGGCCCTTTGAGAATTTTGAACACATTAATACATTTCTGCATGAACAGAATTATAAATGCATTCTGCAATATAAAGATGTTTAAATAAAAGAATTATGCTAATGTGGATAAGCATTATAAATTAAAAGTACACAATCACGGTGTTTCAATACCCTGAGCTAACAGCAATTCCAGGAAGTAATCCCACCTCTGTTTGGAAAATGCCAACAAGAGCCCCAGTTAATATTTGTTTGCAGACTATAATAGTTACACCTAATCTAAATATCTGCATGTTTGTTATTTTAATTTCTAAGGGTGGTTCAGCTGTGTTCTTGGCCTTCAACTCTGATAGCGAATTAAAGAGAAGTGATCCTGCTTCGGGTGATAAGTTTAGCTGGTTATCGATGACCATTCTGCAGGACATTAGACCAAAACAAAAGAAGAAAGAATTCTGCTTCCTTTAGACTGATCACATTTAATAGAAAAGAAAAAAGGAAAAAAGAAAAGAAAAAAAAAGATACACGAGATAAGGGATCTATAATTATAAAAATTAATCCAAATGTTATAAATTTTCCACCTTGTGAAGTGAAGTGATTTTAATTATAATAACAATATTGATGCTGCTGACTTGAACTTTGCTGCAATTGTAACATTTTTCTTGACAAATTTTTAGATTTCAAATAGTTGTTTTTACACAAAAAAATGTATTCAGAATTCAAAATGTCTTTTTATGTCAAAAGAAACAACTGTATTAGTGAATTAAACAAGCAACATGTGTAGCACACTATTGTTTGAAACGTGTATCGTTGCATAATGTATTCTGTTTCACAAACTGTATTTTACATAGCAGACAAAATTCAGTCTACATTTTTGTCAGACATCCATCATGTTTACCCTCTCACAGTGTTTGATTCAGCAGCTCTGGCTGTGTCTCTGTTATCTTTGCTTTGCTTTAATTATTTAAAACACTGCAGCAGTGAGCAGTGAACTCCCAGATAACCTTAGTTATTTCAGAGCCTTTTATCACGTGTAAAAAAGAAAAGAAAAGAAAAAAAACCTCTTCAAAAGCAGAACTTCTGTCATGTGAAAGAAAAAATATGCTCAGTCTGTCAGAGTAGGGCTCTCCACAGGGCCAAAGCCTTGACAGAGATTTGATTCCACACCATCCATCAATCTGCTATGGCCTGAGGTTTCTCTCTAATGCTGAAAGTTTCATTTTAACCTTTTGGAGAAACGACTAGAGCGCTCAGATCTGATGCAGTGGGACACTCGAGCAAGTTCCTCTGAAAACAGCCTGAGATTCTCCAGCCTGGACAGAGAGCTGTTACAGCATTGCAAGTCACGTCCTGAGGGGGCACGCACACGTAGTGTCTAATGCATATTCAAAAATCACAACCTTGATACAATATAATCTCAAAATGACTTGCTCTGATCTGACTGGCTGAGTTTCTCTTCACAGATGTTTATCAGTTGCAATAAACCAATCAGAGTCTCATCTTCCATTCCCTTTAAGAGCCAGTTGCACTCGTGCCATGACAGATTTGCTATTTAGACGGTGGAATTTGGCAAGTCCAAAGACAGAACGCGTCTCCGAGATGAAACCGAGCTGCTTGTGTGCGAGCAAATAGATAGCCTAATTCTGATACATGCGATGACTATCCATTATGACATGTAGGCATTTATATATATATTTAATTAGCCTACAAAAATTGTGTGCTGCTGTGCGTCCCTGTGTTTAATAAGCAGCGTGTACGTGTGTTGTGGACCCACCTATACTAACACGCTCTTTAAATAACAAAGAAAAAACATGGGCGCACAAATAGGTGCAAATGCATTTGTTTATTAAACGACGTGGCGCTGGATGGGAAAATGTGAACGGCGCCGGACTGAAACTAGCAAACACACTTGCGCATTGCACCGGTTGTATTATAGGGCCTTTTATATTCTGATTCTGATCATTTTCATTTTTGGGTGAACTTTCTCTCTGTCAAACCAATGTATATTTTAGTTTTTACATGTACGCTATGGTGAGCATACCATGCATGTGACATAAATTTCATCATTTGCATAATGCACATGTTACAACCTTGTGTACACTGTATGGTCAATTTTTTGCATTTTATTGGACTTTGGCCCAGTCCATAGTTTCAAAGTATAAATATAAGCAGAACAACAAGAATCTATATTGGAAATGGTATAGAAACAGTATAGACTTCCTCGTTGTCGAGCTCTTGTTTGAGGGGCTTGTAAGATACATGCATCTAGTTGAAATGAGTACAAAGACATTATTCATAATTAGTAACTTATAACACACAAGTAAATTATGTGGTAGACCAATCACAACAGACTGGGCCATCTGACCAATCAGAACAGAGTAGGCTCATGGAAAGGAGGGGTTTAGAGAGACTGAATCTTAGAACTGCTAAAAAAGAAGTTGTTTGAGAATCGTTGGAAAATGAAATTAAATGCAAAAGCATTTTTCGACCTTGCATGCATGTAAAACTATTGTAGGAGACTCCCAAAACAATATAATGAACCAAATGACATAATAGGGGCAGTTTTCTCCTGTCAAAGTAAAAGAAGTTCAACATATAAAAATGTTTCTTGTGTTTTGCAAGAACACATTCTATGGCCTTGTTTCACAAAATTACAAAAAAAAAAGCATGGATGAACTCTATAGTATTTTATTGATTACATTTTGCATAGTTTCTTTTACGGTCAACATTCTTTTACTCTCACAGACCTGTCACCATTTCTGTGATCTACCAAAGATTCATTATCCCATACCACATGGCATACTGAAAGATGCAACAAAATATGACAGACATGTAGGACTGTTTACTTCACACTTTTAGGGAGCGGCTGTTACTTTAAAATATCTAGGTTAATTATGTTACAAAACCACCTTGAAATCTGCCAAGTCTCTTTCCTCCTCTGTCATTCATGGGTGCTAATGTAGTTCTTTGTGACAGGCAGAGAGCATGCTGGGCTTCCACAGTGTAGAAAAATCACAATACCACAGGAGACTGTACCTCACAACCTCAGCAAATACAACACTGTGGTCCAGCCGATAACAGCTCATCCCTGCACTGTCAATCAACAGCTGAATCTATTTAGATATCACCACTTGCTCGCCTCCCAGGGAAAAAGAAATGACTGGAATCCCACCTCGCTTTGTATGAAGGCTTTTTTATCACTGTATTGAATTACATCTGTAAGCTACTTCACCATAAATAATGCATTCACTTTATTTCTTAGATAGAGAAAGATATTAAAACACATATAAAAGAGTTCTGGATGAAACCATGGACAGTGCAAATAACAGAGTCTGCAGATTATAGTAATAGTTTGGCAATGGCGTTTTTGGGTCAATTTAGGTCAGCTGAGTATTTTCATAGCTCAATAAAGTGGATATTGACTGCAGCGTCAAGGAAAATAGCGTAAAATTGAACAGTGGCTTTAAATCTTCACTTCGGTTTTGCTGGAGAAATCTCAGATCATAGAACTGAAGTAGAAAAGTAAACCACTTGCAGTGTTTACTTTTTAGACCATCAAATAATTAACAAGCTAAATGGATGAAATTACAAATAATTGTGGAAAAGTTAGCTGAAATAAAATAAAAACATCAAAAAGAAAAGGTTACACTTAATTTGATGGTCCTCTTAAGAAATTAATTTGACTATAAATAACCTCTCGGTTACATATGGTAACCCTGGTTCCCTGAAGGAGGGAACGGAGACGCCACGTCGGTGACTGACGAATATGGGATATCACTTTGATAGATATCTACTTTGAGTGTAAACTAAACAAGCCAATGCACATTGGCATGCAATTATTGCATCCAGCTGCCGCTGATCACAGCATGAGTATAAGAAGGCAGCAGGTGCAATGCATACCAGGTTTTCGCTGAGGAACCAAGCTGGAGACCCGGCAGCTCAGTGGCACTACAGCAACCATGGTGACGGGACGTGGCATCTCCGTTCCCTCCTTCAGGGAATGAGGGTTACCATACGTAACCGAGACATTCCTTTTCAGTCAGTCATTCTCAACGACAGTGCTCAGTGTGAGCCGCCTGCACCCATATCAGTTCCCCTCACCTTTGTCAAAGCACTACCTCACTGGCAGTGTTCGGAATAACGCCGTTTAAAAGAACGGCGTCAGGTAACGACGTTATTTTTTCAGTAACGGGGTAATCTAATTAATTACTTTTCCTGTCGTTATAAGCCGTCAACATTACTGGACGTTAAATGCGGTGCGTTACTATGCATTAATTGAATAAACTGTATAATCCAAAAGCACCCCTGGCTCAGACAGTTAGTGAGGAGGTGGGTTGATAACGAGATCAGCGATTATAAGGCAGAGTCATGTGTTTCATGGTAGCCAATCAGAGCCAGTGTTTTTACGCACATCCCAGCACATGCGCCAGCGGCGCCTCACACACACACGCAACAGCTAAACAGATTCGCAGCAGCAGCAGAGATGGTGAGTCAGGAGCAATCCGATAAAAAAGTTGGCATTTTCAAGGTGGAGATATAAGCACTACTTCAAATTCATTGTGATCAAAGGCAAGAACTTGCATGTAATGTGTATATTATGTCCAGGAGTGAAGACTTTGTCGACATCCGTTGTAAGCAACTCTAATTTAATGAAGCATCTCACAACGACACACGCATCTACAAAGCTAGTGGCCAAAAACACTTTTCTTACAAAGATAATACTTGAAGTGCATGAAAAAACTCTTGCTGTCTGTTGACGTGCAATAAATATAGAAAGTTATGTACAAACACCTGTTTATTCTATACATTTCAACTGACTTGTTAAAACAGCTCAAAAAATACAAATTCTTTGACATATAGCAACTTTTTATTTTACATTAACGCAAATAGTTACTTTCCCTGGTAACGAGTTACTTCTATTATAGAGTAATTCAGTTACTAACTCAGTTACTTTTTGGAACTAGTAGTGAGTAACTATAACTAATTACTTTTTTAAAGTAACGTTCCCAACAGTGTTCACTGGTGAGACTGAATAACGCTTGAAACAGGGATGCTGCGGAAGCCCCATCCTTCCCAAATGAGGTCTCGGGAAAAAATACACATATAGCATCCATTTAGGTGTACAGTATATGGAGAAATTTGAGGTGATTAAAACCCTCTTATGAAAGGCAGAGGTCTGCCGGTGAAACACAGGGTCTAAGGCTATACCGTGGACTATACACATACAAGTACCGCTTAGGTCTCAGTATGGAACCCAGCCTTCCATGGTTCTCAAGGATTCATAATGAAGGCCTGGCAGCGGATGTTCCGCCGCGTCCAGCTGCCTAGGGTGATGAAGCATCTCAACAGGGTCTACAGTACGGACACTCTAGAGCTGTTTTAGCAAGCCAAAAGTAACCAGGGCCTCTCAGTGCCACTACCCGTTTGAGGTGAGACAAAGGCTATAGAACCTAGCGAATGTGTTAGGGGTCGCCCAGCCCACAGCTCTACAAATATCTGTCAGCGAGGCACCATGAGCCAGCGCCCAGGAGGATGCAACACTTCTAGTTGAGTGAGCTCGCAACCTGAATGGGCAGGGCAAACCCTGTGCCTGATAAGCCAGGGTTATGCCATCCACAATCCAGTGGGCCATCCTCTGCTTAGAGACGGCATTCCCCTTCTGCCAGCCACCGTAACAGACAAAGAGCTGGTCTGAGGTCCTGAAACTTTGTGTTCGGTTGATTGTAGCATCTCAATGCTCGGATGAGACAGAGCAAAGCCAGGGCTGGGTCTACCTCCTCCAGGGGCAGTGCTGGCAGGTTCAACACTTGGTCTTTGAACGGTGTTGTGGGAACCTTGGGCACGCAGCCAGGCCGGGGCCTCAGGATTACTTGAGAGTCAGCCGGCCCAAACTCTAGGCACAAATTGTTGACAGAAAATGCATGCAGGTCCCCTATCCTCTTGATGGAGGCCAGTGCAAGCAGGAGCAGAGTTTTCAATGTAAGAAACTTTAGCTCACCTCAATGCAAAGGCTCAAATTGGCCCTGCTGTAGTGATTACAGCACTAGAGTCAGGTCCCAAGAGGGTATAGAGGAACCTGATGATGAAATCATGCTTACCTAAAGACTTCCCATTCACATGGTCATTATACCCAGCAATTGCGGAAACTTGGACTTTGAGGGTGGACGGAGACAGCCTTCGCTCCAGCCCTTGCTGAAGAAAGGAAAGCATGACCACAATCGGGCATCTACAGGGGTCCTCTCGGTGAGAAGAACACCACTTGACGAACAGGTTCCACTTCAAGGCATAGGCGTGTCTCGTAGACAGTGCTCTTGCTGAAGTGTTGGTGTCCACTACCTCCTGGGGTAGGTCACCTTGAACCTCCGTGTCCCATCCACGGATCAGACATGGAGTTTCCAAAGCCAAACAGTGCCCCATCTCTGAGTCAGTAGATCCTTACTCAGATGAATCAGCCAAGGAGGGGCTGTCGCAAGGAGAGCTAGTTCCGGGAACCAGGTCCGAGTGGGCCAATACGGCGCCACTAGCAAGACTTGCTCCTGTTCTCCCAGACTTTGCACAGTGTCTGTGTGAGAAGGCTCACTTGGGGAAATGCATATTTGAGTAGGCCCTGTGGTCCATGCCGAGAGTTCCTTCAGTCAGGGAGTAGAACAACTGGCAGTGAGAGGTCTCTGGAGAAGCAAACAGGTCTACATGAGCAGCTCCGAAACATCTCTAAATCAGCTGGACCATTAGGGTATGGAGTCACCATTCTCCCTTGAGCATTGCTCGGTACAGCTCGTCGGCTGTACAATTGAGCCGGCCTGGAATGTGAACGGCACGAAATGACCTCAAAACCTACCGACTCCAAAGGAGAAGGTGGCGGACGAGTTCCGACATGCGACTGGAGCGCAGACCACCTTGTCGGTTGATGTACGCAACGGTCACTGTGTTGTCTGTTTGGACCGGCACATGCTTGCCTTGTAAGTGACCATTGAGACGGTTCGATGCGAGGTGCACTGCTAACAACTCTAGGCAATTGATGTACCACTGCCACTGCGGGCCTGTCTAAATACCTGAGACTGCATGCTCATTGTACGTGGTCCCCCAGCCGGTAGTGGAGGCATCTGTGTAAACCACAGCATGCCTGGCGATCTGGAGCCCTACCATCTCGCCGACCCAGGAAAGCATAGCTGCTATCTCTGGATCCGACTCAGGTTTGCCACGGTCACGGAGGGTGGCAGCGGCAACAGGACTCCGTCCCCCTGAAGGTAGCGGAGCCTAGTTCGCAGCTCCGAGATGGTCATCTTCCTGCAGTGGGAACATGACACATCCACAAAGGCCAACTCAGCGTGCTCGACGCCAAGACATGTGAGGCAGTGATCATGACCATCACCGCACCCAGAATCGCACGGGTGAAACGGCATCCTTTTAGGATGATCTGTCATCTTTATAAAGATACACCCGTGAAGCTCTTTTAGAGAAATTTGCTCTTTAGGAAGTGATCTTTTAGTGCTGAGGTATACAGGGGAATTGACCGCTTGCAACATCACAGGAGGTAGTGCAGCCTGAAGTGTGTAATCCACTCAACACAGGAACAACCGCCGCTGAAGTGCCATCTCGCCAACACACAAAGCTTCTGAGAGTGTGCTGAACTCGTAGTTCACAGCAGACACAGTTGAGCAGAATTATACTAATACTAGGCTAAAGTTTAAGGTCTTGCTTATTTTATTTTAAAATAATTATTGAATTTCTGTTAATTTTTACACTACCCAGCTAACAAAATATTCTAAAACATTTTGCTAATGGTTACAGTACTTTCTCTGAATGTTCCATATGTCCAGTTTTTAACATGGTTTAGAAACCTTTTTTTCTTGGTTGTGCAGGTTAGGGGAACATTCAATTTCATCATTTTGTCATCATTATGAGTATATTATTTTTAAATGTTACAATGTTACCCATACAATGACATAACTCACTGCTGAACTTTCATAGTATGATGCATTGTTGTCAACTCAAAATTAAAGGGATAGTTCTCCAAAAACTGAAAATTCTCAAAAGTTATCATTTATTCACCCTCAAAATGTTTCCAACCTGTACGAGTTTCTTTCTTCTGTTGAGCACAAAAGATATTTTGAAGAATATTGGTAACCAAACAGTTGACAGTAGTCATTGACTTCTTTACTAATTTATCCAAAATAAACTTTCCCTTTAACTAGCTAATCACGACTTTTTTCCCAAAGCCTCAGTAACATACTCATGCTTCTGTTACTTGATTCAACACTGTTGGACTGTTGTTAATGGAGTCACGCACAGTGGTGGAGTAATAACCTCTGCTAGTTAAATGATCACAATTAATGATATTATTATAGTTCATGTACATAAACAACAGAAGGGCATTCATTTTTTTATTGTTAATTCAGTCACCAGCTTTTTATGTAAACTATGTTGGTAACTTTTAACCATAGTTGGTTAAAGATGCTTTTGGGAAATGCACCTCAACTTTGTATTATGAGGTGGATCAACCAAATATTTATTGAATAAAAAAGAAAAAGAAAATCAATATTTTAAAAAATTAAAACAAACAAATTAATAAATAATAATAATAATAATAATAAAAAAAAATTAAAATGAACAAGTAATAACTTGTATAAATACAGTATTGTTCAAAATAATAGCAGCACAATGTGACTAACCAGAATAATCAAGGTTTTTAGTATATTTTTTATTGCTACGTGGCAAACAAGTTACCAGTAGGTTCAGTAGATTGTCAGAAAACAAACAAGACCCAGCATTCATGATATGCACGCTCTTAAGGCTGTGCAATTGGGCAATTAGTTGAAAGGGGTGTGTTCAAAAAAATAGCAGTGTCTACCTTTGACTGTACAAACTCAAAACTATTTTGTACAAACATTTTTTTTTCTGGGATTTAGCAATCCTGTGAATCACTAAACTACTATTTAGTTGTATGACCACAGTTTTTTAAAACTGCTTGACATCTGTGTGGCATGGAGTCAACCAACTTGTGGCACCTCTCAGCTGTTATTCCACTCCATGATTCTTTAACAACATTCCACAATTCATTCACATTTCTTGGTTTTGCTTCAGAAACAGCATTTTTGATATCACCCCACAAGTTCTCAATTGGATTAAGGTCTGGAGATTGGGCTGGCCACTCCATAACATTAATTTTGTTGGTTTGGAACCAAGACTTTGCCCGTTTACTAGTGTGTTTTGGGTCATTGTCTTGTTGAAACAACCATTTCAAGGGCATGTCCTCTTCAGCATAGGGCAACATGACCTCTTCAAGTATTTTAACATATGCAAACTGATCCATGATCCCTGGTATGCGATAAATAGGCCCAACACCATAGTAGGAGAAACATGCCCATATCATGATGCTTGCACCTCCATGCTTCACTGTCTTCACTGTGTACTGTGGCTTGAATTCAGAGTTTGGGGGTCGTCTCACAAACTGCCTGTGGCCCTTGGACCCAAAAAGAACAATTTTACTCTCATCAGTCCACAAAATGTTCCTCCATTTCTCTTTAGGCCAGTTGATGTGTTCTTTGGCAAATTGTAACCTCTTCTGCACATGCCTTTTTTTTAACAGAGGGACTTTGCGGGGAATTCTTGAAAATAGATTAGCTTCACACAGACGTCTTCTAACTGTCACAGTACTTACAGGTAACTCCAGACTGTCTTTGATCATCCTGGAGGTGATCATTGGCTGAGCCTTTGCCATTCTGGTTATTCTTCTATCCATTTTGATGGTTGTCTTCCGTTTTCTTCCACGTCTCTCTGGTTTTGCTCTCCATTTTAAGGCATTGGAGATCATTTTAGCTGAACAGCCTATCATTTTTTGCACCTCTTTATAGGTTTTCCCCTCTCTAATCAACTTTTTAATCAAAGTACGCTGTTCTTCTGAACAATGTCTTGAACGACCCATTTTCCTCAGCTTTCAAATGCATGTTCAACAAGTGTTGGCTTCATCCTTAAATAGGGGCCACCTGATTCACACCTGTTTCTTCACAAAATTGATGACCTCAGTGATTGAATGCCACACTGCTATTTTTTTGAACACACCCCTTTCAACTAATTCAACTAATTGCCCAATTGCACAGCCTTAAGAGCGTGCATATCATGAATGCTGGGTCTTGTTTGTTTTCTGAGAATCTACTGAACCTACTGGTAACTTGTTTGCCACGTAGCAATAAAAAAATATACGAAAAACCTTGATTATTCTGGTTAGTCACATTGTACTGCTATTATTTTGAACAATACTGTATGTCCATAAAATAAAAATTAAACCTAAATTAACATTGCTGAAGGTAACATTAAATGAGCTGTATATTTATTAAAAAAAACATTAAAATACAGAAAAATAGAAAAAAAAAAGAAGAAAAAGACAGCGATCTCCCCAATTTTCTCTCTTTCATCTTCACGAGTCAGGGGGAGAGAGGGGAAAACCAAGCAGGTCTGGCCCATTTCTCAGCTGTGAGTACAGAATCCCAGTGTCTTTCACGCATGGGGACCAGCAATGACAGCACAGCAACACAACAAGAGCAGCCATAATTAATGTGCTCATGATATGCTATATCTGCCAGTGTTTCAATTCTCCAAGCATGCATGCTTACAGTAAACGGATGAAGTCTCAGGCGATATTACTGGGGACATCTCAGAGATGCTCACAAGTCTCTGAGCTAGAGTCCAAGTCAAGTCTCAAGTCTCTGAGCTAGAGTCCAAGTCAAGTCTCAAGTCTCTGAGCTAGAGTCCAAGTCAAGTCTCAAGTCTCTGAGCTAGAGTCCAAGTCAAGTCTCAAGTCTCTTTATTATATTAAGTCTCTGGTTATAATAAATGTTGCATCACGTACAGCGACCCATCCAAGCTGCTTAGAACACTGCATAGCTATATATAAGGAATTCAAAGCATCTAATATGTTATTATGACAACTCTATTTATTAGCATACAATATCAACTTTGATTTTGGTATATAATCAGTGTAAACAGGCTATTGCAACATGACAAAAACACCAAGAATGCTTTACTTTTAAGTTAATATCTGTATTTTGCATTTATGGATTCAGTAATGGCCTTCTGTTTGTCCTGGCTGTATAGCTGCACACCTCTTGTCTGGCTTAAGAATGAACAAAGCTACGCTGACTTATGTTATTCATACAATACCTACTCACAAATAAACATCAAAAACAAAGCCGGCTGCAATTAATTTCTGTGCAAAACAGCTTTTACTACAAACACTTCAACACAAGAACATTGTTATCACACAAGAACATTTTGATAGAGAACCAAAAATATTTAAAGTAGATAAAATTAGAATAAATAAAATGGAAATGTCTACATACTATTACTACTGTAAACTTTGCAAATAGGACATCAGCCCCTTCAAGTCAATGAACAATAACAAAGTGGGCTGCAATGAATATCTGTGCAAAACGTCATGGCTCCGCTCCTACAATGACAGAGGCACGCAGGTTTTTTTTCCACTGGAGTACTCACGTGAAGGATGCGTGCACAACTAATAACTAATATCATCACGCTATAAAGGGTTGGCCTGCGCTGGGTGCGCCCCTCCCCCTATAACTGTTCTGTCTCGCGGAGGAGCTCATTTGTGTGCATCTGTGTGAAACACGCGCTCTGAAACACGCATAGGAAAAAAGAGCGACAGAAAGAACGGCTCCCCTCCAGCCGTGACTCGGCTCTCATCCATCATGTTTATGAGCCGTTCAAAAGAATCGGTTCGTTCGCGAACGTCACAACTCTAACAGCGAGCTCATCTGACGTTTACTAAAAATTAACATTGTTCACGAGTCCCGGAGCTCGAGTCCGAGTCGAGTCTGAAGTCTTTCGAGGACGAGTCTCAAGTCGAGTCTGAAGTCACTGTTTGTGCGACTTAAGTCGCACTCGAGTCCGAGTCTCAAACTCGAGTCCCCATCTCTGGGACATCTTTCCACCTGCTTCAGGGAAAAGAATTAAGCTATTAACCCTTTTAACCAGCCACGCTCACAGTAGACATGGCAGTATAGCAAGGGAGTTTTTAAAATAAACAGACTGTAAAGTGGGGGTTTATATCTATAACCAGTGTTGGGAAAAGTTACTTTTAAAAGGAATGCATTACAATATTTATTCCCTAAAAAGGTAACTAATTGTTTTAGTTAGTCTTAATATAAATAAGTTCTATTTTTGTAAAAAAAAATCGGCCAAGGAGGGGAAAATGAATTTGAAATGAAATTTTTGAAATGAATAAGCTTGCATCCCCTAAACTAAAGTGTGAACTATTCCTCACTTGAGTTGCACATCATTTGTAGAACTTTCTTAACCATTACAAATGATCTGTAGTTGTATACAAGACATTTATAACACTTTCAGCATCCATTAATTTCTGTAACAAATGTACTGTGAAAATGTATTTCTGCTATTCCTCACCTGTTACAATGGTTGCATTCTTTTGTAATTGATTTATTCATGCATTAACACAACATCTATAACAGGTGTTGAACACTTAGTAGTATGCACTGCAGAGTAAGTGCTGACTGGTGAGGGTATAGACAGATGTTTTCTTTGACACACGTAGAGTATTTTAACGCTGTGCGATCTTCAGTGGAAGGTTAAAATGGTTCACTTCATCACTAGATCCCACAGACTCCATGCAGAACAAGTCTGTGCTGATGAGAGAAAGGATTTAATACAACCCACTGGAATCCCCTGACTGTAAGTCATTTACATTCACTTGAAAACACAATTTATTATTCTTAAAAAATAATAATAAATAAATAGCTTTAAGATTAAACTTATGACAGATTTGTAAATCATTAGCATATTACATAATAATAATTTGTGTAATAATAATTGTGTAAATTAATAGTTCATCATTATCTAATCACTTGCAAATAACGTTTAGCTGAATTAACAAAACATACATACATTGTTAGCATATCACTTATTTATCATTCTTGCATGGTTTGTAAATGATTAGTTTATCATTAACTAATCAATTATAAATGATTTACAAGTGAACTTTATTATAAAGTGTAACTGCAAAGTTATTGGTTAAGAAAATGGGATTAAATACATAACGGGTATTTTTAACATTGAATTATTGCTGGTGTGCATTCCACTGTTTTTGTTTATTTTGAGGAATCCTGAATATTATTTGAGATGAGATGAGCAAATGCATGTTCACATTTAGTGTAGAACTACAGTAATCATCATGTTCACACAGCAAACACAAAAACTCTGAATTTACTCCTGAAAGTAATTCAGATATTTTCTTTATTTCTGTGTTAAAAATTAAAAAGTAACGCATTACTAGATACTTAAAGAAATTAATCTGATTACTTAACATGCGTTACCTGTGTTTGTGTTGTGTTTCCCCCTACACTTTCTGTGATGAGGCCTCAAGTGGAAGTTTGTCTAAAATACAAGAAAATAACAGTATACAGTCAATGTAATTTTGTTAATTTCATAGTTTACACATAGCAAATAAGCCTTGCGCATAAATTAAAAAGTGGTACTGTAGATTGCTGTCCATCATCAACAGCACTACTTTAATAAGAAAACGCTCCAGCTGGTCATAGACTACAAACTTATAAAAACTGAAACGAGTTAATAAATGAATTTTCCTGATCTATTTCTAAGACACGTCTGGTATAGACAGCCTCGAGCCGTTGTGACACACTCGTTGTAGAGTCGGTGTTACATCACACGTCTGCAGGAGTGAGTAAAACATAAAAGCATTACACTGTATTTTTCTCTTGGAAGGTTTTATGTATTTAAATACACATATCAAATTGAAGAAAATGTTTATGATGTGGTATCTTATTTGATGTCATTCATGACAAGCTCTGAATTCTGAAAGAATTCACAATATACAGAAACTGCAACATGCTCATTTTCATTCATAGAGTTTACACCCATTCTCTTAATTTGAAATGCTTATCTTAAATAACAGGCTGTCACATGGATCTTTTATCCAGTATAAACAAGGAGTGACTGATTTTATAGATATTTTTTTTTTTCTATTATTTGACAAAATAGTCATTATCCTTGCCTTTCTGAATAAAGTAATCGGCTTCGGTCACATATGATTAAATGTCTTTATACACATTCATGGACACCTATTTTGTTCTACACTTAAAAAATAAAGGCCCTTGATTGGCATTGATGGTTCTATGAAAAATAACATCCATAGAATATTTTCATTACACTAAAGTTCCTTTATGACTTTTGATACAAATACAAAATGCATCTTTAAGAGATTGTGACTCTCAACTGTGAAAATTGACATGAACCCGGATTGTGCAAAGCTGCCTCTGGTCAGTACTAGAGATGTGCATTTGGTGTAAATGATAAATTGGTGTATTTGACGTCATAAGAGGCATTACCCCACTCTGATCTGGGGACAACTAATGTTTATTTAAGCGATATAGCAAATGTGCAAAGTATGCATAATGGTGCTGTGATGTAAATAATGGGCCTCATTACCAGAGATGTCAGAATGCAACATCTTACACTGTCTCTTAAGCTGTTTAGTATCACGGCTGTTACAACAAATGGATTGCAGGTCATCACAGAGCACTGAATTAGTCATGACTACTCTCGTTCTCTAGGATTTCCTCAACAGCCTACAGCAATATATCTCAGAAAATGGTGCAATCACATTTTACATGGCAGGAAAGATCCACAAATCATTTTGTGACAGATCTGGAATAGGAAGTGGGATTTTCAAAGCAGGGCAGGGTTTGTGGCACATACATAAAGCAAAAAAATAAAATAAAAATTGCAGTTGCTCAGTGTTTTGTGTTGTAGATGGTCATAGTGCTTTGTATTGCTGTAAGTAACAGTATCAACCTGTAGTTTGACAGTAAAAGACTAGGAAACAGTGACCATCATTAGCTTTTGAGGACCTGTAATCACCCATAATATAGTCCACACCTATGCTGAAAAAAGCAGTCATATCATGTGACCATTTTAATCTGAGATTAGAAAAAATAAAACATAAAAGAACATAGGCCTAAGTCTTGAGAACAATATATTAAAACTGCTGTTTGTAACTTTTGCCCCTTTGTCGCCATCTCTGTTTGAAACCTGCATGCGGAATGATCTTCTTTATGTGTGATGTCCATTTGCACGGCTCCTCAGCGCGAATAAATCTAATTTTTGAGGAGTATGTGTGGCGGTCAGGTCACGTTAAACAATGCTAATCATTATTATTGTTGTACGTACTTTGTTCTCTTTGTTAACAACATCCACATTGCATGACTACGTGAATTTAGTGTGTATTGGTGTTACATTTTTGTTATTGTTATTACATTCGAATGAAATTGTTCTGTTAACCTCAAAAATCAGTCTCTTCCTTTATCTGTCTCTTTCGCTCTTTTCAAAAATTCATTCTGAGCCTAATGAATTTGTCCTCTGCTGAGGCAGATGTTAAGCTCTCGACATACTGTGAAGACAGATGTTGGTCCCCATCCTCTTGAGATGCCACCAACCAAATATCCTGCTCAAAATAACCATCATCTCCTGTGGAGAAACACAATATGCTGTCATCATGACTGAATTGAAAATGGAACTGAAGACAAAAACCAATTAAAACTTTTTGAATGGTTTTACTTTGATGAATGTAAAACAGCTCATATATCACTGATGAATATTTAATTATATCTCAATCCTGTCATCATAGTTCTTTATTTATTTTGTGGTGGGTTTCTGATGGTATTGAAAGACTTATTTTCCATACATAGAAAGCTGATCAGCTGAGTGTAAGCAAATGGTTATTGACAGACTTGCAATCACCAGAAGATTATTTCACATTCAGAATGAATCGCAGATGAATATTTCATTTAGCTAAATGTTTAGTCATCATAGAGGGAAAGAAGGTCTGCTTTCTTTCAGTCTCTTCACATTACTTCCCATATTTTCCCATCACTACCTACCAAATATCAATCAATCAATCAATCAATCAGTCAGTGTTGATGTGTGTGGTTTTGTTGAATAACATAGATGAGTAAATGATGACAGAATTCTACTTTTGTAGTGAACTATGAAATTTAGTTGAAAATGAGCTGTAAAAGTCTTTTTAGACAACAAACAAATATTTCAAATGAATCATTCATCTCATACGAGCCCATAGAGCTTACACTAGATGTACACCTGAGCTTAGCCTACGGTGTTTGTGCATTGAAAGGTGACTTTTAAGTGGCTTCTATCTCAGAATGCTAATTACTACCTCAACAGCTTATCAGTTTTCCAGGAGGGTTTATTTAATGGCTAAATCAAGCATCGATCCACCACAGACCATCTGATCCCAGGAGGAAAATCTTCAGAATCTCTGTGGGGCAGAGATACAGGGATGAAACATTCGTACCTGTCTGCCTCCCTTCTCTCTCTCTCTCTCTCTCTCTCTCTCTCTCTCTCGGCCCCTGGGCTCCACACTCTGCTGAAAGTCAATGACTTCCTGCCTTGTGCTTGCACACTGGGCTCTGGGGGCAATCTGTGTTGAAAATGAAATGGTACAAGCTCAGTTCCACGCTGCCTCTGACTTTATTGTACATTAGGCAGGTCTTACATTGGACTCCTGTCTCTCTCTCTGTCAGCAATTAGGCAGGCTTAGACGTGTTGAATGATTTAATTTTCAGTGACGCTGCCAACTGTGTGTCAGCTGCTGATAGCATGTTATCTCTGGCTCTCTGTCCCTGTTCTCTCGCTCTCTCACTAGTTCACTCTGGCTCTTTTTAAGTGAGTGTATATAAGTTTAAAAATGTTCTATAGCAAAGTTGGCTTTTTTTGTTGGACAGTGGGGAGCATTCGAGTCCACTGCATTAGATAACAAATATCAGGAAGACATCTGTACTCAAATGCTGCTAGATCTCTTCTCAAAACTACCATGACTTTTTGCAATAACTACCTGGTGTCAAGGTGATTCTTAGTGAATGCATTTATTATTTTTAGAGGAATGAGAATTAGATTATTTTTTTTATTTTTTTGTTCACAGTAAAATACTGACAATTGTGGGAGGAATGTTTACATTTCCTAAATTATGATTAAAATATTTCACAATGCAAAAAATAAATAAAATAAAAATAAATAGTAATGCTCCTCAAAAAGAGTTCTGCAGATAAAGCCATTTAGTATTCAAAATGCTCTGCTACTATGAAATCTCCTCACAGTTCGGTGAGAAGAACATATTATCGGACACATGCACGTACTTCCTCTGGGTTCAGCATCTCATACCAAAGGCCAAACCATCTGCCAGCCTGATCGCTGGCCTGTGAGACTCGGTTCACTGTTTCCTTCATTTCTTTTCAGCACTCACTACCCAGAGGCCAAAACCTTCCACGATTACATTTAAAGAATGACAGACTTATCGTCTGTGTCCTTGTTTTAGCAGCAGCCAGCCGAGAATAACCTGCCACTCTCTTAAGGATGCTCAGTAAATCAAGTACACTTTATTGTTGTATTCACCTGTCCAGAAGCAAACAGGAGCACCCAGAAGGCCAAAAGGCGTTAATGTACACTAAGTGTTTTGTGTCTTTTGTTGTAGTGTCATCCATGGATTCGGAAGATGAACCCTTGTTGCTCCAAGGTACCTGGAACCTAAGTGAGTTTGAGGAGCAAGAGGAGGAGGAAGAGGAAGAGGAAAGAGATGGAGAAACAGAACTAGTAAATGGAGAGGAACAGGTCTGTAAAGGGTTTTGGTGGGCTTTGGGCTGGGTGTACACACAACCCTGGGCGAGCGGGCTGGTTCTGGCCGTGGGATTTCTGGTACCCTTTGCCCTCTCTGCTTATATGTTCCTTCACTGTGAACCACTAGACATCGACCTTTCTTACAGCGCATTCGAGGTCAGGAGTCATGCATCAGCAGAACATTTTGACGCTCTTACCATTGCACTGAAAAGCCAGTTAGGGTCTTGGGACAGGCACAGGCGGGACGCCGAGGGATTTGACCTTGAAGCCAATGCTCTGAGGGACCTTTTGTTGCTCATGGTAAACCGAAAAGGGAAGGATTACTCTACACAGATGAATGTGACAGAATCCGCAGAGATCTTGGGACAGACTGAGATGGAGGCACACAATGACACCAGACAGTTTGGAAATGAGAAAAACAACAAGATGGAAGAGGAAAAGACAGACTCTGTCAAGCCAAACATAGCAGTAAAGCTCAATTCAAGTGATACCGAAGATCACAGGAAACCAGACTCACTCTTAACGAGGAAGCGAAGATTTGCTGGTTACTCCTACCTCCAGACCCAGGCCCTCTGGAGGATCGAGCTAGTGTTTGTGGCCCAGGGCGACAAGGATAATAACATCTTCACCCCCGAACGCCTTCACACCATACACCATGTAGAGAGACTTCTAATGCAGCACCCTCAGTTTCAGCAGTTCTGTTGGAAGCCATTGGAGGCATTGCGAGACTTGCCACTGGGACCTTCCTTCTGCTCCCCTCCAAGCTCCCTTCTGTCCTACCTCTTTCCCAGTGAGCGAAGGGGGAAGATCTACTATGATGGAATGGGTCCCGATCTAGCTGACATACATGGTGAGTCATGGGGAGGGGGGCACACTATCCCACTCTCCACAAACAATTCAGAAATCCTTATTTATTTTTAACTTTAATACTTTTGAATGCTGTATATTGAGTATAATGAAGCTCAATTACAGCAAATAAGCTCAGCTAAACTCACTAAAACAGTAGTGTGCTTTATTTGATTCACTGGTGACCAGCTTGTACCTCTAGCTGGTTCTTAGCTGTTTCATGTTGGTTAAGAAGGTTGACCAGTCGGACTACAAGTTGGTAAAGATCTGGCTGATCTGTAAGACCACCTTGGATCAGAAACATGCCAGCTTGACCGTGTTAAACTTGAATGGCCTGGTTTTCCAGAAGAGTTAGTCCTGGTTAACATATATCAGGGGTGTCCAGTTCTGCTTCTGGAAGGCCAATATCGTATCCACCTTATTTTCCAATGTGGAAGAAAGCCATTTTCTCTGGTTCATTAGCCATAGGGAAAGAACAAGAAGAATAACAAAGTGCAGTAAATGGTAAAACTGTTGTGTTCATAATTAAGATAATAAATAAAAATAATATGGCAAAAAATACCAGTTTGCAATATCGAGCAGCAAAACAATAGCTAGAAGACCGGAAGCCAGACACATTAAATTTACAAATGGCTGTGCCCACTTTTTTTGCACTGCTTTATTTAACTTTATTATTAATTTTATCATATGTCTTTTTTACATTCCCTTATTGTATAGCTGTACCTTATATTTTATATTTGATCTAGATGTTTAGGCTTTACTGTTAGTGTTATCTGTATGCACCGAGGGTCTGAGAGTAACGTAATTTCGATTCTCTGTATGTACTGTACATGTGGAAGAACTGACAATAAAGTAGACTTGACTTGACTTGACTTTTACAGGAAAAATAAGGTTGATAGAGTTTAGTTCTGAACTGCTCCCAACACATTGGCTTGGAAGTTTCCAGTGATCCTAAAGACCCTGGTCCAGATGTGTCCAATTAGGTTTTGAGTTAAACTCTTCAGGAAAGCGGCCCACTTGGAGCAGGACTGGACACCCCTGGACAAATATAATGTATCAAGCAGGGGTCTCCAACCTTGCTCCTGGAGAGCTACGAGGCGTTTCTCAATGTCAAGGATACTTCCTTGGCAGGACTGATCCTTCCAAGTCACTTCCTTCAGAGGCTAAGCGAGACTCCTCTTTAGCATTTGGAGAACACGTAAATGGAACAGGCTAGCAAGTGCACATAATTGCGTCATTACGTCAGTGAAAAGGTCCGTTTGAATGGTATCGTTAAATTACTTTGGACAACTTTACTAGTTATTTATAAAATAAATGCCGATGACGCAACCAAGTTAACATTTGTTAAATGACAGGTCCGGTTCAGTTAACCATTTGTATTTATATAATTTACAATATCAATACGGTAGTAATTTGCACTGGCATTTAAACGTTAAACTTTACTTATATTTACTACAGTTATAACAAATGTTTGGTAACGTAAATAAAAACCGTTAACACTCCGACTCCGCTAACGTTCAACATTTTTGAATTTAAGAACAAGATAGCAAAGCTGCGCGAGTGCGCACATAGGATTGTGGGTGATTTGAGAGCGCGAAGAGCCCGAAGGATACACATATGCATCCTTCCTGTGTATGGGATATACTTCGAACGAAGGACTCAGTCCTTGGTTGAAATTCCGAGGATCCTCGATATTGGAACAGTCCTTCGAAGGATGTCGATGACGTAGCATCCTCGAAATACTGGCTTCCGAGGATCCTTCCTTGACATTGAGAAACACCTACTGTCCTACAGATTTCAGCTCCAACTTCAATCAAACACACCTGTACCAGCTAATCAAGGTGTTAAGGGCTTACAGACAGGTGTGTTGAAGCAGGGTTGGAACTGAAGTCTGCAGGATGGTAGCTCTTCAGGAGCAGGGGTGGAGATAGAGTAACCACAAATGGTGTTTTTTTTTTATGTTCAGTGCCTCTTCATAATTTCGTCCAAATTAAGATATATATTTTTTTGTTGTTGATAAAACTGATTGTAGTATCCTCTATTCTCAGGGGCCCTGAGCCTGGCGATCACTCATCCGCAGTTTTACTGGTACGTGGATGAGACACTCACACCAGACAAGCTTCAGTCCTCTCTTCTTCGCAGTGAGATCCATTTTGGAGCTCCTCTCCCCTCCTTCTACTCTCTCCAAGACAGACCTCTAGAACAGAGACATCTCTACAGAGATTTTGTGGTGCAGTATGCGGACATCCTGTCACAACAATCCACCAGGTGGGTGTTGAGATCACAGCTGGTGCTGGGATGATTTAAACAAGAAGACGTATTGTTTATTTGTCTGGTCTAATACCATGCATGCTTAGGAAATGCAAAATCAGTTTAACAAACATATAAACCAGGAATTCAGCAGGAGATTCATGATTGATTATGGGGCATTAAACATGGTGCTTGGATCATAGATTGTGCCTTGATGCAAACATTTAGTTAATTATTTATTTTTAATAAATGAAGCTATCTTTCTAAATTTACTCAGTCGCTGAAGATTAGAATATAGACCATAAAGAATAAAAATATGCAAAATTTATTTAGGTCCTAGTTGGTGGAAGCTTTATTCCCACCCTGTCTTCTCCAATTCATGTAACTTGTCTTTTTTCTTATGCATATCCTTACCTGCATATAATTTCCACTTGAAAATTGCCAAGTTGGTAAGTGAGATATTAGACTGCTAAAAATACTTTTTGTTTTTTTATTTATAAACATTTCTAAACATCCTTAAAGATACGATTACAAGACATTGGGACATGTTTTCAGAGAAATACAGTATTTTGAATATCCTTTGTCTTGTTTAAACCTTAAACCAAGTATAACTTTTGCAGTTTTGTTTCTCAGGTTACTTTATTGTATATAGAACATTTAATTATTTTTATGGAAATACAACAAATGTATTAAATAATAATAATAAAAAAATACAATTTTAATTGCAATTAGGGCTACAGTTTGGTTTGACTGGTAACCCATTTGTCTGTTTTTCTTTGGAAAATGCATTCATGCAGTTCAGAACACACACACACACACACACACACACACACACACACACACACACACGCACACACGCACACAAAGTAAATAATAAAAAACATTTTTTAAACATGGACCTTCCCTGCCATGGAAAATGTTTTCCAATTGCAATCAGTTGTGCAAAATGAATGAACTGCTTTCAGTGCTCACCTCTATTCAATAAGATGTCATTTTTATTCTAAAAGTGATTGACTGTAAATTAAAATTAAAGTGTGTGTGAGAATTGTCATAAGGCAGAATTTGCTTTCATAAATTTGACATCTATAACGGCGCCATGAACTTATGAGGACAATCTCAATGGCACAATAGTGATGAATCACGGCTCCGTCCTCCTGCTCTTCTGTGCAGCAGCTGGGGATACTGTTCACTTTAATAACACAAAACTAACGAGTTATATATAAATGATTAAACACACAATGGGAGTCTATTAAGTCACTAAGTATTCCTTAGTGTCAATAACAAAAGTCAGGCTGCAGTCATCTTTGCAAATGAAGCCCCAGAAGGACGATCACAGACTTTGAAACCAAACAAAACCAGCCATGAATCAGAGACAATGACTCAAAGCTTTATTACATCTGCAAAACACCCCTAATATACTTACAGCTGTCAAGACAGTGAATTTCAGCAGATGCTCTTCAAATGACAGTCATTACTGCCAGCATGACAGTGGTAGGAGGCCTAGAGATGATCTAGTGGCCTGTCTCAGAATAGACCCTCATTGTTTCTCTGATACTGTAATAACTCCTTTAAGAGCCCCCCGATGTAATTAAGATAATCTTTTCCAAACACTAATGTGTGCCCATTTTCTCTCTCTAATCCCCCTCATCCGGTCCTCCTTTTGTAAAACATTGACTGAAGTCAACCATAACCCATCTCGACTATCCTTCTGTCTCATCCCTTTTTTATTCTCTCTCTTCAGTAAAGTGAAGGTGTTGTACGGGGGTACGGAGTTATTTGATGATGAGGTGCGGAAGACCTTCCACAGTGACATGTTGCTGGCGTTGTTCAGTGGGGGATGCATTACTGTCCTTGTGTACGTTCTCACTTCATTTTCTGGTAAGACACCGACCAAGCCTTCCAATCAAATAAACCCGCAGACACCATGCTTTACAGTGAGTTAAGGCTTTTGTTGTGCAGTCAATACAAAGTAAAGATGCAAATGTTCAATATATAAGTATATTTAAAATTCTATTTCAATTCTTTCAAGTTATTAGTTGATTAACTCTATGTTGGTTACATTTAGCAGGCAACAGAGAAACGTGTTGCAGGGAATTCATTGTTTTGATTGACTGAGCACTGATATTCATTGCATTTAGTGTTTGTCTGCGATTGCTGTCAGTCTGTGCAGTGGTGGCGAGGGGGGGGGGGGTATTTTTCAGTGAGCCTTTCTGCGAGTTACATTTATCGACCTTATTTTTAATGTAAGAGCTGGCACAGACATTTTTAGCTTGAATGTGCAAGGCTTTTAAGCTTCTTTGAGTTATTTTCGCTGTACACTCCATAATACAAGGCTTAATGTGTTGTTTTAATATGAATGAATATTTATATTGATTTTTCAGATGTGTTTTACCCATATTTTGAATTACAAATTGCATTGGATTGCATTTAAGGGTTAAAGGAAATGTCTGTACACTTATATTCTGGTAATTTTGCCAAGCCATTATCTGTTTTTTGACTGAGTGTTTTCATATAGTGTATAAAAACAGTCCTTTATGCTGCTTGTATGTTATCATGATATTTTCATTTATTATAATCATCCATTTTAATTGATCGCTTTCAAATTTATTGTAATTTATTACAATCAGATGCATGGTTTGTGTAATGTGTGCTATTTAAGCAAGTGCACGGCGAAGGAGGTCCCATTAGTTAACGTTAGTTATTGTGTTAACTACAGTTAACTAGCAGTGAGCAATTTATTTGCTACAGTATGTATTAATCTTCATCAAGCTTAGTTAAAAAAAGTCCATTCAATAATATAAACAGATAATTTTGCATAACAGTTTATTTAAATAATATATGCGTTAATGTTGAAAATAACATGGATTAATAACTAAGATTAAAAAATGTTTTCTTTTTAGGTCACATTTTATTTTAAACGTCCAATCCTCACTAGTAACTAACTATTAACTATGATTTTTTGCCTCAATAATCTCCTAATTTGCTGATAGTAGATTGCTGATAATAGTTAGTGAGGTAATTGTAAAGTTTAAGATTCAGGGATCTAAAATATGGTCACAAAGACTCATGCACTAATATCTGCTGTATAAGTACTAATAAACAGCCAGCATGCTATAATATATATGCATGATAATAAGCAATCAGTTAATAATGAGAAATGGTCCTTAAAATAAAGTGTTGCCATTTTTTTTCATTTGTAATATTTCTAATGTATTTTATTTATCATGAACTTACAGTTGACAATACTGCTTCATAGACTATTTATTTTCTCTTGGTTAATTTCAAGTCGTATTAATTAACAAAAGCTAATGCATTTCTGAAAAAACTAAATATTACATTGATAAATTAACATTAATATACATTAATACATGCTGTCAGAATGGTTAATTCATGATCAAATGTGTTAATAGTGTTAACAGATTGTATTGCAAAGTGTTACCTATTTATCAAAATAAAAAAAAATGCTGATTTAATTTAATTTCAAAGATCAGATGGATATTGACTGGTCAATACATGAATTTTGGTTTGTTAAAGTATCATAGCAGATATGATTTAAGTTTTAACGTTGTTTCCATGACTTGTTTTTCATTAAAATTGCGACGGGATTTCATTTTCTCGTCTACAGAAAGGCCTCGGTATGCTTTGTAACAACATATGTGTCAACAGATAAGCTGAAAAATGATTTCTGAAATGAAATCTGACTGATGTCTTGAACCTGCACAAACTCACCCCACATGCAGCAGCAGGAGCTTACAACTTTGTGCCGTATGACTTAATTATTCACAGCAGTAAACATGTATTTTCTAATAAAAGCAAGACTTGTTGATGAAGCAGACTTGAAGGTGCACGAACTGTGACTTTGGTTGTTGTGCGATTCATCAAGACAATCTTATTGATCTGGCAGTCTCTCAGCTCCACGGCTGCTTTTCTTGGTATATTCATGTCATTATACTATCTTTGTCAGAACATTCCTGTGGAGCACCACTTTTCCATTTGACATTTTTAGGAAAAGCTCAATAATGCTTTTTCACATTACGTAACTTGACCTCAGTGCTTTATCTGTGTATCACATAACCTTTCCTGAACCTTTATAATTCATTTACGTCAGATGCATTTGCAATGCGCTGCATTATTAAAGAAACATTAGAGAGCTCTCGAAACTCCGTCGTTCCCCTCAGCTTGTGCACCAATTTGTAAACGTTTGTTACGAAACCGTTAGCACTCTCTGTTCACCCCAGCACATTCAGTTAATTCAGGGATAAAAGCTTGAAAACAGAAAACATCTACTTGTGCTGTAAAGCATGCAGGTCAAAAATATCTTGGCTAATGGTAAATTGAAAACTGCAGTTTGTAATGGTGACATATTTCAGTAAATCCTTGGTGAACTCCGTGTTGGAGCAATTAGCTTGAAATACTGATGCAAACTTACATTTTTAAATACCATGACTATAGCTCAGCCATCAAAATAATGTGGTTTTATAAAAAGGCTATTGTTGTAATGCTACGTTTGCTTGCAGTTTATTGTGTGCACAGTCATTCATTTTAGTGAATCGTTCAATTTGGACGATTAATTAAATAAACGTGTTCAAAAGAGAGTTCCTGTGCAGCATCTAAAGCAAAATATTTTGTCAAATTATTAGTTTAAAATCACATCATTGAAATGTTTGAAGTCATTAAGATTTACTTTTATTCAGCAAAGACACATTAAATGAATCGAAAGTGACAGTAAAGACTTTTATATTGTCACAGAAAGTTAATACTTTCAAATAAATGCTGTTGAATTAGAATGATTTCTGAAGGATCATGTGACACTGAAGACAATTCAGCTCTGATCACAGGAATAAGTTATATCTTAAAACATATATACTGCATATATCTGTGTCCGTCTTCATTTCAGGCTGCAAAGCAACAAAATCGGATTATTTTTAAAGGGAGGTGATTCTTTTCTTTACCCACTGTATATAGTGTTAATTTAGTACTAATAAAAGCAAGTTATACTTTGATATCTAAAAAGTTGATATCTAAATTATTTCAGTTCTTGATAAATAATGTTTAATGACTGCATGCACATTTATGGAACTGCAGTAAGTTACACTCTTATAATAGTTTATCCAGCACTGAAAGTCTGACATTGATTTGACATTATGCTTCATACAGGATCCATTTCATTTCTCTGCAGTGTTTCAGACGTTCTTCGGCTTGGCCAGTATTGGTCTGAGCTGTCTCGTGGCGCTCTTCTTGTATCATGTGGTGTTTGGAGTCAAATATCTGGGCATTCTCAATGGAGTGGCAGCTTTCGTCATCATAGGCATTGGTGAGAATAATAAAACATCAACCTATGAGCCTTGCAAATGAACATCAGTTTGATCTTCCTCTTTCTTTCCTCCCAGGTGTGGATGACGTGTTTGTGTTCATCAGTACGTTCAGACAGTCAACCCACCTGACCTCTTCAATGCAGCGTATGATTTACACAATAAAGACAGCAGGCCGAGCCACGTTCCTCACGTCCTTCACAACAGCAGCTGCATATGCTGCAAACACCTTCTCACAGGTGCAGTCGGCCAAGCAGAAGAATAAATATGTCCAGAAAATCAATCCTCAAAACAGTTGTGCTAACATTTTGACCATTTGGAAGGGTGCGTTTTAAGTGAAATACTAGGGCTAAATTTACACTTAGGGAGGATTTAGTTAAGCTCACTTACAATGCTAGTCAAGGATTTAAGTTTCTGAATTGTTTTCTACAGGCTGGTTTTGCTGCTGTACCTGTAAAGCTTCACATTCAATTTTAGTCAGAACAGTGGAACAGTGAATTGAACCTTGAATAAAATAAATAAATAAATAAAAAAACTTAATATTAAGTGTAAAATACCCAGCATACATCAGGGTTTTATGTTTTATGGATCATACAGAATATGGAGCTCAAAATCGAGAGGGAAATGACACCTTAATTTTATTCAGAGGCCTAAAATTAGTAAAATATACAATTAGCTGAAGTTTCTGGTATCAAAAGTATAAATTCTGGTAACCTTTAATGTAAATCAGTAAGATTTTTGGATAATGGATGTATGGATAATCAAGTAAACCTAAGCTGCTTCAGTCCAGTAAGTGTAAAGTAAATTAGCTCTGTTATGATTGGCTAACCTCAACATATTAATCAGGGCTGCCAGGTCTGCGTGACAAAAAACAGCTTAATTGGCGCTCAAAACTAGCTCAGCCGTCTTCTGGGGAAAGTGGGTATCAAAATGTGTGCTCCAGGGTGTCAAAACCTCAACTTCAGTCACAGTCGAATTCCAGGGGGGCGGGGATTTCGTTTCAACTTGCAGGCTAAAAGAACATCCTGGGGCAGCATTGTAAAAGTAGCCCAATTCCATGGGAGAGCTGTGACATTATCAACACTGATGATAATGTACCGTATTTTCCGCGCTATAAGTCGCACTTTCTTTCATAGTTTGGCTGGTCCTGTGACTTATAGTCAGGTGCGACTTATTTATCTAAATTAATTTGACATGAACCGAGAGAAATGAACTAAGAGACATGAACCAAGAGAAAACATTACCGTCTACAGCCGCGAGAGGGCGCTCTTTGCTGCTGCTGTAGTCTACACTGAGAACATAGAGCGCCCTCTCGCGGCTGTAGACGGTAATGTTTTCTCTTGGTGCTTGGTTCTAAATAAATGCGACTTATAGTCCAGTGCGACTTATATATGTTTTTTTCCTCATCATGACGTATTTTTGGACTGATGCGACTTATACTCAGGTGCAACTTATAGTCCGAAAAATACAGTAATTCACTTTGTTGTTTACTAAATACTACATATGCATATGTCAGTGTGCTCATGGTCATTACATCAATCTCCCTGATGATTTTTGCTAGGATGGTCAATTTTACTCTATAAAACTTCTGCTTTCATCCATGACCTGTGCCCGGTAGATTCTGTAATTTGCCTGTCAATAAAGCTTTAAGTGCTGTGGTAAAACGAGATAAAGTTCTAATTGAACTTGAGGATTTGTATGTGAACTCCTACTTTGAAGCTCAGGATCTAACATCAATCAAAAAATAAACACCATGAGCACAAAATGATGAAATACGCCGCAAGAACATGTAGAGTAGACAGCCAAACATTGCTTTATTTTTAAAGAGGGGTCTTATTTTATTCACGTTTGTTTTTTGTACCCATGGGGCTTTTATGTTTCTGTCACCGACTCATGTTTATTCAGCAGCGTATAATGGCGTAATGAGAATCCCGCCTGTAAATTTATTTTAAAACATGCAAAGGAGTGAAAAAATTCTGACAACACCTGACGTGTGACCTTTATCTGTTTTGTATGCATCATTAGATCCCAGCGGTTCATGACTTCGGTCTGTTCATGTCTCTCATTGTGAGCTGCTGCTGGCTTTGGGTGTCCATTCTCATGCCTGCTGCCCTTTGCATCTGGAGTCAGTGTGGAGCTGACCGTGCCAACACCTGTCCCAAATGGTAGATTGTGTTATTTCTTCCAAAATGTTTTTTTTTTTTTGAGAAATGTGCATGTTCTTTCTTTCTTTTTCTGTCATATTGTTAATTCATTAAATGGATAGTAGCTGAAAAACTTAATTTGTTCTGTGGATACAAAAGAAGATATTTTGAAAAAGTTTTTTCTTTTCATACAATAGAAGTTAATAGCCACCAAAACTGTTTGGTTACCAACATTTTTCAAAATATCTCAACCTGCTTTCATGGGAAAATGCAGTTATTTTAAAATGTGTCAATTTCATATTAATTTATACGATGTGAATCATATGAAAGGTTATTTTTTTTGAGAAAGGGTAAGTGTGAATAAGTGGGGGATAAGCAAATGCAAATGAGATTGTTGAAATTCAGACAAACTAGCCACCAATAAGATAAAATGTAAAAGAGTTATGAATTGCCATTGTGTATGAATTGTTGATTTTGAGATTGTGTTGATATGTTTGTGTTTCACAGAAGAAGAAAAGTAATTTTTGGGCAAACTATCCATTTAAAATAATAGTTTGCCAAGAAATACTAATTCTGTCATCATTAATGTCGTCATGTTGTTCCAAAGTAGTATGTGGTCACTTTTTTCCACTTTGTTCCTTAAAGTGTTACCTGTTAAAATGGTCTGTTTCTCAGCTAAAGCTATTGCAGAAGTCAGATGGACCACTTTTATGGTTGTTTTGCATTGCTTTAATGCTTGAATGCTTCAGTCCCCTCATTGTAACGACACAGAAAAGAGTGAAGAGCACAGTCTTCAAAACATCTTTTTTGTGCTCCAATGAAGACATTAGGTCAAGTCATACAGGTTTTGAATGACATGAAAGTGAGTAAATGGTGATGGAACTTTTTTTTACATATACAAATTCTGTCATGAAACATCGTGCCCTTCAAATGCAATTTGATGCAATTACACTGAACGCAGATGGGACTTCTCAAGATTCAAAAGTATTGCAAAAGGACCATAATTGTGTCATAAAAACAGTCCAGATATGACTAGAGTTGGGTACCGAAACCGGGGGACAATATGCAGTGTTGGGCAGTAGCGTCGCTACAAGCAGCGAAGCTACTAGTTTAACTACATTTCTCAGTAGCTTGGTTTACTGTAGAGTAACTGGTAGCTTAGCTCACTACATTTTCCAAGTAGCTTGCCCAACACTGCCAATATGGAATATGGAAATATACCTATGGAACCGGTATGCACCAAACCGAATAAGGATGCAGATTTCAGTGCTTCATTTCGGTGCCTCTTAAATGCCTGTGCGATCGATTGAGATGTTTGTCCTGGTTCCCCGGAATGTAATTTTTTAATGACTATAGCATTTAGCTCCATAAACTGTAGACAAATTCACGATCGCCTCCGAGTCAGTCTGCTTAAATTTCATATGAAAACAGCGTCAGATCTGTCTCCTCCCCGTCTTTCAGCGCGATCTTCAATCCGCAGGCCTCGAGCGGACTCAAACAGAAACGGAGGACACAAGGTGTGTGATTATCAATAGGTTGTTAGAATTATCTGTATCTGTGCAGTTCTTTGTCATAAATACAGTTTACAAAAGGTCACGAGGGAGTTTTTCTGGCTTAAAACCCTTTTTTTGGGGGGTGAAAATACTAATGTGCCTAAGACTGTACTTTACAAACGACATTGGTGCTTCTTCATAAAGAATGACCATCACTGTATCGACTGATTTAAGACTGTGACAGACAGCACTCATAACTAAATATCAGAGCGAGTGACAGAGACACAGTAGAAACTTTATGTGTGGTTTTGTATTAAACAACGACCCAGATCATGAAATACATGTATTAGCCTTAGAGTAAGGGAAGCTTGGGAAATGAGAGCATCCAAGGAGTGTGTGAATGCTTTTTAATATAAGTATCCGTTCAGGCACCATTTAGGCACCGGTACCGTTTTAAAAGTATCAAAATGGCACCGGTATCGAATAAAACCCAATCGATACCCAACCCTAGATATGACTCGTGAATCCTTATTTTGAGTTCAATCTTTTGAATGGATTGGCCACTGGTCACTCCTTTCCATTCATTTACAATGACATTTACATGCATTTCTGTCTGAATGATCCCTTTAACCCTAACAGGTGGAGCACTCTAACTAAACTGTCCGCCAGTCCCAGTCCCCTCTCAGATGATGATGATGTTGCTCTAATAACGGTAGAAATGGAACCAGGTAATGATGATGTCATCACCATGAAAGCTGTTTCATTTTGGTAAAAGTTTACAAGGACAGTTTGGAATATTGGAACATTTGGAATGATAAGGCCATGGCTATGAACCAAGGAAGTAAATAGGATCTGTTTTGATTTCATGTTGATTTGAAAATGAAAACCTTGGTGCATTATCTCAGATCATCACATCTGGCTTCTGAGTCACTCCTTGTATTGTTGATTTCTGTGCAGGTGAGTACCAGTCTGAATCGGATGCGGCGCTGCTGTCGCTCTCAGCCGAAGCTCCTTTGACGGTGTCCTCTGAGGGCAGTGTAGGGGTGGTCAGCGCGCACCTTCAGAGGCTTCTGAGACACTGGGTGGCAGAGCCAGTGGTGGAGAAACGGAAAACCATTATAGGTGAGCAATGCTTGTCATGATTAGGAGTGTTTAGAGGTTTTTCTCAAAATATAGGATGTGCATTCATAATGCTCACATAAGTTAAACATTTTTATTCATTTTCTCTCAGCTGCAGACAATGATAAGACTGCCAAGTGTGGAGACATTTTCACACAAAATGAGTGCAAAATATCTGGACAGCACACATTGAATTAAAAATACAACGTGATGAGGTCACGTCAACAGTATTGTGTTCTATTGTTTGACATGTTTATATGAAATAACTCCTATAATGAGTTGCTTGGTATTTTATAGTAATAAGTAAGTGGTATGCAGTATACAGTACATAGCGTATTGTAATGTGTAATTCTCCTCACAGTCTAAAGATTTGTTTGGAACAAACTACCAACATTCCGTATCCAGATATTCTATACATACTATGAAAAAATAATGCGACCAGTAAAAAAAAACAAGAACTAAGATTAAAGCTATTAAAAATGTATATTATTACACTATTAAATATATATATATATATATTTATTTGGTAATTAAACTAAAGTTGAGATGAAATAAAATATAAATGCTAGATGAAAAACTTTAAAACATGAAACTTCGAAATGTTGCCTTGGTAACCAAATAACAACAACAACAACAATAATAATAATAATAATAATATAGAATAATAAAATGAAAATATAAAAATAAAATCGAATTAAAATGGATACATTATTATTTATAATATTAATAAATAAAATAATAGTATATGAGTACCTTACCAAATTACCAGAATTTATCATTTAACCTAATCATGATTGTGTTTAAATAATTGCACTGCAATTCATTTTTAAAAAATACCTTTATAACATCATAAGAACTAAAAATTGTTGACAAAATCATTTTCACAAAGGTATGGATAAATAATTATCTGGAAAAAAAAGAGTACAATAGTGAACTCATGCAAGTCAGATTTGTTTTTTTTTTCTGCTAATGTACACACAATGTATGCATGAGTAAAATGAACATTTCCTGGCTGTTTTGTTTCAGTCTCTCTGTATTTAGTTTCTTAGTCTCAAGGTCAGTCTATTCACAGTCTAATCAAAGGAGCTTTGAACCACATCCCTTAGGTGCCTGCAACAATGCAATTAAGCTTGTTTTAGCATGGTAGAGCGTTGCAAGACATTTCCACAAACGCCTATTGTTTACTGTACATGCATATTTATACAGCTGTATGCATGTCAATAAGCTAAATTAGAGCCAGGTTTCTCCCAGGCTGTTATTTTCTCTTAGTAGTTGAGCAGTCTGAGCAGTGTTGAGGCAATGGTGCTATAAGTATAGATGTAGAGACGGAAACAGTACAGTCATGAATAATGTAGCAGGATGAACAAGTTAACAAGGTTAACTCTTGTGCTGTGCAAAAATGACCTGCCTTTTAAAAATTGCTTGTAAATCTCATTATATGCTGTGTCATCATCACCAAACACTGGATTCAGCCTTTTTTATTAACGTGTCTTCTTTCCCAAACAGCAAGGGTTTTGTATTACTTTTTGGAACTGATTGATCATAGGTCTCATTGATCTGTACACTATATGGACAAAAGTATTGGGACACCTGACCATCACACCAACAGGGACTTTAATGGCATGGCATTGCATTGTACATATATAGACATTAATATGGAATTGGTCCCATCTTTGCAACTATAACAGCTTACACTCTTCTGGGAAGTTTCTCCACATGATTTAGGAGTGTTTCTGTCGGAATTGTTGCCCATTCATCCAGTAGAGTGATGTTGGGCGAGAAGATGTGTTTGAATTAATTCATGTGTTCATCAGCAGTTGATGCAGTGTTGAGATGTTGGGAAACCAATTCTTAAAATTTTTTTTTTTTTTTTGTAAATCCGGTGGTCAAATGCTGTGTGGCCATTCAGTTTTCTGTGTAATTGTAGCCAGCTGACTAGTGACTGGTCTTTCTGAATGTATATAAGCAGTCCTGTCTTGTGTTTCAGGTGTGTATGCTCTGGTTCTGCTGGGCTCGGTGTGGTGCTGTTGTCTCCTGCGGCCGGCCAGTCACGCGCCTGTGCTCTTCCACAGAGACACCAACTTACAGAGACTGCTGGACCTGCGCAGCAACCTGAGCGCCCAGGGCATCGCCTGCCATATGTGCTCGGGTGGGTCTTCTGAATATCACAGATGGGTGCTGCTTGAGGGTATACACTAGTGGCTCATTGAAAACAATTGCTTGACTCATTTGCACTGCCTTATTTAATTAGCTCACAGATTTTCTGCTTATAGGGAAACATACAGTAGATGAAGGCAGCAAGCAATGAGACGAAAAATTTGCTTTTGAGGAATGCCAATATTTGGTTGTCAGGCAACTTTCAACAATAAGCCATTACATGAGGGATAAGTGAAATAATAGTATAATATAATGTCTAGTGTCACCATATATATAAAAAACTGTATAAGTGTTTGACACCAGACTGAAAACCTTTTCAAAACTATTTGATTGTACACTACTGTTGAAGTGATTAAAAGTGACTGACTCTGTAACAAAAATATATTTAAGATACACAAAAGAAAAGAAGAAAAAAAATCCCAGTTTCCGCAAAATATATTAAGCAGCACAACTGTTTTCAACATTGATAATAATCATGTTTCTTAAGCATCAAATCAGCATATTAGAATGATTTCTGAAGGATCATGTGACACTAAAGACTCCAGTAATGATGCTGGAAATTCAGCTTTATACAGCTTTATACATAATATTTCACAAAAAGTATTGGCCTTCCATGATACAATGATGATATTAAATAAGAGTGATAGCACAGTGCTATGATAAATACCATGATACTAAACGATTACCATAATTGTATACCGTGGCATTTAAATAGTACAGTACATCCAGATACTTGTAGTAATATTGTACTGTAATATTAATCTTTATTCTACAATGGTGCATGCCTAAAAATTCAGAATAATGCATTAATAACTGCTTTATAAGTACTAAGGGGTGGTGTAAGTTGCTTTGGATAAAAGTGTCAGCTAATGAACAAATGAAATGAATAAATGCACTAATAATCAACTGACATGCTAGTAATATGCATGCTAATAAGCAACTAGTTAAAAGTGAGAATTGGTCCTTAAAATAAAGTGTTAGCTAAAGTTGTACAGACTGACGTGTCTCACACAGGTGTTTTTATGGAGCGACCTCATAATCTACACAGCACTGCTGACTCCACAAGCTCTACCTCAGGGAACCATCCCACAATCCCCTCAAACCAGACCGAGCCAGCATCCAACAACAGCGCGCAGACACTCACAGGTTTGTTTCTCTGCTCTGCAGGGAGGAAAGGGTGGAAAAACACTGACACCGTTTTCTCAAAGCTTAATCAGTCTCTGATGCAATCCAGTCCCTGCTGGAAAACAAGGTCATAGCAGTGGAAGGTTGTCAGGCTGGTAAACTTCCTATCTGTCACTTTCTGAATGATCACGGAAGATGCAATATTCAGATGTTTTCAAATAGAAAACGTTTAACATATGTTACATAGATAGCATTACATAATAATAGTCCATAACATGATTGTTTTAATGTATTTTTGATCAAATAAATGCATCTTTTTTAAGAATCAAAAGCACAGATGAAATCTGAATGATCCAAACTATTTATATGCAGTGCTGGGTAGAATACTTACAGATTTACTCCATCAAAGATTATACAATTATAGTTTATAGTTGGATTACACATATTAAGTAATGTATTCTGACTTATTTTGCATTACTTTTAGATGAATTTTGTGAGTTGGTGAAAATCTAAATCTAAATCTTATTTATCAAATTATGAATGGTTGATGCCATTGTGTGAATAATAAGCAATCATGTAATCTATAAAGAAGTAACTGTAATCTGATTATGAGCATTTTAAAATGGAATTTAAACTAATTACACATCCAGATATTACAGTCTGATTTTGTAATCCAGATTACATGTAATCAGTTTCTACCCAGCTCTGTTTATATATTATCAGCCATATCAGTTTTGATATTGTGTCTGGATGCTAGAAGCTAAGATGCTGTCACAGAAAGTTCAACAGCTGTGCAACAAAAAGCAGACAAAAAGCACCGAAAGTAAAAAGTCATTGCTATGGAAATTATATATTGTCTCTATTTATCCACAGTTATAAAGTCTATCAAATTATGAAACAAGATCTTAACACAGAAGATGTTGATTCGGTTCAGTTCAATAACAGTGCAGTGTCCCTCAACTATAAACCAGTTTGATTCAGGTATGAAAGCAGCTCTACAGAAGAAAAAAGTGTCATTATTTAGCTACTGTACTACAGCTTTTCTATAGTTCTCATAGCTAATAACCTGCTAGAAACCATGATAATCCTGTTGGAATCTGGTTTAAGTTTGACAGTATATTTAAAAACCATCTGCTTAACAATTGCAAAGTGCAGTTAACTAAAATCCTGGCTTAATTCCCACAGTAAACTGCAGTGAAACTGAAGAGGGACTGCAGGAGCTAACTGAGAATATTTCACTCTGAATCCTCCCCTCACCAGCTGTAAAAAGAAATGATAGGACCCTATTATAGGCAACATATTCATATAAATCATCACTATTTTATGTGAAACACACAGCTCTCACACATACTCCTGAACTCTGCTCCTGTGAAATCACAAAATGTGAACAAAGGCATCCCATTACTGATTACTGACCATTCACTGACATGCAATTTCAAATTTTTTTTTTTTTCATCTATTTGATTTAATTTTAAAAAAGAAGATACAGTAATATTGTAAAGGTCTGAGGCACTGATGTATAAAACCACTGTTTCTGTGAATCTCTGCAGGTGGTCTCCTTACTATCTATGTGTTTAAACTGGACATGGGCTCTGTTGTCCCTGTATACCGTTATTCACTAAGTGCCAGCGTACCTGCACCGTGGCAGGCATCATCGTCTGCACACGGGGATGTGCCCTTCTTTCAGGTTTGTATGGCCACGCATATTCACACAGTACCTGAACACACACATAAACGCCAAGACTGTGTGCCATCAGTTCAAATCAATTGAGAATGCCTTTTAAGTGCTAGTTATGTTTTCCGAAATTTGAGTTGAATTTGAATTAAGAAGACAAATAAGACATGGAATTTTATTTTATTTATTTATTTATTTAGAGAGCACTGATATTCAAAGAAATTCAGTTATGGCTATAATGTATATTGCTGATTTTTCACTATGAATTTAAACATCATAGCAGTGTTGTTTTAGTATATTTATATACTATTACACTATGTATTAATATTTCTATATATTCAATTTCATTTTAGTTTTGTTAATTTTTATGTGCTTTTGACATTTCTAATATAATTTTTTTCTATTCCACTTTAATTTGTTTAATTTCAAGGCAACATTTTGCAACAAGTTTTTTCTTCATAGAATATTCATAGTTTTTATTAATTTCCCAGGATACTCTTATTTACATTATAAACTAAGATTCTGATTTTTTTTTTTTTATATATATATATATAATTTTAATATGAAAATAATTTTGTGAATATTTTGTGGGGCTGTTTGGAAAAACAAAATGTGTTTGTGATTTTATTAAATATTTAGACCGTGTTGAAATGTCTGCTCTGTTGAAAAAAAAATAACAAAATTTACATATAGAGTGAATAAGTAATGAAAATAATGTTTATAAATAATATTTTGACTAGTGTTGAACTAATGAATTCTCTGTGTGTAACCTTTGAATGTCTTTGAACTGCACTTCAGTAAATTACTCTTGCAATCATTACAATTCAACATGCTGTGAGCCGTGGTCAATTCAATTTGGATTTACACTTATTAATAAAAAATAAAAGAAGCTAATTCTTTGTTTTTCCTAACCCTGGCGAACATACACACACACACACACACACACACACACACACACACACACACAGCTAGCAGTTGAATATTCTCCAATAAGCAAAGAAAAGAAACAATGGCCTGTATGAGCACAAACAGTCATGTCGAGAGACAGCTGTGATAAGCTATTTTCTTGAAAACATAATTACGGCCAGAAAATATGTTTTTCACATCGCTTAAATACCTTCTGTACACAGACAAAAGCCATTATCGCCCGTTAGCTAATGCTTCAGTGAAAAACAAAGCTTCCAGTGTACAGAATCTATAGCGAGCCCTCAGAATTCCATCATCCTGTCTGTGGCAGTGTTGGTATCACCTCAGCATGCGTCAATTGCCCTGACATCCCATTCCATCTGAGCTGACAAACACTGATCGATGTGTTGTCACGGTAACAGGCCTACAGCAGTCCCCATAGCAACTTCAGCACGCGGGTGAGCGTGTGTGTGTCTCACGCGTATCACCCGCGCCCTCGCTGGATGCTGACTCTGCACTCGTGTGACTCCGGCCGGCGCTGGAGATCAGAGTTTGACTTCTACGTGGCGTCGGTGGAGCAGCGGCACAGCAGGCGAGTGTGCAAAAACATGTCATGTTCACTGATGATCCACAATGGATTGACATCTTTTTTATTGTTCCTCCACCGTGCAACGTTTAACCCTTTGTGACTTAGTGCTCCATTTCAGCATATCAAAGTGTCTGAAAATGAGCTGGGATGATAATAATCTGGTAATTGTCTATATTATGGACAGGAAGCTCTATTTTGCCCAGCACACGATCAGCCCGTATCCTAGTCGTGTGTGTGAGGGGCCGCCAGGGTGTGTGTTCAGCTCTGGACCTGATGGACCCACTCAGGGCAGCTTCTACGCCCCGCTACCTGCAGGTACAGGCATGGGTTTTAACGTATTTGAAGTTGAGTATAATTTAAAGAGATAGTCCATCCAAAAATGATGTCATCAAATTGTTCCAAACCTGTGTGCGTTTCTTTCTTCTGCTGAACAAAAAAAAGTTATTTTGAAGAATTTTGGTAACAAAACATTTGCTGGTAGCCATAGACTTTTTATATGGGGGGGGGGGGGGGTTAATATATTTTAAATCTAATAAATTGTAATTACAATTAGGAAACTTAAATTGAATTATATGTACTTTTGATTGTGCAATGACGTGTCTAAACACGACATTAAGTTCACACTTAAGTATATTCTTTTAATGTACTTTTTTTTGTATGTATGCTATTTTTGTACTTTTTTTTTTGTCTGCTTATGTGCACTTCTTTTTCATGAGGGTCTACACATGAGTGATCTTGTGAGTGACTTAAAAGTATCTACAACTGAAGTTTACCTGTAGAGATCTGTTTATGTTGTGTGGGCAATGGATAGCTGGGAAACATCAATATTTCAGGATAAATTGCAAATGAATGTATAATGAATTTATGAATTTATGAACTTACATACTCTAAACTTTTGAACAGTAGTATAGTTTTGAGCAGATATATAAACATTTATAATATACAGTGTTTCTTGCTAAAACATATTAAGTTCTTGGAATAGTAGGTTGATGGCTGGGACGTAATCAATATTCATGCGATATGCCCCAAGTTTCTAGTTTCAAATAAGAAACAAAGTGTTAATTTGATGCCTTAATATTTCATGAATTACGCATTAAATGTTTTTTTTTTTTTTTTTTTTGTTAGTCTAACATGATTGACAGCTGTCCCTGCTTTAAGGCCTGGACACACCAAGCGACTTCAAAGAACTAGCGGCGATGAAAGCCAATGGTGTTGACACCTCATGTCGGCAGCGTCAGACCAAAAAGCTGTGCTGGAACACACTGCACAGACTACAGCCGACGGAAAACTAACATGTTCGTTCTGCGCATGCGTGAGAGGAACGAGCCTTTCATATCAGCAGCTATTAATAGTGTATATATATATTCGTCATTCAAAATGAAAAAAACGTAACAAAGATATACAATAAACGCAGATATATGTAATGTAAACAAAACAGCGCTTGCTTACCATTTTACTTGCTTACCATTCATTAGAGGCGACGAGTGGAACACACCAAACAAACTATCCCGACCGTCGCTCGCCATCGACCCGATGATGGCAAACGGCCCGATCGTCAGCTTGGTGTGTCCCAGGCTTTAAAGATTTCCATTTGCTATCCCGTTACTAAAGCAGTTTAACAACATACCCATGTGCAATCTTTCTCATTTAGATGCTAAATGCTTTCTTTTTAAAATACTTTTATTTATTTCATAAGTGTCATATATTTATTGTATATCTGATCAGCTCCCACCCAGAATAAGATCTCCAGGACATCCGGCTTTAACCCCTGTCGTGGAGGTCAGTGTGGGAAACCAGCCGTGCGTCCTCTAGTGGACACTGGAGCCATGGTGTTTGTGGTGTTCGGCATACTGGGCATCAACCGCACTCAGCGTTCAGACAACCATGTTATTGGAGACCTGGTGAGACAGAATACAACTGTTTACACTGAGTGCGGAATTAACTTTTAACTTAGTAACTTAAAGGGATGGTTCACAAAATGAAAATTTGCTGTGAATTTAAAAATAGAACAAGTCTATTGTTACTGTCACTTTGGGAGTCAAATAAAAAGCAACACAAAATTGATAATACCCGTGGCTTCTGATGAAAATAAAGATAAATGTAATATTGTCAATAATATTTCAAAATGAACACATACCGGACTGTTAGGATTACTGTTATGATTTATCCATAATAATATTAATAATAATAATAATAATAATAATAATAATAATAATAATAATAATAATAATAATAATAATAATAATAAAGTTAAATTATGAGTATCAAATATGATTATCAGGCTTTTGTGGAACTTTTATTTTTTTTATTTGTCAGTCATCAATGTATATTGCATTATACTACATGATTGGAGCTACAGAACTTTGATCATAAAACTAAGCATTTAAATATAATCTCACTAAAGACATACTACTGGTAAATATATCATTTTAATTAAGTAGTCTGCTATACTGTTAAAGAGATCTCATTGATTTACAGTACAAGGTATCAGAATTTCATTTTACTTGTCAGCCATATAAATATCAGCATCTGCACTAAATTGCACATTTTTGCTCAGTTTGAGCCTCTGTATATATACTCTGTATATATATATATATATATATATACTCTGTACATATATATATATATATATATATATATATATATATATATATATATACTCTGTACATATATATATATATATATATATATATATATATATATATATATAGCACCTCAATTATGAGCTCCATATTCTCTTATATCAAGATTTTTTTCCCCCTTTTTTTCTGACTATTATTTCATATATTATACTTTACAGGGTTATTATTTTACTTTACTTCGCAGTGTCTCGTTCCCTACTCAGGGAACAATGGTTACATAAGTAACCTGAGACATTCCCTTTCAAGGGAACTTTGAACTGCATCCTCTAGGGGTCACTATGGGGAAGGGTATACCCATGCAACCATGCTGAGAGGAGTGCAGGCCAGAACCATGGTGAGCACTAAGTACCAACTCTACCAAGCCCTCACCATATAGGATTTTAGAAAAGAATGCAGAGTACTATAATAACATGGATTTTAGGATACCGTTCTAAGGGGCTCTCCTGGCACTCTGAAAGAACAGCTCATAGATGGAATGGTGGATCCCAAAATCAATATGTTTGAGAGTCATCAACTCAATCTATGGTATAATGCTGGAGTGGCTAGCAGTAAATATCTAGATGAGGGGAGGGGCAAACACCCAGCTCTCAAATGAGAGCGGAGCTCAACATACCGCATGTTCCAGTGCTGGAACAGCTAGCAGTAATTTTCTTAGCTGAGGGAGCAAAACACACCCAGTTCTCAACAAGAGAAGGCGCTTAACCTACAGCATGTTCCACGGAGTGAGGAATTCAACTCCTCAGAAGGGGAGAGAACTTGATTGCACGAAAGAAAGCACCATGCTTACAATAACCCTCAGTGGTGAGGGGAGTGATGCTTTAAATGTGTGTCCTAGAGACACACTGGTTGAGTGGAGCCCAAGGTACCAGGGTCTAACCAACTCAGAGAAAGAGAACAAAGCTAATAACGTGTAACCCTTAGCGTACAGGATTTCAGAAAGTGCATAAAGAGTAGTGTGCACACTTACCACTTTTGAGGACTTTAAGAAAGTGTGCAAAGTGGTCAGCATGCACACTTACCACCATGTGGATTACAGAAAGTGCACAAAGCTTAGCGTATGCACTCTGGCCGACAGGAACCAGGAAGCATGAAGCCGGAACCAGGGCTATCATACCGGGGACCTACCCTAGAACAGGACAGACACAACACACAGGTCCCGGAAAACTAAGAGATAGGAGACTAATGCAGGAAGCTCCTACTTAACCTTGGTCAGGTGGAGAGATGGTGGTTACAGGGGGATTAGGAAGGAAAAGATAAGCACAGATGTTTAACCACCAGAGGGAAATGAGTAGATACTCAAGTATGACTCTAATCAAGATGAAAGCGCTGACACCTCATTTGGATCATATCTCTTATCTTGCCTACCTCCTTTTGATCCACGATTCCTCCTATCCCTACCCGCAGGCAGGGGAGGAGCCTGAGCTGCGATACTAGCCTTCTGTCTATTTTTGATCCTCAGATTGAGGCGGGGCCAGTCCCCTGGCTTTGTTCAGGCTCAGACCTGGACCTTTGTAGCACAGAGAGCATATGCCCTGCCATTTAAACAAGATGGCAAGGAGGGAGTTTTAAGCAAGAATATCTCACCCATAGAGAGCTAGCTACCACAGGGCCATCTTCTCATAGCCGCTTTCACGCATTCCCCTCAATGTTGACATTACTTATATGCTGACCGATGGATGCATAAGAAAAACGGCCTCTTCCATTCCCTCTTGATCTCTGAATGGAGATCAGGAATAAAAGGAAGGCTCAGCTGAGCTGGAGGTACATGGTAAGAAAGATAACACTCTTTGAATGCAAAATTACTTTCTTCCATGGGAAGTGTGTGATCCATAACCCCAACAGCTCATCATACGCAAGGCAGGAGAATTGAGAAGGCTCAGCCTCAGCTTCTTCGCTCTCTTCAGAAATCTCCTGTTCTTCCTGGGCAAAACCCAGCAGAGCACTGTCCCCAGGATCAGACTATGTTGGTGAAATAACATAATCCTCCAGCGGCCCACTCTCATTCATAGCCAACGATCACGAGAAGGAAAACCCCTCTTAAAACTTATCGGCCAGATCCACCCGTGATCCCCATATGCTCATTCTCCTCAGTGTCTCGGCAGTGGCAGATTCTGAACCACGGGGAGCAGATGGCTGCCCCTCCTTCCTCAAAAAGAGACACAAATGAGAGCGGAGCTTTTCATTGAAAAAATGCTTGCAGTGATTGCAGATTGCCCCCTCGAGGACATCTCGTGCATGCTCTTTGCCCAAACAACAGATGCAAAGATAATGTGTGTCATCAGGACTCAAATAACAATGACACAGATGCACACATTCTCTAAATGTCTTGCTAGTGCTCGTCAAAAATGAAGGAAAAAAAGATCACTCTTACCACCGAATGCACACTTCAAACAAAACAGTCAATGAAAACGAGGAAGAGGATGAGGTGTTCTCCTAGTGCCTATTTATACTATAGTTGCAACGGCAGTGACGTCATGGGCTGTCATCGGCCACCATGTTGTTGGTGTTTTTCAATGTATGCTTCAGACATGGGTTATGACGAGGCGTTCCCCATAGCGACCCCTAGAGGACACAGTTCGAAGTTCCCTTGAAAGAGAACTACTTATTTATTATCTGGTCTTAGTCTGTACACTATATATTGATTGTTTCCCTTTGAAGCTGATTTATGAATTATTAATTGAATGATTATTGATGTTCCTCCTCCTCAAAGGGTAGTGTGATCTTTGATCCAGACTTTGATGTTTTTAATGAGATCGGGCACTTGTGCAAGCTGTGCAAAGCCATCAGTGCCAATACCAAGCTGGTGAAGCCTGGTGGAGCTCAGTGTTTGCCATCAGGTGAGGAGGAATAATCTGTAACGCTTGCTTGCGTAATCCTTTAAAAAACAATGAATGATCAGTAATATTATTGGTTTATCTACACTGACAACATCAGATCAGAAGAAAACATAACTGAATTGAGCTGGATAATGACAATTTACAACTGGAAAAAGTCAACAATATTGATGAATTGATGATATGACAACATTAAAACTAATTATTTTTTTCTGTTTTATGTGTTTCTCTCCTGCAGGTAACAGCCTCACATCCATTCTGCCATTGCTCCATCCTGAGTGTCACTCTCTTCCTGAGCCCAACCTCTTGCCTGGCCAGCTATCCCATGGTGCAGTGGGCATGCAGGGGGGTAGAGTGCACTGGATCTCCATGGCTTTTGAATCCGTGAGTTCATTGCCGCATTTCAATAGTTTTTACAAAAATGCTGAGTCATATGAAATACTCTTATGATGCTTTTTGCCCTTGGTGAGAGTGTGACAGCACCAAAAATAGCTTCATTGTTTGGCTTTATACTCCAGGTTATTAAGCATTTTTAGCTGGCTGTCATTTTAATGTATTAATTTGCTGACAAATAATAATAATGTTAAAATTATGAATGCATTTAAAGCACCTACAGTTGCTGATGAACATGACGCAGGACAACTGAATGTGTGATTGAGCTTGAATGCAGTTATTTGTTTCTAAGTTTCAAGAAATAAGGGGAAAAATGGGTTTTTGACTTTCAGCAATATCACACAAGCAAGAGTGCATTCATTTCCCCTGACTATCTGCATGATTGCAAATGTTATATTGATTTCATTCAACAATACAATAAAGAGGTTAATGTCATTATTATTATCTTTTAGACACAAAAAGTTCTGCATGATCTATTCTGCTCAATTTCGCCAAAACTGTTGTGCATCTCCGAGCTGCACTCAGTGCTGTTCAAGAGGGCCAATGATTCAGTGACCCGTACATTAAGAAGTCAATTGCTTTGTTTCTGAATGAATCAGCCGTTTAAACGAATTTGGTTGGGGTTGGCTTCTCAGCTAAGCCAAATCGCTTGACATCTCTAATTCTCGTTGTTTCAGACCACCTACAAGGGAAAGTCTTCGTTTCAGACTCACTCTGATTTCCTTCAATGGGAGAGTTTCCTGCAGAAGCAGCTCATGTCACTCCCAGCATCCTCGGCCCTGAGACGAGGCTTTCAGACCTGCCAACACTGGAAACAGATCTTCATGGAAATTATAGGCAAGAGAGCAAAAATAGAACGTGGCAAAGACAGAAACGAGCTTTGATAAAAATGCCTCTGATTAAATAAATGAGCAATTTAAGAGCGATTAGTCTGAGGCGCAGACATCATTAGCATGAGTGCTCATTAACTTCACTCTGAATCAATCAGCAGTCAGATTCTCTATTTATATAGCATTTAACCTCTCTGAACTGCTCTCTATGCACCGCCCCTTGACTGTAGGTGTGGAGAGCGCCCTCTACAGTCTCCTGCTGTCACTTGCCATTTGCATCGCATCGGTAGCTGTGTTTACTGCTCATCCGCTTCTGCTGCTGCCAATTCTGCTGAGCATTCTGGGTATGTCATAGCTGTACAAATTATTATAAATGTTAAATATTTGTGTAGTTATTTTAATTTTAGTGAACAACAGATGTTAATTTCAGCCTAAAAGAAAAAAAAAGTGCACAATGAAAATGCTATTATGCACAAATAAGTTTAAGCCTATTTGTATTTATTCATCATTTACACTACTTTTTCACATAGTGATATTATTGTCAATTAAAATGATGTTTATCCCAAAATTTTAATTATAGTGGTGCCAAAAAATGTGTGTATTATTTATATTTAAAATATTTATACATGATGCATAATTTATAATGTATAACAGTGGTGTTAATGATTGATAATAATAATAAGAATTTATTATATATTAAAAAAATACAAAATATTAAAACAAACTTAAATGAACTAGAAAAAAACTCAAATAAAATGACAGATGTAGCCTTAGCAACTAGGTCAAATAAAATAAGTTTAAATTGACAAACTAAAATGACTAATTGAATAACTAAAATAAAAATAAATGAAAGATCGATAGAAATATTGGTGGCACTTTATTTTAAGGTGTCCTTGTTAAATGTTACATGTAATAAGGATTTTGATAATAATTAATTATGCATAATTACATTAAAGCAACCCTAAGCCAAACCCACGTACATGTAGTTAATTAATATTACTCTTATTAATATAACTTAAATCCATAATTGCACCGTAACAAGGACAACTTAAAATAAAGTGTAACCAAACATTTTAGGCAGTTTAAATTTTTATTTAAACATTTTAAAAGTTTAAATTACAAAAGCACATAACAAAATTATGTGATACAAGTTAATTCTAAATATTCATAAATACTGTAATAGTGTATAAATAATATAACACTGATTATGCAAACTAATGAGAATCATTATCATTAAGAATAATGAGAATAACAACAACAAAGATCAAATGGAAATCATGCATTTACATTAAATCAATAAACATTTGGAGGTCAGGTGTGCAATGCAAAATAATGTACAACTGTCCTAAAATGGTTCAATAATTATTTTATTTTATTTTTGCATGAAATATGACCTGGATATGCGTGTGTAAGATTCACTCTTTAATTTACTGTGACCCCTTGAAATAGTTTACCACCATTTATTAGTCATTTTCATTGAGGATACTTAAATGCAGTATCTCCCTTTGGACAGTGCCATCAAATGCCTGTTTCTGCCATTCTGTTGAATTTAATTGACTTGTGTAATATGTACTGACGGTGAAAATCATTGCCTTTTGAAATGTGCAGCTCTATTCCCATCTCATTTATATGTTAATACAATATGCCAGACATGACTGTAATTTAACTCGCTTTCAACCGGGAATATTATCTCTACAAGTGTGATTACTCAGACTGAACGAATATACAAATTATGCGAAATGAAAAGAGACTCCGAAAATCATCCCACTCCTACGTGTCCAACTAAACAAGGAAATAGATTTCAAAAATGTGCAATGATGCTTGAATTCAAGTAGGGGACGGAATAATAATAATAATAATGGTAAAAAGAAAGGGACAAAACGGAGTGTTTTTGAACAGTGTGTGGCCCTGAAACAGGACCCTGAAAAGTTTTAAATAATCAGGAACTCTTTGCGTAATGTTGCAGGTATGGTGTGTCTGGTGGTGGCGGTGATGTATTGGCTGGGATGGGAGATGGGTGCAGTCGAAGCCATCTCTCTCTCAATACTGGTGGGCTCTTCGGTGGACTATTGCCTTCATCTAGTAGAGGGATATTTACTGGCAGGGGAGGCTGACAGCTCAGGACTGGCCAGTCACAGTTCGGTATGATTTACATCTAACCATTAGCGTTGAAGTCTCCTGTGATCTTGAAACGAAAAGTTTGTTCCCGACTGCTTTCATTATACGCTCTCATAGTGTTCTGGGCGTGTAACACTGAAGATTTGAGGGATCCCAGGTAGGGTCATCATTTAAGCTCTTCAGACGCTGGGATTTTCTTCCAGCTTTGTGCCCTAGAGCAAGGCACTGAGCGCTGGGACTCTACGGGGAACTCATTTACACCAGCAGACTGTAAGCTGCACTGCATAAAACAGCATCTCCTAAATAAAACCCAAAACAAGTTCATGCTCGCAGTCAGATGCATATATAACATGCATAATAGACAGGGAAACTGTAATGAAGCCCTATATAAATATTTTTTTATAATGACATTCTTGATGCATTATGTTATAACACATTAATTATACATTCAAATAATGGAATTCATGGCTATAATTAAGACATTTTAATTAAAACTGTTGAGGGAAATATGATGAGAAAGAAACAACAACACTACTAACTTAAGGTGCGTGTAATAAGGAATTATAATGGTTTTCTTGATGCATTGTAACACATTGATAATACATTCATAATTATTAGATCTATAGTTATAAGTGTTATGTGTTTAACCCATACACTCTATAATGTCATCAGCAATATTACTCATGAAAATGGTTGTCAGTGAAGAGTGTTTTGATAATGTCAGTGATAATGAAGATGAGATGAAAAATGCAGTTCTTTCTGATAATTAAACCATTTTAAAGGAAATATGACAACACTGCTAGATAATAACTTTAGTTATGTCATAATTACTGTTATTACTATATGACTACCTGGATATTTTACTTGGAGACCTTCACATCCTTGGATTCGGAATTGTTTTTCTGTTGCAACATTAGCAATGCCAGAATTCATCGGGTTGTTATTGGGTACACAATAGAAAACAATCCAGATAACAGTAATGCAGATGCATTATTAATAAAAAAGTTTATTTATTTTATATGTATTATATACAGCTGTATTCAAAAGTTTACATACACTTTGCAGTATCTATAAAATGTCAATTGTTATACCAAAATATGAGGGAGCATGCAAAATGCAAGTTATTTTTTATTTAGCACTGACCTAATAAGATATTTCACATAAAATAAGTTACATAAGCCCCTTTCACACTGCCATTCCGGCAAATACAGGGGTAAAGTGTTCCTGCAATTGGTCCCTGGTCGCTAGATTTGGCACTTTCACACTGCCAGTGATGACCCGGTATATGTGCGTGCTTTCACACACAACCCTTGAAGTAACGACACGTGACATCAGTGCGTGACGTGTAATGTACGAGTCGACAACGCTTGGCACGTTATACTTTCACTGAAGCAAGCAAACGATCTCTGCGTCAGCGCGGAAAGTGAGAAACTAACTGATGTCTGCTTCATTACAGTTTGCACATATGTTTTCATCGCGAACGTTGATCTTCCTTCAAAACAGCCGGTAAAAGAGTCGCGCAATAACGCGCGTCATCACTTCGACACAGAATTAGATCTGGCTTTTGTTCACACAGCGCTCGTCCCGGGTCGAACCCCCCAATGTTCCTAGGTCCCCGACCCGGGTTCAATGCGGTAATCAATCCCGGGACGTGGTTGCTTTCACACAGAAGGCGACCCGGCAATGTTCCGGCAATATTGCGGGTCCGACGTGCAGTGTGAAAGGGGTATATAGAGTCCGCAAGAGAAACTATGTGTTTATAAGTCCCTTGTTTGTCCTGAACTGCCCACTGTGCTTCAGAAAAATCCTTCAGGGCCCTTTCCAAATATGACTGTATGATTTTTCACACTGAGGACAACTGAGGGGCTTGTATGCAACTATTACTGAAGGTTCAAACAATCACGATCACAAAAAAATATTTTTTATATTATATAACAATTCTTATATATTTATTACTAAATATTTAGTTTGCCTTATGAGGCAGTAGGGGTGTGCAGCAGAGTCAATATCTGTATCTTTAATAATCTAAAAAATTATTTGTATCCGTATCTGTATTCAGATAAAACTGTAAAAAGTCTGAGCTTTTGGAAAATACGATGACAAACTCAGAATCTCATCATAACAGTTATTGTGACATGGCACGAATGCACCAAGTGAAGAAGAAAAATAAAACAACAATGGTTAATAATGTTGGGGACTGACCCACTTGAGCTGTGTGAGGCGTCGCTGAACAATGAATGAACCCCAGTGCTTTTACCAGCGGGTTAATAAACTCACCCAAACACATTCTGTATATTAACAGATTCATTAAAAACATCCACAACATGAACATTATATCACAACTTGCTTCTGCACAAAATCCCACAAATGCACAAGCGAACTTGAGCAATGCCAGGCTGTGGATGAACTCCCTAAAAATCTACTAAACACCAATAATAAAAACGAAACAGAAAGAAATCACGTCTGATCCTCATGAAGCTGGAGGAGAGGAATCAGAATGCAGAATATATCTCTATGTCGTCGTGAATTTAGTTGCAGAACAGATCAAAACTCACCATGGATGATCTGTAAACATGATGGCAATTCACAGTTCATTTAAACGAAAGCAGGGCCAGGCAAGCAAGTCGATTTAAAAACAAGACGCCAAAGTAAGAGTGCTGAAGCAGAAAAAGGCAAAGTTAGAGTGTTTTTTTCCTCATGTGAGGTGAATGTTAATATGAGATTTATGTAATTCCCTCTTGCTTCTTACAGGAGTCCTCCATCAAAAGGCAGACACGGACCCTCGATGCAGCCAATCACGTGGGCGTTGCTATAGTTTCCAGTGCCGTCACTACGGTGATTTCAACCATTCCGCTCTTTTTTTGTGTCATCATGCCTTTCGCCAAGTTCGGTCAGATTGTGGCCATCAACACGGCCATTTCCATCGCCTTCACGCTCACCGTCACGACCGCACTGCTGGCCACGATGGGTCCCGCCGACTTCACCCGTCCTCCCAGAGCCGTGCTCAAAGCCACTCTGGTGGTCCTGATCGTGGGGGTCTGTGGAGGTCTGCTGTGGTGGACCGGGTCACAGTTCGCTCCGGACACACTGGTCTGAATCACACATCCTTCACCGACCAGGTGGATTTCAAGTGAGCAACTGTGGTCATTTGTACTGTTGAGATGACATATGTGAACTCTTTGGGAAGTGAAGTATTTGACACATGTGGAACACTGTTAGAAATTAGGAAACCCAGTCTGCATGAAGGTAGCGAGTCCTGACAGACATGGGAAATGATGTCAGACACATTTAGGTGAATAAGTGTCTGTGCTAGCAAGAATCGCTGTCAGAGAGCCGACTATTCCTCATTGGTTTGTATTTTATTCACAACCTGGACTGAAGTTGGGGACACGAGTGAGCATGTGTCTTATTTTGGTTCAAGTGAGACAAGGCCCTGAAGTCTCAGAAAAGAAGAACATGAATTCTGTGAATTCATCTCGTCTGAGGCAGGACAACACCGAAGGAGAAAGAAAGTGTAAGATGAAGCTACTTACTCGTCGCCCTTGATGGTCAAGTTTGGTTGAAGTCAACATGAAATGACATTCACAGTCCAGTTTACTTTAGCAAATTCCGAGTGAAACAGGATATTAGGAACAAAAGTTTTAGCAAAGCCAATCTCATTAGAAAACATAGCTATTTTAAGAGGTGGCGATTTTGTAAAAATCAATACAATGTGATTTTTAGAAAAAGAAAAAGAAAAAAAGGAATGGATAAAAAGGCATGATGGTTCACCCCAAATAAGACCTTCTCTGATAAGTAGATTGTACAAAAAAAAAAAAAGACAAAGAAAAAAAGATCTAAGAGCTAATTCTCCATTATGAATGAGATCCAGTTTACCAAAATGTACAAAAATGTATATACTGTATATATGTATATATTAGGGCTGGTAAGCGATTTACAATTGCAATGTTTTATCTAATTAATTACATGATGTGATGATTAATTAATCTAATTAATCGCACATCAAATTTGGAGAAATTACTCTGAAAACATAATTTAGCATCAAACAGAGATTACAAAAAGTAGGTTCAGCAAGAAATATTTTATTTGATAAAATGTATTACTCTTTTGGACCATGTGAGTAAATGATGACAGAATTGTCATTTTTGGTTGGGTGAACTATAACTTTAATAATTTATTTTCTTAATTTTATTATTATTACTATAAAAATATTCAATTATTTATTTAATGAAACGACACTCTAAATTAACTAAAACTGCCAGTAGGTGGTGGTAAATGTCTTAATGATTAAGTCATTTATTCATTCGTTTGATTCGTTCTTGGCTGATTCATTCAGGAGTGAAGTAAATGGTTCTTTATGAATGGTTCATTGAATCATTAAGGCTTGTTCATGTGGTTTTTGTTCGGGTCATCACCATCAGACCGATCGGTGTGTGACATCAAAGAACTGCTTTAGAGAGCCGACGACTCCTTTTGCTTTTGAAATGACTCTCGCGGTACTTTGATGTCATACACCAATCGGTCTGTGCAGCGCCGCTTCAAAGCCAGCACGACTATGGTCGATGGTTCAACGCGCCAAATGGTTCACCAAATTAATTCAAAATGCTGCTGTGGGTTGATCGGAGATGAACAGTCTGCTTTGTCTTTATCTTCTGGTTTGCAAAAATGAGCAAAATAGACAATATTGTGTCTAAAATAACACAATATTTACTTCTTAATGAGTTGAGTATCACATTTGCACTTAGCGTACTTCTCGTGTGATATTTCTTTACTATGTGATTTAAATATGAGAATTTTTTTAAAATATTTTAGAGACATTCTCTAGGCTCCATCACGCAGTAAGTTGTTGCCGTGTCTCATATTACTCATCAGTCGGCTGTATTAAATGGCAGATGATCCACATCGGTCTGGGCCGGGGCAAGTGCGTTAAATGCGTTAATAATTTTAATGCGTTATTTTTTCTCCATAATTAATTCATCTAATTAACACGTTAAATGACCCGCCCTAATATATATGTAGCTTATTGCCATATCATTTTATCTATCACGATTTGATAGGTTGGTAAAAACTCAGGTTCACCATCCAGATTATTTTAATGTGTCAGATTGAACAATTTTTAAAAACCTGTACAGTACAAGAACAAAACAAAACTAATTAACAAAATGTCTATTGTTTAACATTACCCAGTAGTTCACACAGCCTTGGTTACAGATGAAAAAGTAAGAGACAGAAATTAGTGTTATCAATTACATAGTTTTACTTAATAAAATAAAGCTGAAATAAAAAAAGGTATTACATAATAAAACTTAAAAGGTTTCATTGGCAACTCACTGAAAATGTGAAAAAACTAAAATTACAAAAATAAAAAAATAACTAGAAGTAAAAATTAAACCTAAACAAACAAACAAAAAAAAAAAACTAATAAAATTGACAAAATATCAAAAGGATTATTGTAAAACCTTTAAGTATAAAAATAAAATATTCAAAATATTAATAAATACTATAATAATGTATATAACAGTATTATATTAATACTATAAAATAACCAAGCTTAACACTTGAAGGATTTTGTTTTTTTTTGTTGTTGTTGTTTTGATCTCATGAGACAACTATTTTACATTTTGGTGAATTGTTGTTGAATTTGTTGACTTCTTTGATTTGTATGAAAATGTGTCATATTTAAAAAGAACTAAACAAAACATAAAGGTTCACCCCTAACCTTACCTTCAGAGGAACGTAATATGAAAACTTATGTATGAGAACATTCTAGAAATGTGTTAAAACATAAAATAATTACAAATTGCCATGAGAATGTGTTCTTTGTAATAAAGTTAAAAAAAGACGAGAAACTAGAAAAATGGGATCTATTTCTGAGTTCATGTTGACTTTAAGGAACACAACATCCAACATTTTTCTGCATCAGTGTAAGAGGTTACGGTGCATTGTTTTGTTTTAGTCTAAGACCGATGAGGATGGTTGCCGTATACATAGAAATAGAAAAAAATATATATATATATTTTTTGCCAGTGAAATGTTAAGGATATTGTCTGGACTTTTATAAGATAAAAGTGTAAAAATCATGGTGAATTTCTTTCTGGCTTTTGTAAGATTCTAATGACAGTTGTGTGATGTGGTTTGTTAAGATTCCCAGTGAAAACACTCTTTACATTCGTGTTTCTGCTCACCAAACGGGTCCACTTATCCCGAAGTGTCTTTATCTTTTTTGACTGGTGCCATTTATGTCTTTCAAATCATATATACACAAAAAGTTACAAGGATCACAGACGACCTTTATTCAGCTTGATCATTTTGACCCTTTCACCAGCAGTCTGGAAATAATGAAGCACTTCAGCAGCAATCCACTTTTAGCCATTGAAAAACGCTGTTCTCCTAAAAGCTCTCCGCTGCACTCTGATGCCCTCTGCATGCAGGAATTCAGCTCACCTTCACAGCTCGGGATGGTTTTCTCTGATATTCATGTTAAGGACTGACTGGAAATGATTTAGAGACATACTCACACAGTTACACAGAATACATGCTGGCATCAATGGGTGAATCTCACAGAGAAATGCACAGATCATCTTTATGTGTTATGCATCAAAATTTGTATTTATTTTTTGTCAACCAAATTCTTTACAAAATATGGTTTAAAGGTGATTTGAATTTTACTACAATATGATGACAAACTTGTAATTAATATAGGACATTAATATGTTATATGCCACTGATAATGAATGGGTTGTGGGTTAAATGTGCTTTATTGTCTTCATGCACAACATATTATCAAATTTGATCCAGTCAGTTTTGGGGTTAAATATGTCCCTGGCATTTCTTGACAGTTTTAGTAAGATTCACCCAAAAATGTCTCATGATTGAGCTAACATGATTATTTATGGGTATATCATAGGTAAAATATCATATTCACATTACAACAGTAAAATCAAAAACTCAAAGATTTAGACTTAGACTATAATCAACAATCACCATAATAGTTTTCCACTACATTTGAACTATTTATTGTGCACATTATCATTGGTAAGAGTTTTCTAAGCAACTTAAAACTTAACTTACTTGACTTTCCCATCAATTCTGCTTAATATTTAATGTTGGAAACGGTAGATAGGCATTAATAATGCACTGTGGTGAGCATTCATAATTGATGATCTGTTATATAGCAAATTCAATACTGATATATGGTTTATTTAGAAATCCACAGTCATCAAGAAGAGCAGGAGAGACAAACTACATCCTCAATGTGAGCTCAAGACCTTGAAACCGTCGGAAAAATAATGGAACGCTTTTAAAACATGTAGTACTTTTTCTTATAGTTGAAAAACACCAGTTATGTCAGGAAAAAATTATTGAAAGCATTCAAAATTACAAGATAGAGCACTTAGCCTTGTGTTTTCCTTCCATTTGCTCTTACATAGTGTTAATTACTGAAACTTAATTGGTATATTTGAGCTTTAATTCAATTAATCAAATGGTCAGTCCATAATTCCTGAGTCTACAAGACAAAATGTGACATGAAGCATTTCAAAATGAAAATAACATTTTATGAAATAGATGCACTTGTTAACACTATGTGCAATACATAGGTGAAAATTAGCTATACAATATAAATAAATTGCATCTTTTTGTCTGCAATTACACATAGCCTTAGTTCTCATCAAGTTATCTATGGTTTAGTGTACTTTGAATACATTAATACATATTTACATACATACATATGATAAAATGCATAAACATGTACCAAGTCTTGCGTGGGAAGGCCGGTCAGGGTGAATAAATCAAGCATACACTATTATGCTGAGGTAACATTTCAAAAATGTGCTAAAACAGATCATTTGAATTCCACATTTGCCCACATAACACTATTTCTAACAAGAAATAACCTGGGCATTAAAAACATTAATAATGCTTAGGAGGATGTGCTTTGATTAGCTAAATGTACAAGTGCTCCACTACTCTAAAAAGCTATGCTAGGTAGCATATTCAATAAAGAGATGCTAAATTGGGTATAGACGTTCTCTTAGACACACAAAATAAAATCCATTTGAAAAACTAGGATAGAAGTTAGTTGATCTTGAGCATTAGGGTAAGCTTGCAAGAACTTTTATCAAGCAACTTGTTTGGTCCCAGCACATGTGGCTTGAAGGTTCAGATGGAAGGCATTGCAGACACGTCTAAAACCTTTTAAAACCCCAAAATGTGTCCTCTAAAAACCATAATCCTCGTCATTTGCCTGCCTGGATTTCAAACAGTAACCAAGTCCTGCAACAATTAAAATCTAGCTTCTTGAAATGATTCAGTGGGTAACAACAATCAGATATCCTGAACCTGAGATTGAAAAGAGCTTTAGGTAAATCCACAAAGGCAAACAGGTGTGAAATGATATCATATGATGAAAAGAGCAGTTGAAACAGAGGAGACAGAGTCAACAGCCTTTGAAGGAGTTCTGCAAGAGCCAGAAGGAGAGAGAGAGAGGTAGGGAGCAGCAATGCAGACTGCATACTTCACAGGGATGATCCAGGAAATGGAGTGCGCAAACACTTCAGATCAAACGAGCAACCCTGGGGATCACACTATTCAGCACTATTCCACACAGATTTGACATCAAACATCCTCTTTTCCCAAATGACATTGCACATCAATGGAGAAAGAGCGATTTCAAGTGGCCGCAATGACTGGGGCGCAGGGCTCATTTGAAATAGCACCATCCCAACACTCTCCCACATGGTGAGGTACGTTATTGTTAAAAATGTAAAAAAAAAATAACAGTTTCCCCATAGTCAGCGGTGTAAGAGCAACATTTATCTTGCAATAGGCCACCGGAGGACTGCTGTTAACTCATAATTGTATTGGGTGCAGAGACAACAGATCAACAGTCAGAGTAGAAACCATATGTAATCTGATCTGAATTAAAATGCAACACTATGGTTTGTTCAATAGGTGTCAGGTCTTGGAGTAAATGATGACAGACTCTTTGACTGAACTAAATCTTTAAGTTCATAGGTCGTGTCTAATTAAATTTTTTTAATGATGTCTATCCTGACTATGGTCCACACAAACAGCTATCATACGATGATGCTAATTTTGAAAGCAACTGTTGGTCATGTACTGTGAGGAAAGAGCCTGAAAAAAGGAAAAATAAGATTAAAAAACAGCGGTTGGATTACCAGACACAAGAGCGCCCACCAATTTTCAAGCGATTGTGCCTAATTTGTTCATGATTGGCGAAGCACAGAGTGAGTGTTAAGAGGACAGCAGTAAATTAACAGAATCTTGAAAGCGTGTGTGCTTAAACTAACGAAAACTAAATATCATCCTGTTTTTATGCAAAAGCAATTAACAGCCATCAGACATGGGCCACATTTTGTTTATTAGTCTTTTAATATGATAACTGATTCTGTAAAACCTGAATAACGATTCTGATGATTCTGAAAAACGAGAGAGAGTGATAATTTCGGGCAGGGAACCGTCTGGATTACTGGCCAAGAAAAAACGAGTAATTACAAATGCTGGTGCCATTACGTCCACATTTCCTTCTAGCTGTACCACATGCATCTCTTTGACATACAGTGTCATTTGCTCAAGTAATGACAAAGAAACTGGCCCACAATGGCCAAGGAGACTCTTTATGAACAAGCAATGGCAATAATGTCAAAAAGAGACAGTTGTTTCCCCACAGTGTATCGGTAAATCTTACGTTTCAAGGTTGGAAAACATGCGAGGGACATCATCGTCAATGCCCCTGCTTCACTCATTTCTCACTTCCTCTATCCCACTGTTGCACAGACGACTGGTTTGGTGAGTTTGGTTGACTGCTCGGTTCTCCTGCAGGAATTCCTCAGTGTATTTGTGTTTTTCAATGCACTCTCGGCTCATGAAAGGTGAAAAAAGGAGGGGGTTCCAGTATCTGATCAGCTACACCCACCCTTCCCACATTTGATTTCACCCCTATATCTGGTATCCAGCAACTGAATACATTCCACCCCCTCCCCCCTCCACATCTTGCCCCGAAAGTAATAATAAAAAAAAGGTAAAAACAAGGTCTACTGCGGAATGGCTTTACTCCTCACAGTCAGTAGGGGATGCCAGAACCCCTGTGAACTACTGAGGTGTCGTTGGCGTTCTTGCGGCTGGTTCGTTGAGTCTGGGTGTTCTTGGCGGCCGGGGGGCTCTGAGCGATGGGCTGGGCCCTCCCCTTGGGGCCCTTTCGCTTCCCCCTAGGCCCTGCACGGCCCCTCCCGGCCACTAGAGGTCACTTCTTACGGGAGTGGAGTGTATCCTGAAACTTGGTGCTGGTGTAACGCACATGGAAGCCCTTCTTATTGATGGTGTCGTCTGAGCGGAATTTGATGACGATGGAGTCACCGGCGGAGTAGATCTCTTCTGGAGGCTGAAAACACAAAGATGGAGGCAGATGTGAGCACATTGGATGGAACTAATCCCCTTTCATCACATCAAACCAACATCATCAATCCTAATGATTGAAATTTCAGTGCAGTGGTTCCCAATCCTGGTCCTGGAGAACCCCCAACACTGCATGTTTTTGGTGTCTCTCTTATCTGACACACACATTTGAGGTCTTGGAATCTTCACCAATGAGCTGATGAATTGAATCAGGTGTGTTTGAATAGGGAGACATCTTAAATGAACAGTATTGGGGGTTCTCTAGGACCAGGATTGGGAACCACTGTTTTTGTGCACTTCAGTGTCTCGATCAGGGGGGTCCAAACCTGTTCCTTGAGGGTCCTGCAGAGTTTAGCTCCAACCTTAATTTAACTCACCTGAACCATCTAATCAAGGTTTTCAGACTCGCTAAAACTTCCAGGCAAGTGTGTTGGAGCTGGGTTGAGCTTAAATCTGTAGGACGGTGGCCCTCCAGGAGTAGGATTGGACACCCCTGGTGTAGAGTGAGTCGACACTGAGTTAACAGGAGTCCGAAAGACCACAAGCTGGAACTCAAGTTCGGCCATCATCATTGTTTTCATTTTGTCATGCACTTCCTAGCTATGACGTGCATGTTTCTGCATAATTTTGCTTTAGAATGACTTATCCACTGTTGTTTAGAGTATGATGCCCAGTTTTTCTCTGCAACCATCTCAGTCAGCAAGGGTATCACACCTGTGCTTCATGGGGTAAATCTGATGGGATAAATTGCATCTGAAGGACACAGAGCTTGAACAATCATGGCCACCATAATGAAGGATTTCTCGAACTGAAGTGCTCAGAACTGGTCACTTCAAAGGTCCCTTGAGAATGAAGTATTACAAAAGGTACAACTAAAGGACACTACGCTCCCATTATTCCCATTTACGCAGGTTGACTGTGCAACAACAGCACCTCCTTAATTGACTTTGCAAGTCAACGTAGAGGAGTGTTCTGAAGAATGGCTTTTTGGTCCCCTACACCCTTCAAAGCTCCTACTCTAGAGGGTAAACTGTACAAAGGGATTAGGGCATCTGGATGGGTCCTTTAGAATGGAAAGTTGTGCATTAAGTTGTGAAATTTAAAAGTTGTGTATTCCAGACTTAACTATTGTATCTCACCTTAGAGTTCTAAAGTACTACCTACATAGTCAACACAACGTGACTTAGTACCAAAAACTGTACCAAAAATCAGGCATGAAAATTAAGCTTCTACCAATATCTATATTTGAATACAATTAAATACAGCAAAACATATACAGCAATAGTTTGAGTACTGAAAAGCATAACAGTAGTTCTGTGTAATTAAAATGAACTAATTCATCCGATATCTGTGCTACCCAAAAGTAGAGTGTTTAGCTTAGCAAAATGATTACATGCTTAGGAACCATGAGCTCTAGTTTATATTTTGTGGGCTATTTTATTGGATGTTTCCAGAGTACACCTCTGTTTTGATTCGAATGCTTAGTATATACACTGGAAAACAAATATTATGGACATTTGATAACGTGAAAAACACAGGCAATAGCCACATGCGCACTGGAAAGTTTCCAGTGTACGTGCTAATTCTCTGACCAATAAAAGTATCTTTGCATTCATTTAAACTAGAGTTTGGTCTAATGTGTTTTTTTATTTATTATTATTATGAAACACAGGCTGGGTAAGTGTCACCACCCAGTATCTCTGTACTATGCTGATGATAAAATGTACATTGTGCATACTGTAAGCATACTCTAGTGTTTGCGTCAAAAACCATGTACACATTAAGCTTTAGAAGGTAGCTGCCTATTTGTAGACAGTGAAAAGTGCCTATAGGACTTCACATAAGAACCTAAGCCTCAAAGCATTTGATATGGTTTCAGAGTGGTTTCCATTGTGCAGTGGCTCTTTTCTGGCCAAGCTTAAATGGGTTATTTTGGGCTGCGACAGCCCAATGTGGCAGCACACTTAAGCTCATGTTGCTCGAGGGACATATTCCCCGCTGTTCGAAAAATTGTCAGTTGCTTTGGATTAAAAGCATGCTCTAAATGGCAAGCTACCAAAACTTGATTGTGAAAAATGTGCACGGTCTAACATCCTCTTGGTTCAGTTTAAACAAATCTCTCTGTCAATAAGCAGGTTGCGTCCAATGCCACTGGCAGTTTTAGAATATCCTCTGATATACCTTGTCTAAACTCTGCATCAGCCATTCTCATTGAACTGAAGAAACTGTAATAATTCTGTTCTGAGACCTATAGAGCTGATCTAATTTACGCACACACTGACAGCCCAAGGTTTGTTCTTATGTGTCACTCAAGCATGTTCTCTACTGTGATCCATTTTTATATGCGAATAAAATCTTAAATTAAATCTGTTGAAAAATCAAGTGACTGTTTCTTTAGAAAACTTGGATTAATGCACTTGATTCATACGGATGACTTTTACGATCTCTTTATGAACTATCTGGAGCGTCAACATTTTGGTGGAACTGACTTTGAATGGAAGGACAGAAATCTCTCATGATATTGCGATCTAGGTTTCAAAGATGATGCATGTCTTATGGGTTTGAAATGACATGAGGGTGAATAACTGATGACTAAATAACATTTTTCGGTGAACTATAGCTATAACGATCACTTTTAAAACAAGCTTTACAACAACTTTTAACATGAAATGCATGATTTTATGCAGCAAATCTAAATCTGTGCTTTACCCCTGATCCACAGTAGCGGCCAAGTCTGGGTGATTTGGTGTCCGCCCCATCAAACAGCTCCATGTAATCATAGCCACAGTCGGCCTCCTCCTCGATCTCGAAGGTCTGGAAGATGAGCTCCACGCCGTAGCCCTTCTCTGCTGTGATCACCCACTGACAGTCTGACGCCCCGGGGTAGTTATTATCACCAAACTGGGCATGAGAGTAGAGGTCTTTAGTTTTCACCTCTGCTTTCAGACGGCCTCCGCACTCTGGAGAAGATTAGAAAATGAAAACGTGAGAAAGTAATTCACCTGTGAATTCAGGTGAATTACAATAGTCTCTTGTAGCCAGAAGTGTGACTGAGTATAGCACTCATTGATTTAAACATTAGAGTTGCTGTAGCTTACTTGCAATTTTGTTGCAATATTATGCTAAAAATACATGCTATACATTTGGGATTCACAAACTTAACTGATTTAAATATTAGTTCACCCTAAATTTTGGTAAAAGATTCTACAATTTTACAAGACATCCACATGCTCACAGTTCTCTAATATTGGCTAATAGTCATAATTGGGTATAAGGTATTGGGTATAAGGTAAAATATAGAATGTATAGGCCTATCTCTTAAATATAGTGTATGAATATATTAACGGAGTGTCTATTTACACTAAGGGCAAATAGCCTGCCTTGTTGGCTGAAGCTATTTACACTAGCTCCATCCACCAACGTGTGATTCGGCTAGTCGAGACCACAAAAGATGGTCAAATGTGTGATGTTCATTTTGACGCGATCGACCTGGGATCGAATCCACCTTCTGGAGAACTTTTTTTCTCTTTTTTCAAATTTCAAATCCCATCAGAAAAGAATATCATCAAAGAGTTGAAAATAAAGTATCGGGTAGGGTTAGGATTGGTTTGGGGAGGGCTTTATTGTCCCAATAAGGTGGCATCCATTGATTAATTTTAATTCAAATTACACTCAATAAGTTAATAATACATATTGTTTTACAATGTACTACAATATTTAGTTGCAGATAATTGCCCCTATTTGCAATTAGTAAAATTTTAACAGTGTAAATAGCATCTATCGCTAAGAAAATATGCTATTTTGACATTATTTAAATAGCATCTAATTGCTATTTACACTTAGTGCAACTAAGCCTTAGCCTCTTTTGCGATTAACACTTAGTGCAAATAGCCGCTGCTATATATTAAATATATCCTGAATATAATTTTTTTTTTTTTTTTTTTTTTTTCTGAACTGGTTTATATAACCATCATAAACCATTCCAGATATAATAATTGTCATTATTTATTGAACTTTGGTGTCATATTCTAAAAGCAATAAGTCATTCGAACCATGTGCATCAGGGATTTTACCATGACCTGTTGTTAATAACACAAAGTGGAGCACTGCATGGTCTCTTATAGCTCATTGATTTATTAGTTTGTATTATATGAGACCACATGTAATTCCAGTATTTAGTGGTACTGTACATTTCATTCAGATGGATGTGCTCACCTGCAGTATGGGAAGCCTCAAAGCCTTTCTTCTGCACAGAGTTATCAGAGAAGAAGCGGATGAACATCTTGTTGCTGGTGGATATGATTGGTTGAGGTTTCTTGGTGCCGCAGTAGCGGCCGAGGCTTGGTGCTTTCCCATCCCGACCGTCGTAAATCTCAATGTGGTCATAAGCACATTCCAGATGAGGCTCCATGTCAAGTTCATTAAAAGCCTGAAATATACAGTTCATATACAGACACTCAGAATATCATTATAATGAACAGGGAAACAAGACTTCTTATGAAATAGGACAGCTATCTTCTAAGTGGCCGATCATGAATGTGTTTTTGGGTTTAAAAACATGAGACAGAGTGACGTGGAATGTCTAGAGATGTTTTTAAAACTTGAAATCAAACATGTCCATTCAATGGATGTTCAGATAGAAAAACAATGGAAAAGGAGCAAAGTGGAAGGCAAAAACTAAAGGGCCATTCACACAGAACTTGTTTTCGCATTTTATTTACTCACACTTAACTTGTTCCAAACCTGTATGTTTTCTTTCTTCTGTTGAGCACACACACACAAAAAGACATTTTGAAGGATGTTGGTAAGCAAACCAAACAGTGGACATATCCACTAACTTCCATATTATGAAATACTGTGGGAGTCAATGGCTACCGTCAACTGTTTGCTTATCAATATTCTTCAAAATATCTTTTGTGCTCAACAGGAGAAAGAAATCATACAGGTCTGGAACGACTTGAGAGGAGTAAATGATGACAGAATTTTCATTTTGGGTGAACTACCCCTTTAAATCCTGGAGGCAAAACAGACCAATAGTGCTATCAGGACGAATCTAGTGATTATCTATTCTATTTGTTGAGAAAGACATATTTGTACACAAACATGTACACAATTTTTAATTCATTGCTCTTCTAGAGTCAAATGTATGCTATTTTGTATAAATGTGCCAAACAACCCAGTTTCCTACATACAGTATCTGTGCTAGTTTCACGTCTCATACCAATGTAACATGTAATAAGTGAATGATGTACAGTCACTTGGTCTTTCTAAATAAACCGTTTCAGGGTGACACAAGGTCCTCCTGCTTCACTCTGGGATTTCTTTGAACTAATGGCCGTCTGGGCTGTACATTACCCAACCATGGTAAATAAGGATGGAGAAAGGTTGTACTATTACATACTATTTTGATCCGATGTCCCGGGGTGGTGGAGAGGGCCCAGGTGCAGGCCTTCTTGCTGGGGTATTTATCTGGCCAGTTAGGGCTGGTGATGGTCCCACTCACGCTGTTCACAACGTGATCGCAGCCGGCTGTAAGAGATACCGATAATGTGACATCTAACACTCGAATACACTCACAAACAGCCTCATCCTATGCTCATCACATGAGCAACGTTCAAACTCCAGACGACGAGAATCAGTGCTGTTTTTGTCACGCAGATCCATGCATTTTTTAACCTTCTCAGACAACATTTTCTTTCTTTCCTCCCAATCACTGCCACTCTCTTTCTATTCCTGCCTGCAAGAGGAACGAGTCCTCTAAAAATATCCAGACGCTAGTTAGTGTCAGTGAGCTGAAATCGATGGTGAAGGTTTCTGAGCAGTCATGCATTAATAGGGAAAATAATATGAATAGTTTCTTAGACAGAAAACACAGCGACACTCCAGGCATACAGCACATAATTCTGCTAGATTTGGGAAAACTTAAAAGCAATTTACAGAGAAATTTTGTTAACATAGGCTAACTAATCTAGGGTGGTAGATTGTCTTTTATTATATACACTCACTGGCCACTTTATTAGGTCCACCTTGCTAGTACTGGGTTGGACCATCTTTTGCCTTCAGAACTGCCTTCATTCTTCGTGGCACAGATTCAACAAGGTGTTGGAGACATTCCTTAGAGATTTTGGTCCATATTGACATGATAACATCACGCAGTTGCTGCAGATTTGTCGGCTGCACATGATGGGAATCTCCTGTTCCACCACATCCCAAAGATGCTCTACTGGATTGAGATCTGGTGACTGTGGAGGCCATTTGAGTAAAGTGAACTTGTTGTCATGTTCAAGAAACCAGTCTGAGATGATTTGAGCTTTGTGGCATGGTGCATTATCCTGTTGGAAGTAGCCATTAGAAGATGGGTACACTGTAGTCATAAAGGGATGGACATGGTGAGCAACACTACTCAGGTAGGATGTGGCGTTTAAATGATGCTCAATTGTTACTAAGAGGCCCAAAGTTTGGCAAGAAAATATCCCCCACACCATTACACCAACATCAGCAGCCTGAACAGTTGAGACAAGGCAGGATAGATCCATGCTTTCATGTTCTTTGCACCAAATTCTGACCCTGCCATCTGAATGTCACAGCAGAAGTCGAGACTCATCAGACCAAACAACATTTTTCCAATCTTCTATAGTCCAATTTTGGTGATCCTGTGTGAATCGTAGCCTCTGTTTCTGGTTCTTAGCTGACAGGAGCATTAACTGGTGTGGTCTTCTGATCCTTTATCCCATCTGCTTCAGGGTTCGATGTGTTTTGGGTTCAGAGATGGTATTCTGCATACCTTGGTTGTAACGAGTGGTTATTTGAGTTACTGTTGCCTTTCTATCATCTCTAACCAGTCTGCCCATTCTCCTCTGACCTCTGACATCAACAAGGCATTTTGGTCCACGCAACTGCTGCTCCCTGGATATTTGCTCTTTTTCGGAGCATTCTCTGTAAATCCCAGAGATGGTTGTGTGTGAAAATCCCAGTAGATCAGCAGTTTTTGAAATCCTCAGACCAGCCCGTCTGGCACCAACAGCCATTCCACGTTCAAAGTCACTTAAATCCCCTTTCTTCTCCATTCTGATGCTCGTTTTGAACTTCAGCAAGTTGTCTTCACCACATCTAGATGTCTAAATGCATTGAGTTGCTGCCGTATGATGATTAGCAATTTGTGTTACCAAGAAATTGAACGTGTACCTAATAAAGTGGCGGGTGAGTATATATGGACACCCATGACCACACATCTATTATCAATTATTATGCTTATTTTTTTTTTTTGAATCTTAATAGCTTTGATCACCTTGAACTATCATATTATGGAAAAGAGCAGCATGTACATTCTTCATTATATCTCATTTTGTATTTCACAGAAGAGAAATGTCATACAGGTTTAGAACAACATTAGGGTAAAATGCTTAGAAAATGTCATTTTTGGATGAACTATCCCTTTGGTAATGACATATTTCATCACTTGAGGATTGGTATATTTGCTATTTTTGTTTTAAGGGAGTTTACATGGCCTGTCATGACTTACTGCTTTGAAGGAACAGTGTAGTATATTCACATATACTGTAAGCATGTGTTCCTCACCTTCCTTGCAGTCATGTTTGTTCTCATGCAGAACGAAGCCGCTTCTGCACTGACAACTGTAGCTGCCAAAGGTGTTCACACATTCATGCTGACATCCGCCGTTCTCCTTAGAGCACTCGTCTTTATCTGTGAGAACCAAACACCAGATGTCAGTCAAACACACTTTTTTATTTATTTATTTATTGTCCCCTAGGATGATTTAATATATAGACAGTGCCACTTAAAAGTTTGTGACCCCCTTGCAAAATATGTAAAAATGTGAGTCATTTTGAAATAAGAGAGAGAATACAAAATGCATGCTATTTTTTATTTAGTCATGTAAATAAAAATGAAATAAAATATGTTAACATTTATTGCACAAGACAAAAAAATAAATAACATAATACAAATTATATATGTTATAAAAATTGGTTTACATTTTTTTGTATCATTTCAAAGCACACACTCACCTGAGAAGAACTGGGCCTTGAAGCCTTTTTTAGAGACCGTGTTGTCAGATTTAAACTCAATGCGCATGTTGTTGTACTGAGAGGTGATGGCCTCTGGTTTCTCAGCTCCGCAGAATTTCCCGTGCAGTCTGGAGTCGGCGGACAGACCACTCCTCACCTCAACGAAGTCATACTTACACACCTGCACAGCAGAGAGCAGACATGAGTCACGGGTCAACATCTACAGAGACCTTTCAACCTGGTCAGCATCTTTCAGCATCTTTCTTCTCCCAAAACACAGCATATGATGCTCTTTTCAGCAAGGAAAAATACTAATGACATTACTTTCTCTTTAGCAAGTTTTATTAGTCACTTTTGATCAAATCATCTGATAAATGTAATCGTTTGACTCAAAAATAAAGAGGGGAAAAGACTGTCTCATTTGCTTTGGTGAGAAACTGGATGGATTCTTCATTTATGTTTCAGAAAAATGCTCCAAATGCTCCACTGATAATCCCAGCTTTCCATTTTGATCGCAACACTTTAGTGCTTGACATCTTTGGCCAATAACAGTTCACAAGCTGTACACTAGTTATCTGGAACAAATGTTGTTTTTGGCAATCAATAAACCTAAGGCCATTCTCACCTCCCTCTATTAAACCAGTGCCAGTATACTTAAGGAATGTTTCAGGTTCAATCCGTGTTAAGCTCTACTGACAGCATTAACACAGACAATATCAACAAAACAAACACAAATCATATTCACAGTAACATACTTACAATGGAGCAAGACATTCAAGAGGGATTAAAAGCAGGCCTGGGCGGCTTAAAGATTAAAAGAAGCACTTGCATACAAAATGTGTTATTTAAGCATGCATATCATGCTTTTAATGGTGGGCCAACTACTGTAAGTGGAGGAATATTTGGTTAAAAGTTACCGACGTATCTCCTGTGGATGGAGTTTGCTCCATGTAAACAGCACTTTGCAGATAATGTTCGTTTTTAGTATCCTTTCACATATTGTGCAAAGGTTATTTCTGTGCAGGTTCATGCCCTATAGACTTTCAGTGGAAGTCCATTATTGTAAACTGATTCTTTTTTGTGGTCATAATAACTTTCTGTGGTAACTGGCAATATGTCACTGAACCCAAAACATTCCTAGCTTTAACTTATCCAGCAATTACATAGTACGCTATTAACGTGAAGCTATAAACTGTTCAGGAACACTCACAGCTGCTTTAAACACATTTAGCTTATATAGCTCTTTTTTTTTTTAGCTATTGTAAAAATAAAAAACAGGCCTGAGCCAGCAACCTCATTTTTCACTTTCTCAAAATCATTATTTAGCACTAATGTTAAGGAGATGCTGTTATATTAAAGCAATAAAACCAGCTTCTATTAAAGTCTGTAAAATGTAACATAATGAGAGCCAGATGCCAACTCTCTAACAGAACAGTTTTGTTATAAACTACCTGAGTGTTTGTGATAAGCATGCATAAAACCAAAAAACTACCCTTCATCTTAAGAAAACAAATCATAAATGCATTCGTCATGTTAGCTGCACCGGGCAAAACTGCCCTAAGCTATAAACAATGAACAAGTGAGAAAACATGAAGGAAAATTGGAGAAGTCAGTCCCTAAAGCCTTGTGGTGATTCACACCAATCGAGCTGAAATGAACCAGACAAACCCACCCCACGCTGAGGCAAAAACCTAGTGCTCACATCGTTCCCCTCCGTCTCGAAGACGTCGAAGAGCAGCGTGATGCGGTACTGCGTAGGCGCCACCAGCTGCCAGATGCAGTTCTTGTTGGGTGGATACTCTCTGGGCCAGCCTGGACTGGTGATGGACCCATTCAGCTTGGTGATGAAACCACCACAGGCAGCTGGAGAAAAAGACAACAGAAAAGAACCGTAAGACAAATTATACTAATGCAATCTGGAGAAATACTTCACACACAACATTTATTGAAATGATCTGATTCCCAAACCATGGGCACAAATCTTTGTAAAGTTAAAGAAATGTAAAGGAAGAATCAACAGATATTTTCTTCTGTGATGTTGGAACACAATATCTATTGTTTCTAACTATTGGATGTGATTGGAAAGAGGCAGGTCTGAATGTGAGCTTGCAGTCGATTGTAAGAAAGAAACAAGCTTTAAATGATTAAACAATCAGAGAAGATACAGCAAATCACAAGAGTAAGTTCTGTAATTTTTCACCGGAAGATCAATTTATGACATTTTGATCAGTACAAGGTCAAAAAAAGAAATCATGTGCAATTGTGCATGGATGAATCATAAACAATAACCTCAAACAACATATATTTAGAAAACAGATAGGGTGAATTTCCTTTTAAGAAAGCTTGTTGTGAAATTCCCTTCACATTCTCTTTATACACAGTGTTTATTATGTAGAATATTGTCTGGTTGTTTTCTTTACAAAGTCTTTTTATCCTTGGCTTACAACTTCATTTGAAGGCACTCGTGTGTTTATTTAGAGACTTTGTGGATCGTTCAAGAACCTTTTGAAAAAGAATCACGGTGCATCAACAAATGTTCCCCTCTGATCTCTACCACTATGTTTATATATTTAAAGGGATAGTTCTGCAAAAGTTTACCATCAAAATATGATGTCATGAAGGATGTTGCTGTCTAAACAACATCAAACCCTATTGACTTTTTATCGTAGTATGTGCAAAACAACACTGAAACATTTCTCAACTCCTACAGGTTTGGAATGGCCTTAAATGATCAAAGAAGTTTTATTTTTGAGTGAGCTATCACTTTTTTTCCCACATGCAAAACAATTATACAAACATAACAGAGCTCATCTACATACAGATGTCTAATAAAGTTAGCAAAAACAACCTGGATTATTCAGGAATAATTCCGTCCCTGACTATCACTGTCAGAAAAAAAAACTAATAAATTGTGGAATTTGGGGGTACCCATGTACATTCTTTACTCATATAAGGAGAATATTAGCACTTTAGAGTAGTGATATATACCCTTACATTAGTAATCTGTCCTCTTATGGTACTATTATGCACTCTTTTGGGTTCAAAAGTGTCCCTTTGAGGATACTGTCCCAAGCTTTTGCACCCATACAGGTATAACTTTGGTGTAAAAAACACAGCCCCTAAAAGAGTGTAATATATGGGAAAACATTTTTTTTTTTTTTTTAAAGTATGCTTACATATTTAATGCACAACACGTCTAGGTTACACAGCACTCTTAAGCTTTCAATTAATCAAGCTGACCAGCTTGTGATTTGTCAAAACCTGGCGCATGCTACATATAAAATAACAAGAACGGTACTGTTTTAATTAAAATACACAAGAGAACAACTCCAGGCTTTGTATCTCATCAAACATGAGCAGAAAGATGGAGTAGTTTACTTTAGTCCGGTATGATCCAAATTACAGAACGGATGCCCTACAGCCATTTCCATCAAACACATGGGTTCGAGGAGAGATGTTTCTATGGCTACCAGCATGCCATTGAGAAGCCTTTGGACAGCCTTTGCATTAAAGTTTTAGCTTTGTGTACATTTAAGCCCTATCAGTCTCTATTCCCACAGGACCAGCGTGCAATAAACCCTCTGCATCGCCTGTTCTGCGAGAAAGAGCGGCACAGTCTTTATGATAATGTTGGATTTATTGCTGATATGATGTTAGCTGATGATAGACCAGGAGGCTGTGCTGGGCCAATCTTTCTTTTATCTAATGGAGAATAATTTTCCGATTGCTCCAGTCTGTCATGATCGAGCCGTTGAGTCATCTCAGTGCATGTCTGAACAGATTTTTGCTCAATATAGCAGCCACAGGGTACGTTCTGTCCTAGCAACTGCCTCACGTATCCAGACATTAGCTGACGATATAATAAGAGACATTAGTTGTTAGAAAACACTTTACATAAGAATGATTTGAACCTTAACCCAATCTGCATTTTAGTGCTTTGTTCGGGAAGAAAATGATATAAGCAGATCCAACCTTCAGCATCATTTCCAGCTGCTCAGAGAACAGAGCAGCACTTTGTAAGTGTCGTGCGGAGGAGGGTAAAGAAAGCCAGACAGGCCTGCTGTCAATGTGAGGAAGGTGCTCTTAACTTGCTGGCAGCACTAGGCCAATAGCACAAAACAGATGTCGGCGGTATGTCAACAGCGCAAGCAGGAGTAGTGATTAAGAGGATGCAGTAGCACACACTGTCCACTAGAGGCAGAATGAGGTCAGTGCTGCTGGCTGCTCAAAACATGCACTCAGTAATTATTGCTTCAAAAAGGTTTCTTAAAGGGAAAGTGCAAATTTTATGTGTTAAAATACTTATCTCTGATTACTAAGCCTAAACGTTGTAGGTTGATTCCCTCAAAAAGTATTATAAAACTATCTTCCTGTTTGTTTGAGAATAGACACTGGATCAACCAATGGTGAGAATGTAGGGCAGGGCATCTGTTTGATTATCCAATAAGGAGACAAGGGGAGTGTTGCATTTAAAGGGGTCATATGATGTTGCTAAAAATAACATTATTTTGTGTTTTTGGTGTAATGAAATATGTTTATGTGGTTAAGGTTTTTTAAAAAAAAACATTATTTTCCACATACTGTACATCTACATACTGTTTTAATTCCGAGTGTTGACATTAGTGGCATAAAGATTTCCACTTCACCTTTAATAGTTTAAGGTAAACAGAAAATAACGTAACATTACCTACATATAATACCTATTACTATTACTCGGAATCTGCACAAATACTCTGAAGACCACTGATCAATAATGAAACGGACCTTGTTGTTAATTTTATAATTATAACAATTTTCATCAGGAATATGATTATTATGGTAATCTGCATGCAGCACATCTTGGCCTTTGAGATGATTAGCAAGTCTTCTGCAGATCAGAAAACACAAAAGCCTGCCATTTACCTCTTTAAAAAAATAAATAAAAAAAACGCTCCTAGGAAAATGTTTGAGAAATTCTTAGGACTTTTTCAGGATTTTAACTTTAGTTTCTATCAAAAACAAATAAATTCTTATCTCCTTTTAAGAAGATTTTTGTGAATTAATTATGATCTTTAAAACTTTGCCCTAAAACTATCACTATACACCGAGTTAGCATTATTTGTTTGTGTACTGTAAGACAAATCTATCTAAATACAGAAAATGTACTGGTAAATTTCCAATGCATATTTAAAAATATGGGTAAAACACCTTTAAAAAATTATTATGAAAAAATTAATTTATATTAGAACATTAGGCCCTATTTTTGAGCTACCATGCTGCCATAAACCATTTAAATATGGCATTGGCCTGTATCCAGCACTGAACTGTTCACATACTGACCCTCACAGCTCCGTTTGTCCGCAGCCAGCTCATACCCAGGGTCACAGGCGCACTTGTAACTACCGAGCGTGTTGACACAGCGCTGCTCACAGCGACCGTTGTCAGGTCTGGAGCACTCGTCCATTTCTGCAAACAACAAGAACATCAGAGCTTAATCATTTACGGTATCTTGAAGGAGCGATGCTAATATCTGAGGAGATATTTAGCGCTAATATTGTAGCATTGGCATTATCGGCTATATTATGAAATCATAATAGCAGGTCTAATCTTTTTCTTTCCTTTTTAACTTTTTCATCATGTTGGTTACTGGTCAAATATTTTATGTGCATTCCTGAATTTCGAAAATGTCAAGCTATAACAAAATTCGGAGCTATTTCGCCAAACATCACACCTATGAAATTTTCAAAGACCAAATAGACCAGCCATAAAGCAAAATAGTACACTTCACCTTTGAAGAAATTAGCAGCAAATCCAGCTTTGTTGACAGACCCATCAGACACAAATTTCATCCAGAGCTGGTTGGTACTGGATTTAATATCGTCAGGTTTGTCATAACCACAGAATCTGCCCAACAGTGGGCTGCTTTCTGAGTTCCCATCTCGAACCTCCAGGTAGTCGTATGCACAGTTATCATGCCTCTCGATCTTGGAATAAAAAGGCGAAAGATAATGCAGAAAAAAGGAAATGGAAAAACTAAATTTATACCTGAAAGACCTGGAATGGTTTTATTTTCTTTCAATGCAAGATATGCCATTAAAATTTGAAAGCAACCAGCTGTGACTGCAACCAACCCTTTCATCAACTTAAAACTAAAAATCAACTGGAAACAATGCTGAATGTTTTTCCCCTTTACTTTTACAGTTCTACAACATCCCTTCTTTCCAAATAAAATAGATCATGGGGAGTTTTGGGTTTATTTACACCAGCTGGTTAGAGACGATCTATACCAAACCCAGAGCCAATGCAATGACTCAACAAAATCAGAGTCATCCAGACAAATGTTTCCAGCAACATTAAAAAAATGTAAAAAAGAACAAAAAAACTCAGCAGTTTATGTATACTCGGTTTAAGAATGTTAAAATTATATAATGGGCTTCTTTTTACATTTTAGCAATCCCATTAAAGTCAATGTTCACTACATTTGATTTACATGCATGCTCTGAAGTACCTGAACATGACCACATCATTTTTTTTCCCTTGCTCACATGTTGATATTTCAAGTGAGCTGTTTTTCTAAATCAAACTGCACACATTATTATATTTACAGAATGTATTTATTTATACAAAGCGACTTACAGTGCATTCAGGCTTTCGATTTTATTTAATTTTTTTACCTAACGTGTTCCCTGGGAATTGAACCCACAACCTTTTGCACTGCTAACGCAATGCTCTACCACTGAGCCTCGGGAATATAACATTTTCTCACACAAAGTAAAATGTAATTAATTTATTATGTATTATTATTTATTTAAACGTTATAACAGTGTGCATAAGCAATTAATTAAATGCTTATAGCACAGTAATAACAACTGTTTTAATCATACCTCAAAAGACTGGAAGGTAAGGCCTACATGGTAACCCTGAGTCACAGTGATCTTCCACACGCACACTTTGTTAGGTCTGTAGTCATCTGGGTAATTCGGAGACTGAATTTGACCATTGTCTCTCTTCACCTCCCCACCGCAAATGGCTGCAAGATTAAAGATTACAACACAAACATGAGTAAAGCATGACAATTACTCTTTCACAAATGAAAACTGCTGGAAACAGATAACGTTAGGTGTTCCCCTAATGGAAACTCTTAGTAATTCATAGGTCAACTACGGTTGGATTTAGGTCTGTGGGGAAAAACACTCATTACAAATGAATTTGACAATGTATTCTGTTGTATTTTGTATGTATTTGCTAAAGACTGTAGCCAGAAAATAGCTGGTTGTTTTGGGCTAATTTTGCTCATAACTACTTTCAGCTCTATCGACATAAGAAATGCAAGGCCAAAGTCGCAGTTGCAAAATATTAAATACATGAATGCTCATCTAAAATGCCAATTAGCTAAAGGCACAATTGTTTGACCTTATATGTACACAAATGTTTGGTTATAAATGTTTAAACATTTAATAATGGCTGATTTGGCTGTTTGCTGGTACCTTCATAAACAGCAGAGAAGCCCTTTCCCACCCAGTTGCTGCTGCTGCGAAACTCAATCCACAGGCGACTGTCAGTAGAGATGATCGGCTCCGGTAATTTATCCCCACAAAATCGACCTGTATACAGAGATACAAGCAGATAATTCAACATTAATTAATTCATCTTCACCTTGACTTGTTCACATTGTTCTTCTGAAATGTCAGGTGTTCATCTCAAACCTTTCAATGGGGCTTTCCTCCAATATCCATCTCTGATCTCCACATGATCATACCAGCACAGATGACTCCGGTATAAATCCATTGATGTAAAGTTCAGAATGATCTTAGGGAAGAAAATGTAGTATTGTTACTGGAGTGAAGTTGGAATCTGTGAATGTCTTAAAGGGTTACTTCATCCTCAAAATTAAAATGTTGTCATTAATCATCAAGCGACGAGAATATTTTTGTACACAAAGAAAACAAAAATAACGACTTTATGCAACAATTTGTCTCCTCTGTGTCTCTCTGTGGCTGACACAGAAGAGCGTATGCTGCTTGCGTCCAGCGGATATTCACCAAAATGGCACTACGGTTAAATACAGTCATTATTTTTGTTTTCTTCACGTACAAAAAGCATTTTCGTCGCTTCATAATGTTACGGTTGAACCACTGATGGCAGATGGACATTTCTGATGACGTCTTTCATACTTTTCTGGACCTTGCCTGTGTAATGAAAAGCCTCTCGGTTTTCATCCAAAATATCTTAAATTGTGTTCAAAGATGAACAAAGCTTTTACGAGTTTGGACTACATGGGTTAAGTGATTAATGACAACATTTTTATTTTGTGGAGGAGCATCCTTTTAATAACTGTGCAAATGCAATGACTCCAAACCAGATTTCAATTCTTAAATCCTCATTTTAGACAATCTACTTGGTAATTCAAAAAGAAAATGTTATTTTCAGATTTGTTAAGAAGTATGTATGAATATATATATATATTTATATATATATATAGTTTTCCTGTAAGTAAAACATATTATTGGAGCATTTTGTTTTTTACAAGAGAATACAAATTTGTCTTTCTACGTCAAAAATGTCATGTTTAATTTAACATGTTATTTGCAGTATTATAAAAATGTAACTATTTGTATTACTTAGTTACTTTTCATGGAAAGTAATGAATTACAGAAAAAAAAAAAAAAAAAAAAACGTTTTATTACTTAGTTATTACTTAGAAATTGTATAATCTTGTGTTATGTTAATTTTGTGTTACTTTTGGTCATTTGGGTAATTTGTTTTTTTAATAATAATAAAAGTTATATTTTTGGAAACTGTAAAGACCCTTTCACACCAAAAGGGGAATTAATAAGAGGTTATTACAAAAGGTCACTCCGATATTTTGCTGTAAATTTAAAAGTAATGCGTTACTTTACTTGTTACATAAAGTAATCTGATTATGCAACTCACGTTACTTTTAATGCATTACCCCCAACACTGTTTTTAATTGTGAAATTTACTAGCAATTTCTGAGTAAAACATTTTCAATATCAGTTTCTTTCACTTTAATCTGAAACTGTGAAATTTGGTAATGTATGTGAAATAATAGTAATTTATTTTATTTATTATTTTTTTAAACAGTTTTCAGTAATGACTCAAAGAATCAGTGAATCAGTTTTTTAAAACTGGTTCATTGAAAAGAACTGGAAAAACTGAGTGACAAAAATTAACTGGACTTCCCAACTCTATGTGGGAACAATATCACAATTTAATAAATTACATTTTATAGTCCTTAAATAGTCTCTCAAAACAGCTAATCAGATTGATTCATCCAAGCTGCTCTGTCTTCACCTTTTCTCCAGGTGTGACTGAGATTCTCCATATGCAGTGCATATAGGCTGAATAACCATTCGGAAAACCAGGAGAAGACAAGTTCCCACTGCTCTCCTGCAAACTGTCTCCACATCCTAAGAAAGACAGACAGAAAGAAAGGTCATGAGCTGTTGGTGTTCAAGAAGAGTTAAAAAGTGAATGGTTCATCATCATAAACAAGATGCGATCAGTTACACGATGGTCCACAGAGACATAAAACATTGTTGTGTGACACAGAACATAAACACAAAAGACCATAAAAAAAGTCTGGATTGTCTTTCACAGTGTGTGCCTTTTGCGCATCTGCTTCTAATGTTACACAACTGCCTAATATTCACAGCAAAGAGCAAGGGAAGAAAATAAAAGAAGCAAAATTCAAACTAAAAGAGTTTTCATTCATGTGGTACTGCGTTGAATTAATGAAACAGTTCAAAGGCAGCATACTGTATTAAATGTGTTGGGTAATTAAACGCTCTGGTGGTGACTGTGGAAATACATGGCAAAGCAGCATTGCTTCATTAAATATCAGCAGTTTTGTATTTATAAAACATAACATGTAATGGATAATGTACAGCCTGCTTTATGCTGGGATCATGATAATCCTTTCAGCTTGTTATTTTGTGATAATGAACAGATGATGGTACAGTACTTTATTCTGTTCATTACAAAAATACTAAATAAATAAACAGACAGGAAACATTAGTCTGATGTAGTGTAATTATCTATAATAAAAAAATAAAAACACACACACACAAAATAAAAAAATATTGATACAATAAACAGTCAAAAGATAACATCAGATACATAGGACCAGACTACCCTAATTAAAATAAAATAAAATAAAATAAAAACTAATGTAAACTAAACTAAACTAAAATAATTACTGCTTACAGGTGCTCATTCAAAACAATGAAGCATTCACACATGCAACCATTTACAACAAATTACAAATGTGAACGCCATAATATAAACATTGCGATCAGTTTAGCATAAATGACAGTATTCAATGATTGAGAACTGCACAAGCCAGTACAACAAGGCTGCTGTTTTACTTTGAATTCATTTTAATTTTAATGTTTTAATAGTTTTAATGAAATAGAAAAAAAAAAAACATTCAATCATAGCATTTTGAAGATAAATAATCATGTTAAGCCATATTGTGTTTTCGGTTTTGTTTATTATATATTTTTTATTAAATTATTTGATTTATATTCAGCATGCAAATAAAATGAAACTGGGCTGCATATTGCATTAAATGAATTGCCTCATTAAATGCAAAAATGCCAGCACTTTCTTAACATATTCATTAAACGTAGCAAGTAATGGATAATACTCATATTTGCTCAGTTTTTTGTGAGCATGCAATACTTTCTCGTGGGCACACAGTAGTTTTTTTGTGTATACACAAGTTTCTCATGGGCATGCAATAGTTTCTAGTGGGCACACAATAGTTTCTAGTGGGCACAAAATAGTTTCTCGTGGGCAAGCAAAAGTTTCTCGTGCACACGCTACAGTTTCTCGTGGGCACGCAAAAGTTTCTCTTGGGACAGCAAACTTTTCTCATTGGCAAGCAAACGTTTCTCGTGGGCACCCAAAAGTTTCTCATAGGCAAGCAAACTTTTCTCATGGGCATGCAACAGTTTCTCGTGGGCACGCAACAGTTTCCTCATTGGCAAGCAAACGTTTCTCATGAGCACGCAAAAGTTTTTCGTGGACAAGTAACAGTTTCTCGTGTGCAAGCAACAGTTTCTCGTTGGCAAGCAAAAGTTTCTTGTGGGCAAGCAACAGTTTCTAGTGGGCATGCAACAGTTTCTCGTGGGCACGCAACAGTTTCTTGTGGGCAAGCAAAAGTTTCTCGTGGACATGCAACAGTTTCTAGTGGGCATGCAACAGTTTCTCGTGGGCACGCAAAAGTTTCTCGTTGGCAAGCAACAGTTTCTCGTGGACATGCAACAGTTTCTCGTGGACATGCAACAGTTTCTAGTGGACATGCAACAGTTTCCCGTGGGCACGCAACAGTTTCTCGTTGGCAAGCAAAAGTTTCTCGTGGACATGCAACAGTTTCTAGTGGGCATGCAACAGTTTCTCGTGGGCACGCAACAGTTTCTTGTGGGCAAGCAAAAGTTTCTCATGGACATGCAACAGTTTCTAGTGGGCATGCAACAGTTTCTCGTGGGCACGCAAAAGTTTCTCGTTGGCAAGCAACAGTTTCTCGTGGGCACGCAAAAGTTTCTCGTTGGCATGCAACAGTTTCTCGTGGACATGCAACAGTTTCTCGTGGACATGCAACAGTTTCTCGTGGACATGCAACAGTTTCTCGTGGACATGCAACAGTTTCTAGTGGGCATGCAAAAGTTTCTTATGGGCAGGCAACAGTTTTTCGTGTCCACACAATAGCTTCTTGTGTATACTTTGATAAAACAAAACAAATTACAACAAGATATTAATAATGCACAGTTCTAAAAACAAATTAACTGGAATCAGGTTGAACATAACTCGGCAAATGCTCATATTTGCAAGTCTTTTGTTCACACTTAAGTTTTTTGTGAGCATGCAACACTTTCTTTTGAGCACACAGTAGTTTTTTTGTGTATACGCAAGTTTCTCGTGGGCACGCAATACTTTCTCATGAGCATGCAATAGTTTCTAGTAGGCACACAATAGTTTCTCGTGGGGCATGCAAAAGTTTATCGTGGGCACGCAACGGTTTCTTCTGGGCATGCAACAGTATCTCGTGGGCAAGCAAAAGTTTCTCGTTGGCACGCAACAGTTTCTCGTTGGCAAGCAAAGGTTTCTCGTGGACAAGCAAAAGTTTCTCATGGGCAAGCAAAAGTTTCTCGTGTGCAAGCAACAGTTTCTTGTGACCATCCAATAGCTTCTTGTGACCACAATAGCTTCTTGTGGACACAGAATACTTTCTCGTGGGTATGCAATATTTTATCGTGGGCATACAATACTTTCTTATGGCCACCCTAGTTTCCTGTGGGCACACAATGTGTGGTACTCATGAGAAGGAGAAGCAGGCGACTACCAATAAACAGAAGAATGTGTATTTATGTGTGTGTAGTTCTGTTGCTAGAACCTTGAATAATTTTAGCCATCTTAGTCAAATTTACTGGAGTTCAAGGACATGAGGAGACTATGCAGCATCAAGGAGGATTTTGGAAATTTGGGGAAAATTCCAGCTTACATCGATTTGACTACAGGAGTATAAAACACTGATGAGCACATTTCTGCTTCGGTTACTGATACTGTCAGTACACCCGTTGACCAGAGGCACTGACTAGGACAAGACAAGAAACCAAAAGCTGGAGACAAGAAGCGGACTAAACCTTTGATTGAAACTGTGCTTATTGTATTTTATACCTTAGTGGCTGAGTATTATTTGCCTTTATATTTTTGTTTATTATAAAAAGAAACAACTAATTGGAATACATTTTGTGGTCACACTTTATTTTAGGGTCCAATTCTCACTATTAACTAACCATTAACTATGACTTTTGCCTCAATTAACTCCTTATTTGCTGCTTATTAATAGTTTATAAGGTAGTTGTTAAGTTTAGGGTATTGGGTAGGATTAGGGATGTCACGCGTTATATGTACTTTATAAGCACTAATAAACAGCCAATATGTTAATAATAGACATGCTAATAAGCAACTAGTTATTAGTGTGAATTGGACCCTATACTACAGTGTTACCAATTTTATTGATTACAAAACTGCCTATCAAGGTTTTGAAGTATAGTGTTTTAAGACTGAGTAAGAACATAACATAAAGGAGTAAGTTGTAAGTTGTAAATATTTGAAATGCTTAGAATTTACACTTGATCAAAGTACACACCACAAAATAAATTTTATAAAACCTTAAATGTTATAAAAAACAAAAACAAATGTAAGATATTTGAAGAGTTTTTAATTGCTGCTGGTTTAGACATGTGATTGCTTGAAGGTTTAAACTCATTCACTCTATGGTACTATCTTTTTGAACAACTCTACATCTCCAAATTTACATGGAAAATGTCTTGACCCCCTTGTACAGTGTTTAGTTGTTGTATACTAGAAAGCAAGTGTTCTCTCCTCTGTTTTATCAGGGAAAGAAGACAAATTACAAACTTCCTGTGCTTGACCAGTGTTTACTCCTGAGCTCAATATACGGCACCACATCAATTGTGGATGCCACATTATTTCCAGACAGCGTAATCTCAACATAATCGCACCAAAGAACTCTGAAATGGGAGCAAATGCCAGTGAATGACACTAAAACTGTTTTATGAGTATGAGCATTTTTGTCTTGCTTTCCATTAAAAAAAAAATAAAAAAAAATAAAAATCTAAACATCCTTCTAACAAGGCAAATTCACTTGAAGTGTTTACTTCAAAATGTATTTGTTCAACAAAAAGAGATGGGAATAATGCATTACTAAGTGATTAATTACTATAATTTAACTACTTTTCTTTAGATTTATTTTCTGTAATTTACAGTAACAATCAATTACTAATTAATACTATTTATTGTTAACTGTAATGTAGTTACAGTTAATAATATAGAATTTATCATCCAAATTTTATATTTAATGATAAAAAGTATGTTTATAATGTAACCTTCTATTTTTAAATAGTTTGTTCGATTTATGTTATTTTTTTTTGCATGATTTTGCTGTCCAGACCTAAATACTTGTGAAGTTTGCAGTAAGACATGTTTTCATGATGAGTTTACAGTTTCCAATGACCCAGATTTTCTATCTTCATCCTCTTTTACTCTTGTTAAGTCTGACAGGAGATTCTCCTTATTTATACACAAGGAAGATGATGTGACAGTTAAGCCTACTTGTAATTCTATACGGTTTATATTTGTAATTTTCTTACTTGGACACTTGTAAAGTTTGCGTGCCTGTGTGATGTCTCCTTTACTCAATCTGGTCCTCTGACCGATGGGCGGCCGAACTCCATTCACATCATATCGTGGCAGAATGGTGTCCAAAAATATCCCTCTGTCAGGAAAAAAAATTAATAAAAATCACTTAAATCGAAATGAATAGACACATCTAATCTTTCTTGTTCTGTTAATAACCAGTCACTTTCTCTTGTTTCCAGGAGTGTCTAACAAAACTCTCCACACCTGCACAAAGATTCATTGGTACTTGTATTAACTCAAACGCTATCTCTATTAACTCAGTATCTTTAAAATACTGCAGTGGCAAGTTTCAGCAGAAGTACAGAATGTGATGGCTAGGACTCGATAGGCTGTAAAGTCATCTGTGGAGCAGACAACAAATCAAAGGAAATTCGAGCCAAGCCGTGTTATCCGTGAAAGCAGTAATGAAAGTTGCAGCCTGTGGCTTATCTGTTTTCCTGTTGTTGTTTCATTGTAACACTACAATCTTGAGTCTCAATATTGAAAGCTTTACATTGGTCTGCAAGAATGCCTCAGATTCAGCATTAGCATGTATTATTTAAATCCAGCACTACATAATCTGACAGTGTTTTATAAGGCAAAAATACAGACAGATCTGATCCATATGTACATAAGTCAACTACAGTGTATAAGGACAGTTTTGGGTAAGTTACTCTAAAAGAAAGAGTGTAATTAGATTACTTGACTAATTAATTTATTGAATTGCTTACCAGTAATTACTTTCTAAATCCCATACCAACAGTGACCAGTTGAACAATACAAGGAAAATTAAATACAAAGTAAATTAACATTAAAATAACATTATATATTTTGATGTTAAATCCACTATTGTTGTATACTGAATTGTCCATCATTCACCACAGTATTTAATTCAGTTACTCCAGAAGTAACTGTAATTACATTAAAGGTAACTTAAAAAAAAAAAAAAAAGATAATAGTAATTGATTTACAGTAATTCATTACCTAGAAATGCACAAGACTCAACACTGCATATGGAATTTAACAACACAAGCACTTCCTGTGACATGTTCAGTTGTCTTATAGAGATTTGACATTGTTTATAATGCTCACATTTGTTATTGAATACAAAACTGTAAAGTACAAAATTTGGTGCCCCAAAAAAATTTATATGCAACGAAAGTTTTAATTTAGTCAAAAATTGGAAATGAAAATAAAATTTTGTAGCGTAAAATTTATGTTCTGGCATTACAAATTCTCCAATCAGTTTTCTGTGTAAGTGAAGACATTATAACATGCATACAGAACTTGTGGTTTCCTTTGGTTACTAACATTGATTGCTTGATTGATTGATTGATTGATTGATTGATTGATTGATTCATTCATTCACTGAATAATTGATTCAATGATTGTAATGTCTCAAATGAGACTGTGACCACAAATGTTTCAGGTATATGTTTGGCCTTTTACAAACATTTCCAAAACTACTTGTTTTGTTTCAGATTACTTGCTACGTTACAAATCTGTTGCAAGACCCCCGAACCACCTCTGATTGTGGATTAAGGAAGATGATCATACATTTTTTTCCAACCCTGGAAGACTACAACTGTGTCATATCAAACCAATCAACAGTAGTCCGGATGATGATGACTCAAATATAATTAAAACCCAAAATGGTCTGATAACTCTACAGCACTGACAGAAAAACAATGACGACTTCACTAAATCCAGCAGACCTGAGAAAGATAGTGACCACTAAACTAGCAGCCGAAAAAAGACCTGAATTCATGTTCTACTTGTCAACCTCCCATGGAGCAATTGGATTGGATTGGATGCTCCAGGCCTGATGCTTCCTTAAACGTCATGACATCATGAGAGCATGTGTCTGTAAATAAGCTCTAAACAAAAGAAATGGTGAGTAAATATGGAAGGGATTTGATCTTTCCATGACATTACGTTCCCTAGTCCTACCAACTCTGACTGAAAAAACATTTGCTCAATTCAACAAAGAGTGATTCAGTATCAAATCCTGTCTGTTTTCTCTGCCTTCTTTTCGTACTTTGACACTCTTTGCTAGTTTATCGTCGTGCTTTTCACTTGGTGGTGGCCAGCGAGGGTCTGTTCATTTGTTTGTTCCCATGGGAACCTTCCAGACAACAGCAGGCATGTTCAAATAGGGAAGGATGGCCTTTCCAGAGCTCAATTACAACCTTAATATTAGAGAAATCAGCAGAGAAATGCAACCCACATTTCAAATAAATAAACAGAGCTGTGATTTAAATATGTACTATCTGCTGGTTCAAACCAAACTCAAAGACACTTAAAGCTACAAGAGACAACATCATTTTAATCAAAAGATAAATACTACAATATCTGTGAATCTGAAGGTGATATTGAATGAAAAAAAAAAGTGAATGTTATATATATATATATATATATATATATATATATATATATATATATATATATATATATATATATATATATATATATATATATATATAAAAACATTTATTTATTTATTTTAATTTGTTTATTTATTTTTCAATTGCCAACTTTTTGGTGCATCACTTATAAATTTAAGTTTTGGCTTTACAACATTTAGTTTTTTTGTGGGGGAAGGGAAGACATTAAAGTGCCTCTATTACGCCTTTTCGAATATTACCTTTCAGGCAGTGTCATGAACATAAACTATCTACAAAGTTGTGAAATCGACGATGATTGGTTTCTCGGCACAGAGTGTGGCTCACGACCGCGTTCTGCTCCTGCTCCTTTCTTGCCAGAGGTGCATGAAGAGGTGTCAAAGTCGTGGAAACCACACATCTCCATCTTCTGTCCTCACTACCCTCAATGGCAGGGCAGCCATGGGGTATGTATACATTGCCCAGGTGGAGAGAGCGGTTGCAGTGAACTTTTGCCCGCAAAATGCCGCCATTCGGAGGAATTGTCCGCGTCTCCCGTCTAAAGCATGTAAGCTGTCGGAGGCTATCGCTGCTAAAGCTTACAATGCCATGGGCTAAACTGTCTCTGCCCTGCATGCCATGGCTATCCTGCAGGTAGAACAAGCAAATGAACTAAAACAAATGCACGTGGGTATTTCCCACCCAAGGTTGATGCAGAAGCTGCATACAGCGACTAACTTTGCCTCATGGGCAACAAAAGTCAGCTTTGGAGGTCAAGGAGTGCCAACTCTGGCTTAACCAGGCCGAGATGAGAGACACTGACAAAGTATGGTTTCTTGACTCTCCCATCTCTCAGGCTGGCCTGTTTGGCAACACTGTCGACGTCTTTGCCCAGCAATTCTCTCCAGTTCAAAAGCAGATTGAGGCCATTCAGCACATCTTGCCCCGGTAGTGATCCTGCCACCGTTCCGTTGTGGGCCATGCATCAGCCTGCTTGTTGCCCTGAGCACCCTCCTGCATCCTCCAGCTCCGGAGTGTTGCCTCCTCCTGGGTGTTGGCGCACGGCACCTCTCTGGCAGACATCTGTCAAGCTGTAGGCTGGGCAACACCTAAACCCTTTGTGAGTTTTTACAACATTCGTGTAGAGCTGATTTCTTCCAATGTTTTGGGTAACAGGTAAGTGGTCAGAAGGACTGGCTCAGTGTCATGCTTGCCGCGCCATTCCCCCTCACATGGGGATGTGAGCGCCTTTCTCCTCTTAGTAGATTTCCCTGGCTGGCGAATCCTGGTCAAGCATCCTCCAGCACCCTCGGCAGTAAGACTTAGTGGAGCACTCTAACGCCAGGCCCAGTGTTAGCATGCCGGGAGTCACGGTCAGCCCCTGTACTGGCCTAGGTGTCCATTTGTCTTGATTCCCTACGGGTAATCCCACATGTGAATTCTTCCACAGTAAGATTTCCCTCTCTGTAAACCTCGGCCTTCCCTTGACAGACCTGCTCTGTCAGTCTCTTAATAATAATAATTCATTACATTTATATAGCGCTTTTCTAGGCACTCAAAGCTCTTACATAGTCAGGGGGTATGTCCTCATCCACCACCAGTGTGCAGCATCCACCTGGATGATGCGAAGGCAGCCATAGTATGCCAGAACGCCCACCACACACCAGCTTACTGATGGAGAGGAGACGGAGTGATGAAGCCAATCAGCAGATATGGGGATTGTTAGGAGGCCATGATGGTCGGAGGCCAATGGGCAAATTTAGCCAGGATGCCGAGGTCACACCTCTACTCTTTACGAAAGAGGGATTTTTAATGACCACAGAGAGTCAGGACCTCGGTTTAACGTCTCATCCGAAGGAGATGAGAGATGGCAGTTGTTCCATCTCTACTCTAAGGTAGGACCTGCCTCAGAGACCCATTCCATATGCAGTACTGCCCCATGGGTCAGTCCATATCAGTATTTCCACATGTCACCTCCCTTCGGATAGGATGTGGTCTCCATAGCAAACTTTTTCCTTAAGGCTTGTTTCCCCATTTTTCTGCCAGGCTGAAAGAACAAATGGGAAATATTTTAAACTTTTTTTTTGTGGATGGAAAAGCCTTCTCCAGCAGCAATGTACTCACCGTTGGCCCCTGTTTGGTACCATTGTCAGTGAATTCTGCCGGGGCTTTGGGAAGGTTATGATCTTAGTGTAGCTTTTGTGGCAAGCCTTGACTTGTCAACAATTGCAGCAATACAGGTTTGTGACAAGTGTTCAGGTTGTGGTGTTTTTCATGGACCCCATATGTCGTTCGACATAGCTCGTAGTGACCGACAGATAGGGAAAGTCTCTGTTACGTACCTGATGGAGGGTATGTAGACGTTATGTCCCCATGCCACAACCTTGAACCATTTGCTGTTGCCGGGACACATTCTCGGCTCCACAGCGTAAAACCTGAATGAGTGGATGCATGCTGTCACCTTAAATACCTGTAGGCACGAGAAGTGGCTCAGCATGCAAAATCCACTAGCCAATTTTCATAGCTGTTTTCTCTTAAACTCAGAGATGATTGGCCTCCAAAGAGAGACCTCATATGTCGTTCAACATAACGTCTCCATTTCCTCCATTAGGAAACGAGGGTTACGTATGTAACCAAGATGATTTTTATCTATTTCTGTCAACATAAAAATATTATGTTTAATAATAATAAATATTAAGAATTATAATCATGTCATAAAAATGTTATAATGGAAATTAACTTAATATTCTTCAATAAGCTTCATTTTATTTAGATTTATTTAAAATAATATTTTTATCTTTTGATTTTGTGATGAAATGTGACCTAGGCATGTTTTTGTAAGCATTAGCCTTATTGTGGGTCTGCGAGTAAGGGCTGAACAGTAGATGTGTGGGTGAGTGCTAGCATTAGCACTCACTGGTGTCATCTCACACTCAAGACATACTGCAAGCACTTTATTTGCTTTTGGCTCAACTTGCCAGTACCAATTTCATGAAGAACAAGTTCTGTGAGCAGGGTGGGTGGAATGGGTGCCAGGAGACAAAAGTAGGGGGTCGGAAAACATGCCCCAGACAAAAAGCTACGAGGCTCACCCGCTTCTCGGGGAGAAAAGTTTAGGGAGAAAAAACCTGAGGGAAGGCCATGAAATCCCACGGAGATTTACAGTACGAGTACTCTTCAAACACAGCAGGGACGATGGGAATAAAGGACAGTGGACAAACACAGAAAGAAGAGATTGTTAGCTTCTCTCAAGGTGATGCTAGCTTTCTGATGTCCTTCTGGCAAAGTCAAGATGCATAAATCCATGTAACTTACCTTTTAATTTTTAAATTCCAAAAAAATAAATAAACACACACACACACACACACACACACACACACACACACACAGATAACAAATCAGCATATTAAAATGATTTTAAATTGCAATTATATTTTCATAAATGCATTATTACAGTTTAGCAATAAATAAATTTATAAATGTCACTTGTTTTAATAAATAATATGCTAAATAAGGTAAAATATTCTGCTTAATAACCTAGAAAAACTGGAGCAAAAACTGGAGCATGAACTTAAGTTTGACAAAAGTAAAACCACACTCAAACAGACACACAGAGATAAATCTCACCCTCACAACACTGCAACTCCGGTATTATGAAGACATTTCTATTCTTCCTAGAACCCTACATGAATAAACTGCAATTTGTTCCAAAAAAGAAAAAGGCGATATGTACGCCAAAAGAGAATAGAAGAGAGCAGAGGAGGACAATAAGAACAAAAGGAGAGGAAACAGATGGTTCTTATATAGATGTGTGTTTGCGTGTGCCTCGACTCATGTTACGCTCGCTCTGGGGAACGCTGGCTGTAGGTTGTCAAAACTAGTCATGAAAAACTTTTGATAAATACATGAAATGAGAATAAAATTTTTTAGTCCCTTCAGCAAATTCTTTTGAGGACACTCCAAAAGTTCCTGTAAAGGGAGATGGAGATAACAAGTCGAAGACGTCTCAGTCTACAGCTAACACTAGATTAGGGGTGCGCGACAAATATCGTACGATAATTAATGCGAATCTCGTCAGTAAAGCCGGTTCTCTAATCAGCAGTAAATTCCATCAGGTGCGTCATTTCACATAGAGCAGCTGTTACTTCATGGAGCCGTTGTTAACTGACTAGCTGCGCAAATCCACATTCATTATGAGCGTTTATTTGCGCAGCTAGTCAGCTAACAACGGCTACACACACCCCTACACTAGATTATACAACACATAGCTATATTTATTTCTTATGTTGCTTCAACACATGCTATAGTTTGTTATATGAGAAAGCAAACCATTCTGGTAAAAAAAAAAAAAAAAAACGTGTAGGGGTCTGCATGTCTGCAGACTCTTTGTTAATTAAGAATGAGCCTGAATGGGTGTTTAAACTGTTATCCTCAAATGATTATTCGTGCGGCTCTTGTTTGCCATACAGTATAACTGTTTTTGCTGTTTGTATGAACATAAATAAATTTTTTCCAAGACTGTTGAAAATACAAGACTTTCTTCTTTCAGTTGGTGGTGCTACTGAACTTCCATGACCCATAACAGCTACATCAATGTGATCAGCCGAAAAGGCCAAACAATTGGGTGTAGTTTAATGTGATACACACAATGGGTCTCATTCATGAAACACGAGCAGAACGAATTTTTGTGTAAATCGCGTGTAAAGTGGTTTTGGCGTAAATTTTCGGATTCATTAAAACGTATTTTCCAAATGATAGTTGGTATGAAAGAAATCTACACCTGCTCCCAGCCACTTAACTTTTATTATATCTCATAATTTATAACATTATGAGAGCCAGTAATAGGATCTGTAATATGCTGCCAAACTTCCTTTTTCAGGACCTGATACGCCACTATGTACGCTTGAAAATTAAATGGCGTTTTGAATGAACTTCTGATAATAAAACTTCAATTTCTGCAGCTGAGAAATGTTTGTTTTTCAGTCGCTTTTGAGAAGACATGTTGAAATCCTTCGTTTGGTGTCATAATATGATGCTCATATATAGTTGTCAGTCGGATTTAATGGGAGGGATTTATGGTAATTGAGAGTGAGCGTGCACGCGCGTCCCATTTACGACTGATTGGAATTCATTAACACACACACACATTTCACTATCACATCTGACGTTTACGAAGTTTTTGTGAATCAGGAGAAGAGTTTTCGGGAAGTTCTCTTTACGCGCAAATCACTCAGATATTTACTCGTATATTTACGAATGTTTCATGAATGAGACCCAATGAATGTAGAACATATGAGACACTGCCTGTTTATAAGTAAAAAATGTCTGACTTGTTGGGTGGAGCTAATGTCTGTGGTGTGAAAGTTGTCCGACTTGATGAGACCTATATATGTTTAAAGCTTAGTGAACATAGCTGAAAACGTATGCCCAATAGACTTCCCTGAATATGCCCATATTCTAGGTGGCGCTATTGAGTTCACTGTTCACAAACATCTATGAACCTTTGCCAAGCCATTAAAAGAGATAACTCTTATAAAGGTGTGTAAAGGATCATGGAGCATGACAAGTACCTCAAAAGACATGATCAAACATGAAAAGGATATTAGTGTTTAATGTGTTGTCAAAAATCCATTAATATTTTGAATCAGTAGTTTGTTGTTGTCATTACGAAAACATCTGAAATAATTTAGAAAAAAGATTGCTAAAAGTTCTTTATTCCCTCCACCAGTCGGTGGCACTACAACTGTTACCCACACTATCCACATCAAAGTGAAAAGCACACAAATCAGCATGTGTTTCCAATTTGCAGTAAATCACATGATGCACACAGAAGATAAAGGTCACTTCCTGCTTCATGATTTTGATGCTTATTTATTGCATCACCTTCGCAACACCGTTCGAGAAAATCCTCTACAATTTAACATCTTCAGTGACTTGGCATGATTGTGCTGAAATTTGGTGCCATTTACATGAATCCCCTAGAAGGGTCTTTTCGAAAGCAACAGCATGCCATTTTCAAACCAACCAAAATGGCCAACTTCCTGTTGGGTAGAGCTAAAACAGTTAATAGGGAATTTATTTGTCATGAAGATGGCAATGTCCCTATGAAATTTCGTTACGATCAGACAAAGTCTTTGGCAACCGTATATAAAGTTTGAAATTGTAGAGGGTGCTAAGGAGCCCCATGGCCACACCCAAAATCAAATGACCACAGAATTGCTGCTCAGTTTATAGGTATATGAGTTTATGGACTAGGGGGCGCTGTGGAGCCTATGAGGCGCATCCCTCCAAAATTGCACTATTTAATCAAAATATGTCCAAGTTGTTGCAGAAAGACTAAATGAAAGTGTCTCAAACAGAGTTTAGCATAAAGCTAGCGCATTTTCTTGCTCTACTCTAGAGCCATGGTGATAGTAGAGTACACTTTGGTAAATGACAGGATAAGTCACTGTGGTTACACAAACGTCATCAACAGAAATGAATTGTTTTAGTGTGTGTGCAAGCTTGTGTTCAACTAATGATGGAAAAGAGGTCAGTCAATCCACTGAATGAAAAACTTATGATGATAAAACAACTGGCTTTAGTGACTTTTAGGCAAATAAATGCCACATAAACAACATCACAATTCAGTTAATGTCTTAAGATCAATGCCTAGCATTTCCCACCAAATCAGTGCTCATTTGTTCCTGTCATACATAAAGAGAACTGCTTCATCTTTTCAGCAGAAACTGTATTCATCTTTTCTGTTATCCATCTATATTTACAGTTTTTTATAATAAATAATACAAATAAATGCAGCCTAGCGAGCAGAAGAAACTTCTTTAAAAAATATTTTAATTATTGTCAAATGCAAACTTGTGTATACAGTTATTCCGATCCAAAATCCTTCCACAAGGTTTTGTCCTACTGCCCACCCAGTGCCGAGAGGCATGAGGAGAAGCAAGAAGTTAATTAAATGAATCTGAGATTGAGAGATCGGCTCATCAAACAGAACTGAAGCTAGATGATCTCTGAACCGATCCTTTCCACACAGGGAAACTGACTGGCTCCGACTGCTCTATGAACAACTGACAGGCACTGAGAAGCACAAAAGTGGCGTTGTGAAAGCTCAGCAGAAAGAGTGTAAGTGGAGAGAGATGCTCAGATAGCCGTCCCACCGCAGAACTGCTGATGCCTCATTCAGAGGTCACCCTGAGACTAATGAGAAGAAGTGCTGGAGAGACTACGCCATTAAAACATCACTCAGCATAAAACACTGCCAAGAGGAATCCTCTACAAAAATGAGCAGCAATCAAACCATATGAATAGCTGAGCTGTTTGAATTATGAATATTACAAGAGTAAATGAAGGCAATTAGAAACAATTAGAGCTGTGTTTTCTTAAAGGAACAGTTCGCCTAAAAATGAAAATCATTTTGTTATTTATTCATCCTCGTTGCTTCAAACCTGTGTAATGTTATTTTTATATTTATGTTTTGAAGAACTGTTGCGCAGCTCTTGCCTTCTGATCTCACAAACTGGAAAAAAACTGAAATCGAACTGATTAAACACTGATGATTCTGCTTCCTTTGAAGCTCATGTCTAGTCCTAGTCCTTATCTTGTTCCCTAGGAACTGTTGTTGTATAGCAAGGTACTTCTTCAAAACCCATATTTATATTTATATTAAGCTCAATATAAGGAAATATAAGCAAGCATGTTTAGAATAAGAATAACTAAATAAAGGCCTATTTAAAAAAAGAAAAAAGAAAAAAAGAAAACAATAAAAGATTGATTAATTATTCTTTTAATTATTGTTATTCTTTTTTCCTTTGATGCAAGTCAGTGAGACTTTTGTCTGTTTTATCATCTGTCAAAAAAACTGTTTGCTAAGTGTGTTATATTGTTTACATTCATTTCATATTTTATATAATTATGTATTTTATGTATTTATGCATATACTTTTAATGTATATATAATATATATAATTCGCTATGGATATAAATTCATGTAATTTATTTAATTATGTTTTTTTAAATCAAAGTGTAACACTTTTTAAGTGTGATAATTTACTTAATTATAGTGTAATTAATAATATTTTTTTATCATTAAATAAAAAAAAAAAATTATATTAGTGCGGTCAAATGAATGTGATAATGATAATCACAATTAACCATTCGACAGAACTAAATTATATATTTTAAATAAATATGGATATATCTCATAAATATATATATATTAGGGGTGTAACGGTACGGGTATTCGTACCGGACCGTTTCGGTACAGGGCTTTCGTGTATATATATATACACACACACACACACACACACACACATACATGATGAGATATCTGTCTATATGTCTTTATGTAAGCATGTATGTGTGTATGTGATTTATATTAAATATGATTTAACTAAAGGGTTAACATTTTGGTATAAGGAAGGATATTATTAAAAATAACACAATACTTTGAGGTTCTTACCTGGAAAAGGTGTTTCTTGCATAGTGCATGATGCTGTCGAAGTCATAGCCCTCTCCGAGTGAGTCCACATCAGCAGGCTCCATCTTCAGGAAGTTGTACTCCTGTCCTATGAGACCAAACCGAGAATGAGACTCAGACAGGAAGTGATCTGAACAGTAAGAGCCCACCCAGACAAAAGATCAATCACTACATTATCACTGTGAGGGTTATTTCATTACTATGTCACTATCATACTTCGTATTTGTCATTATCTCAGAGAGTATGTTCAGTAAATCAGAGCTTTGTGTGCCCAGCATGCATTGGGAAAATTCCCCAAGTATTCCTGGGTGGTTTTCATGGAAGCTCTCAAGCTCTCAAGCACATTTCCTGTTTGCTGGCAATTATTATTATGAAAGACATCCCAATAATGTGCTTCAAAATATTTAACTTAACAGAAAGGGCAAAACACATACAAATAATATTTGTATAGCGTCTCTCATAAGTGAATTTTGCAGATGTTATTTATGAATCTTCCCTCTCTGCCGAGAATTATTCTGTGCTATATAATGAGTCTGTAATGAGCTCCATTTGTACAGACGTCTAACGACAATCATTATTTCAGCATATCTTGTTCATTAATGCTGCCTAAAAGGTGTGAAAAATGTCGGGCTCTTCATTAGACGGATCTTGGAGGCACAGCTGGTCGGAAGTCAAAATATGCCACGGTTGAGATATTTCTAGAAGCACAGGGGCCTCGCAAATATTTGGACACTTCATTCACACTTAAAACGGATGAACCTTGCTGCATTGGATCTAAAATACCATAAAACAAATGGTTTTGGCAAACAAACGCTAGGGTTTCACCTTGAAGGCTTTTCATAAGCTGGTGTTTGGTGATTTTTTTGTGGATGTATGACATCAGTTCTTTGAGAGGAACCACAGCGAATCACATCCTCTATCAACACCATCAACTAATGCTTCAGAATCGTAAAGTGGCACAAGATTTCATTGTGTTGTATGTATCATATAAAACAGGACAGTGTGTTCAGTAACACTTCACTTAAAGCCTTTAAATATAATGCATTATGAAATTAGTTTTAATGCATTATTTATGCACCTTATACTGATTTATACAATACATGTAACCACATATATAATACAATATAATACTCATTTATTCATCGTTACACATCTAAAAGCACTATGCATTAAAACACATGACAAACAAACCTTCAAATATTAATTTTACCTTGGGTACAATTATTTAGGAAAAGATTTTGTAATGCATTACAACCTGGATTATGAATAGCTTTATAATGCATTACACATAAAGGCGTTAAGTAACGAGTTATCATGTGGTATGTTTCGTTAAAATAAATGCCATTTACTGTGATATTTTCCTGTCAAAAGTTAAAATCATTTTAGTTATTAGCCTTCACTGTTTCAAATCTGTGTGCTGTTGTTGTTATTATTATTATTAATTACTGCGATACAAAAAATGACATTTTTAAAGAATGTTATGCAGCTATTTCCATATAATTGACAGCATTAGTTATAATAGCGATTAGGAACTGTCAATCTTCAAAAAAGACAAAAATACACCAATAAAGCTAAATACAATAGCTCATGCAAATCTTGCTATATTCCTGCGCTCACATTATAGGACAGAGGGAAATTCAGTTAACTAAACACTGATAACATAGTGATTAAATATTCTTTCTGAAGCTCTGGTTCTAGTTCACTGTGAACTGTTGTAATATTGCAAAAGTTGCAGAAATATTCTTCTAAAGTTATACTTCCATGACATGAATATTGAAGCAAACAGGTTTGGGAAGAGAGTGAGTAAATAATGAACTATGTGGTGTGACATTTTGCTATCAAAAGCACATTTATGATTGTCTTAAGAGTCAATATGTATTTTAATCACACTGTTGCAACCGGGAGTCAGGGGTTAGGAGTTTTAAGGTGAAAGTAGCAAATGTTGCCCAGCATTGATCAGAAATGAGTGCAGCGGTGGATTGGTGCTGAGCTCAGCAGTCAAGAATTTGTTTTATAAAGTGGGCCGTGTCGTTCCAAGCAAATGCGGTAACTGCTACTTCCATGAAGACGGCACAAAAGGATATTTTATGCTTGTTGTTGATCTCACTTTTCTATGCAGTATCATGAGCTTTCAGTTAGTAATACATGTCATGTTAATCTGTGCAGACACCTTTGATATCGTATCTGGATCTTGAATCAAATCACTTCACACACATTGTGAGTAACATTTTGCTGCTGTTGTTTTCCTACCTGGCTGGATGTTGTCCCGTATGATGCTGACATGATCGTCTCTGTCGGGTCGCGTGTGCTCATGCCAGAATCCGATCACGTGACCGAGCTCGTGCACCACAATCCCAAACTTATCACAGTTCTTTCCGATGGATATGGCCTGTGGACCCCCTCCTCTCCGGCCCACATACGAGCAGCACCTGCACAGTTCATATTACCAGTAACGCTTGATTAATATCTCAGCATTCCACTGACCACAAAAATATGAAAAAAATAAAATAAATATGTGGTTGAAATCACTGTCATTATCTGTCAGTCATTTTTTGTCATAGTTTTCAAGATGTGTATTTTGTGTATTAAGATGACTGGATAAATATCACAAAGAAATGTCTGGGTTATATTTCACCCCAGAAATATGTATTATAATTTGCACATGTTATTAATGATTATATATTTATTATATTAATTCATATGTATTCATCAAAAACCTTAATTAATTTTAAAACATTTTAGCTACATTATAATTATATAGTACTCATAGTAATCATGTATAATTAATTATTTGATTTAATACATATTTATTTTTATTTATTTTATTAATGAACGCTTAAAAAGATAAATTAAAAAAAAGAAATTATATATATATATATATATATCATAAAGAAAATGAAACATATTTTTAGGACTAATGATATTTTGCATTTATTTAATTATATTTATTTATTTCACACACACACACACACACACACACACACACACACACACACACGCACACAGAGAGACACAAATATGGATACATTTTATAAATGACACTGCAATGTGCTTAAAATATTTAATATAATAAAGAGGGTAAAACATTGTTACAAATACTATTTTATAGGCTATACCATGAATTTCTAAAGTCACAGACAAGGACAAATTTTGATTATAAATGTAATTAACTATTGAACCAATTTTTGGGACCATTCATATTTTTGCATTATATTTATATACATTATATTTTTCATGTAAATTAAGCATGTTCTCCACACACACACACACACACAAACAAAAATAAAATTAAATCCTGTAAAACAACGAAAAACCTAACTCAAAAATAGCTTTGTTTTCTTTATCCCAAACCTTTTTAAACTTGAGTCAAACACTGTTCTTCTCTTGTATCAAGTAATATGTTTATGTAAAAACTGGCCTTTTTTCTCTACTCAACAATGCACAAGCAAGCGAAGTCCCAATCTGAAACGAAACACGTCTGTGTTGCAAGTTTGCTTAGAGCTACATCCACAGCAAAATCCACAGAGAAACAGGAGTCTGTGCGCGGAGTCGCAGCGGTAAGACACACACCAACACACTAAACACACAATCAAACGATCCCTTTCTCAAAGCGCTGGGATATGTGGGAGAAAACTGCTGAGAGCTCGCTGGCCTGAGATCCGCGCACACATCCGAACCCACATGTGCAGCCTGTGTGGAGCAGAAGATCAGGCTTTAATTACGAGGCAGCCAGCGGCTCGCTTCAGAAACTCTGCCTTGAACTTTGCACAGAACAACAGGAATCGCCTGAACACACACACACACACACACACACACAGAGGGACTCATCAGAGCATGGCTTACCCATTGGCAACTACTGCTGCATGTAAAGAGGAATAAATCCTAATGTTTCATCACCTCCACACACAGACTGAGTGTTTGTGTGCCCGTCATAGCCTGCAGTGGGACATAAAGGCCCCCTGTACTTCCACACAACTGAAAAGCCTGGCAAAGCCTGCAGAGCGCTGTATTTTCAGAAGTTTCCACTCGCTGCCCGACCGCAGCGACACGTCTGCTCAAACAGTGAGAAACCAGACAGTCTGTTACATTTGTCTCTCTCTCTGACTTTCTTTCTCCCGTTTGTAAACAAGGAAATCATTGGTTTAGTTTTGTATTCGTCTCACGTATAAATTTGGGCAGTATGAGATATTGTATATGCTCTGGATAATTTCCCAAAGGAAACTTTCATTGCTCAGAAGCCAGATGCTATTTATTGCTCTTTAATAGACGTTTCATTTCAGGTATCGCCTTTGTTTCTCGTGAAAGTCACTAGACTTAAGTGTGACAGTGTAGAGCCGATAGTTTAGTATTATTACATCTAGACTAATAGAATATAAATGGCACAGCTCTCTACTATAGTAGTAGTATAAGTAATATAATTAGTTTAAACTTGTATTAATATAATAAAAGTGTGCATTATAAGATTGTTACAGTATTAACTGTATATTGATAATTTGCTTTTGTGTCCATTAATTGTTTTATGACATTGATTTTGTTTTATGACAGTAGCATTGTTATCTTTTATCAATTATCTTTTGAGATACTATTACAGAATAGTCTGTAATCATTTTAATTAGTTTCCGTTCATTTTCATTTTAAGTTTAGTTCAAGTTTTAGTAATTTAGTAAATTGTTTTACACATATTTTTATTTCTTTTTTAGCTTTTAGTATTTCAGGAGGTTAAGGAGCTGGCCGTCTGGTGCAGTCTTTACAACCTGGAGCTGAACACGCTCAAAACAGTGGACATGATTGTGGACTTCAGGAGAAACCCCCCTGCACTTTACCCACTCACTATCATGAACAGCACTGTGACTGCAGTGGAGTCATTCAGGTTCCTGGGCACCACTATCTCTCAGGACCTGAAGTGGGACAATCACATTGACTCCATCGTAAAAAAGGCCCAGCAGAGGTTGTACTTCCTCCGCCAGCTGAGGAAGTTTAACCTGCCACAGTAGCTGTTGATAAAGTTCTACTCCACCATCATCGAATCCATCCTCTGCACTTCAGCTCAGCTTCTAAATCGGACCTCAGAAGACTACAGAGGGTAGTCCGGGCTGCTGAGAGAATCATTGGTACAACCCTCTCTTCTATTCAAGAACTGTACTTATCCAGAGTGAGCAGAAGGGCCTGGACCCCTCACATCCAGCACACCCCCTCTTTGAACTGTTGCCATCTGGTCGACGCTACAGAGCACTGAGCACCAGAACGACCAGACACAGGAACAGTTTCTTCCCCGGGCAATCCATCTTATGAACAATTAACAATACATGTGGAACACACACTATTTATACACTTATACACTTATTTATCTAACACACATATTTCATCTACATTCTAATTTGCATATAATATACCTGTACACAGTGTTTGGAATAAGGGCGTTTAAAAGAACGGCGTCAGGTAACGACATATTTTTTCAGTAACGGGGTAATCTAATTAATTACTTTTCCTGTCGTTATAAGCCGTTAACATTACTGGACGTTAAATGCGGTGCGTTACTATGCATTAATTGAATAAACTGTATAATCCGAACGCACCCCTGGCTCACACAGTTAGTGAGGAGGTGGGTTGATAACGAGATCAGCGATTATAAGGCAGAGTCATGTGTTTCATGGTAGCCAATCAGAGCCAGTGTTTTTACGCACATGCCAGCACACGCGCCAGCGGCGCCTCACACACACACGCAACAGCTAAACAGATTCGCAGCAGCAGCAGAGATGGTGAGTCAGGAGCAATCCGATAAAAAGTTGGCATTTTCACTTTCAAATATAAGCACTACTTCAAATTCATTGTGGTCAAAGGCAAGAATGTGCATGTAATGTGTATATTATGTCCAGGAGCGAAGACTTTGTCGACATCCGTTGTAAGCAACTCTAATTTAATGAAGCATCTCACAACGACACACGCATCTACAAAGCTAGTGGGCAAAAACACTTTTCTTACAAATATAATACTTGAAGTGCAGGATAAAACTCTTGCTGTCTGTTGACGTGCAATAAATATTGAAAGTTATGTACGGACACCTGTCTATTCTATACATTTAACAACTGACTTGTTAAAGCTGCTCAAAAAATACAAATTCTTTGACATATAGCAATTTTTTTTTATACAGTAACTCAAATAGTTACTTTCCCTGGTAGCGAGTTACTTTTATTATAGAGTAATTCAGTTACTAACTCAGTTACTTTTTGGAACAGGTAGTGAGTAACTATAACTAATTACTTTTTTAAAGTAACGTTCCCAACAGTGCCTGTACATACAATTGTCAATTTGTATATTTTAATTCCTATATATATACACACACAAACATACACACACACACACACATATTTTTTTTACTGTCATTTTGTTACACTGTGGAAGCCTCTGTCATGAAAACGAATTCCTTGTACTTGTAAACATGCCTGCCAATAAAAGCTCATTCTATTCTATTCTACTTATTTTTAATATTATTTAGAATTTTGTAGCATATTTTAGTGAATTTGGGTACATTTAGAGACACTTAACATTTCTTCTTAAAAAAAAATCATTAGGCATTTGTTTATTGTCTATTGAATCAGTGGTATTTTTTTGTTCTATGTTTATGTTTAAGCATGTTTATTTCTGGAGATTAGGACATCAAGCTTTAGTAAAATTACTCTTTTTTTTATGACTTCAAGAAAATAAAGAAGAAAAACCTGCAATATTTTCAATAATCTTCCCACCTCCTGGGTATTCTACCATGCCATAATAACAATTTACTTTTAAGTAAAAGATTGTGTGACTATACGCTTCAAACAATATTTTATTTTTTCAAGGTGGATGTTTTAGTTTAACTGTTTGTAGCATAACTGTTATTAAAAGAGTTCATATTCTCTTTTTTTTTTTGGTCTATTATACTCTCAATTAAGGTTTCTTGCACCAAAAAACACTTTGTTTTTCATGACCCTCCATCCTCTCTGTGCACCTCACAAATTAACAGACTTTTTCCATTCTAAGACTTTCATATGGAAACAATTTTATAAATGACCAACATATGTACAATCATACATGTGAATAAACATATTGTATAATCATTCATCACGACAGGCCGAGATGCTGAACGCTGAATATGTGTTGATATTCCAAGCCAGACGTTTATTGTCATTCATGATGATTTCCGCACAACTTTCGCTAAATATTCTGTGAGGTCTGTGTACGAGCTTCGAGTGGTGAAAGTTCGTCAACCGCACGTTTCAAAAGAGCAAAATAAATCCTGCTTTCCAGCAGACAGAAGCAGCAAAACCGACGTGCCAACACGGCATCCCAGGGTATGATTGGTCTCCAACAGATGTGACCATCAAGCTGGGCTCTGAACTTCTGCCACGCTACTGAAGCATCTACAGGGAGCCATTGTGTCCGGATAAAACACACATGTTCAGGTGACAGTCCCGTGGAGAACAGTGTCACACAGACGGCTGGTATTTCCTCAGCAAAGCATAGAGTAATCGCTCGGTCAAGACACGAGAGCCTACACACACATAAACACACAAATCCGTCTGCTGGCACACAAAGCAGATAAGGGGAACAGAGGAACGGATCGGATGGAAAACCACTTGAGCGATAAATCAGGACGAGACCGAAAAGAAAGAGGAGAGAGTGAAAGAAAAGAGTGAAAAGCACAGGCTCCACATGAGCTTGATTCCTTCCTGGAAGAGTCAAAGGTTTGGTCGTCCTGCTGTGGAAACTCTCTCTCACACTGACATGGACACACACACACCTCCCAGTGAAGCGATCCGCTAACACACACACTTACCCACACGGCCGGTAGGTGAAGACGATGTAGCTCTCCTCTGTTGTTCTCTCGATGAATGTCACACATGTGTGTTTTTCCCAGTGTCTCATGGCCTGTCTGAATATGGCTCTCTGGCTTCCTGTACAGCACACACACACACACACACACACACACACACAAGAGGGTGACCAAAGGCACTGGTGACATATTTTGGTGATTTTTGAACAGGCAAATTGACCTTTGTCTATTGTCAGTATTGTAGTGATGTCTGAAGCACAGAAGCCTCTTTGAAAATAAACCACTTTCTAATGGTCACTGCGGCAAATTTGCATGACCAACTTAAATCGGTTGCGTGGATAAATCTTAAAACGACTTAATTTAGCCTGTAACAATTTGCCAAACAATAGTAAATGCAACTGCCCCTTTAAATCACAGCATGAGTTATTTTAACTATTTCCCTGCCATTATTTACCAGACTAAACTTCCCAGATATTGACTGGATTTTTTACACTTTCCGCGTTTCCACTGTTATACTGTAGGAGGTGCTATAACATCTTTTGATAAATGTATGTAATACATATGTAAGCAGAAGAATATGTAAAATAATGCAATCATGAAACATTAAACAGCATATAAATCAAAACTGTCTTACGTTATTGAATTCAATGACAATCCAGGTAGTGGTTTAGGACTGTGAAGCTTTGAGGGCGTTGATGAAAGCTCCATCTATCTTTTGATCATCATTTTCTCAGTTTTTTTGCTCAAAACATTGCTTTGTTTTTTGTTTTTTATGAAACTTAACCATATTCAAGAGTTGATTAAAAAAAAGACTGCATAAAGACTAAAACAATGGTGATTTTTGTTGTTGATGTTTAAAAGCATTTCATGTTCAGATATTCATACAAAAAGAATTTTCTGGAGGCCATAACATTTTTGTGAAAATGATCAAAAATGCAGGTAGTGACTGGCAACTACTTTTTTTTTTTTTAAGGCTGGTGGGGAAAAAGTTAAATAACAATATTATAATATAAATCATAATATTGTGGTTTTCTTCACAAAGTCAACCAAAAAATGTTTTGTATTCAAATCACTTAGATTCAAAATCTAACTTAAACCTAGAAAATAAACAGAACATTTTAGAATTCATTTAAAACAAAGAAAAGCTATGAATAAAATGGCAAAAAAACAAACAAATAAATAAATAAATAAAACTATACTAATTGTAGGTCACTAATTAAATAATTTTGAAACATTAGTTGTGTCCCAATTAGCTTACTCATGCACTTTTTATTGTCGTTTTGTCGTATAAATATTGTGAGTAGTGTGTTCACACACTGAAAACTCAAAAACAAAAAAGTGCACTTTAAATACCGAATGATGCATTTAATTAACAAAAAAAAAACAAAAAGGTGTGGAAAGTCAGACACTGTCAAAACCTTATTTATATAGCATGAGGGGGAGGGGCTATCAGACTGATGATGAATGACAAAATAAACTCTTATATATTTTACACACTACACAGTTGAGACATACTGCATAAGTGCGAATAGTAGTACATCATTTGGGATGCAGCTATTGACATCATGTGACTCATCATTTGACTCTCATCACGTGACTCATCATGTGACTCTCAACACGTGACTCTCATCATGTGAATCATGCCGGAAAACCACGATCATAAGGTTTAGCATATCAAACTTGCACATTTATAGTTTATATTATATTTGCACATTCACATAGTTTTGACTGAATTGGGAATAATAATTTAAATAGATATTTAAAAATTCTGCAGTGTTGTGTAGAGTTGCACCAGTAATGTCATGCACCTTTTGCTGCCTTATTCAAGACCTTTTCACCTTTGTATTACTTTAAAAGTAAAGCAGTTCATTTATAGCGGAGTTCCACAAACAACTTATTTTGAGTTCCACAAAGTCAAACAAATGGAGTGACACGAGGTTAGACTGACCGATTTCAGACACATGAATGTGTGATTTCTTCCACAAACATGTTTTTTCAACAATATATAATCATGCAACTTAATAACCAAACAGATGTAATCGATCACATGCTGCTCAAACTGAAACATGAACAGCTGTGCATGTGTGCATGACTTACCGCTGAAGTTCCCGCTGATGACGTAAGGAATGACGCCCTCGGGCCACACCCTCTCAGGTCTGGACGTCGCTGCCCTCTTCCTGCGATGGGTTCCCCGATTGGACGCCGTATCGTTTGTATTCGTCTCATTGTTAAGTGAACCTACCATTACCAACACCAAATGAAGAGAAACCAAAACGGTCAGTCTGGAACCTCATCATCACAAGCTCCAGAGAAAGAGAGATTACACATCATCTTCTACATCTTACATTTACATTTAAATACATAACCCAAAATTGTAAGAGCCTTTTCCACTAACATCTGGCAACCAGAATCAGTCTGAATAATTTGTGTTCATTTTAAACTACTGTTTTATTATTTAAAACTGGATCATTTCTTTAAAATGAAATGTTTGATCCAAATACAAAAGAGTCCAAATACATTTTTGTGGCCAACGAATATGCCATTGACATATATGAGAGTTTAAATTATCTATTGAGCTCAACGGTAACCACTAACTCAAATCTGTTCATATTCTGTTATAACACAGCATGTTTTTTCTATTGTTTTGAATGCTAACTCCTACACACAGACTGGACTCTACTATATATATAGCAAAACAGACTTGTCTTATCTGACGTTGAATTCTGTCCCTTGTTCCCGTGTCTTTATCTTCTCATGTTTTTCCCCTCCTCTGTAAACTTTACTTTATTCTGGGGTGAAAATATCATGAAACTAATGGCTAATTATGAGGAAACTCGCTTTCATTTTGTCAAATCCCAATTGTAATGTGTTGTTGTGTTTGGGAATGTGGCAAGTGCAACTGTTTCTCGACAGGCTTTTCTCTGTTGGTTTAAAAATGTATGGCTTCAAGTTCTCCTCCTGAGTTTCTGACTGCCAATTAAGCCTGGCACAAAGTGGATATAAAGCAGGCACTCACACTCACCCGTATCTGTGTGATTCAGAATTGTGACCGTTCTCTCTGCTAAATTCACAATGCGGTCCACTTTAAACATGCGCATATCTTCCTCATCCAGCGCGATGTCTCCGAGATAAGCAACTGAAACCAACATAAAGGAGAGTGCTTTTAATTTCTCATGCAATGGTTATATAACAATTCATTTCAGAAATTTGAAATAACAGAAAATTGGTTTTAAAACAAACAAATGAATCAAAAATGTGTCATATGCATCATATACCCTACCAATTTAAAGGGGCAGTAAGAATATTTATTTATTTAGAAATTTAAACGTTCATTCAGCAAGCATTAAACTGATCAAAAGTGGGGAAAAAGATAATGTTACAAAAATTATATTTCAAATAAATGCTGTCCTGTTGTAAAAATTATATATTTATATGTATGTATGTATGTATGTATATACAAATATACATATATAAATATATATACATACATACATACATACCTATACATATATATACATATATACAGATATAGACTGTGAAGAAAATTCAGCTTTGAATCAAAGGAATAAATTACATTTTAAAATTGTAATACAATTTCACAATATTACTGCATTTATATCAAATATATACCGCATTTACTTGCTTAAAATTAATTCAATAATTTGTACTTCAAAATAATTGTAAGCCTTTTCACATCATTTACATTATTTGTGCATTTGTTTATACAAGCTAATTCATGAGGTTTGTAGCGGATGGCGTGAAGTCTAATTCCTTGTGTAGGTTTTTTAAAGAGGGGCGCACATCTATCAGTATCTTCAAACAACAAGCTTTCAGGGTCCAGCGAGCTGATAGACACCTCATCAATTTTTAATGGTCATCTGCGATGCCATTTATAGCTTGGGTCATCACTCGTGCCATGATAAATAAATCATCCATCAAAAGAGGGAAGCTGATTAGAATTGGGAAGCTATGTGAGCGACTGCACGCCTCTAATGAGCTACACAACAGGACACTGCTGACCTGCATGGGGATGGATGTGTTGGTAGAGATTCACTAGCTTGTCAGGGACTAATTGCATCTTTAGAAGCTTTGCCACTCTGAGTTGTCAGTTTTGAAGGCAGCTATTTAACATGAGTGTGCAACTATGAATAAATGAATTATAGTTCAATGGAAGCATATTCTTCACATTTGTGACATTTCTTTTTGGTTATCCCTGGAGTTCACTTTTAACATGCTTTCAAACCGGAGTCTGTTTCTGAGAAAAACAGTAATATTGCGTTTGAGTAATTGTAATGTTTGTGGATGGATGGAAAATATAGATGGATGACAGATGGATGATGGATGGATGGATATTAGGAATGTTGAATATTTATAAAGCTATAAATATATACAATTAAGAAAGAAATACATTAGTTTAGTAATTCTAATATAACAATTATATAAAAAAGTATTTATTTTTTTAATGATTAAAATATATTTAAAAAAAAAAAAAAAAAAAAAAATATATATATATATATATATATATATATATATATATATATATATATATATATATATATATATATATATATATATATATATATATATATATATATATATATATATATATATATATATATATATATATATATATATATATATATATATATATATATATATATGCTTTTCCAGAAATGCTCAAGATTTCTTTCTTTTTTTTTTTCAGAACAAACACACATGTGCACATCATGCACAAAATCTGACTGCTAGGCTAACCTTTATTAAAAAAAAAATAATTAATAAAAAAAAGGAAATGTTTCTGCCAAAAACCATACTAGTTATTGTTACTAACGTAAAACCATAATCACAAACACTCTCATTTCCTCCAAATACCCTATGTTTTCACAGCCATTTTTTTATTTATTTTTTGGCAAAAAACAAGTTATTAGTTTTAAAACATCAACAATAATGTGCCGTATCCAGGCTTGAAAGTCCAAAACTTTCTTAGTCATAAACGCAGTCATTCAAATACGTCTGTGTACTGTATCTTGTTTGGGCAAGAAAAAGCTAGACATTGTTTAGTTACCCAACACCTGGAAAGTAGCATACATTCTTTTTTTAATTAGGTTTGAAAAAAAAATAAAAAAACTTTACAAGACTCGTGACACAGGGTATTTGTTTCTATATGATCAGTGCTGTGGCAGTGTGTGTGTGTGTGTGTGTGTGTGTGTGTGTGTGTGTGTAAGGCCCGAGGCTAGTGTTTTTTTAAAAGCCAATGAACATTAGCATGTTTACTAGATTTATTGCAGGAGGCAGTGAGCACAGAGGTGTGTGTGTGTGTGTGTGCCCGTGTGTGCGTGTGTGCCCGTGTGTGCGTGTGTGTGTGAGAGAGCGAGCCGGATCAAACGGGACGTCCAGCCTGAGGCAGTGGGGCAGTGGGGCAGAGACCTGCACAATCAAGCCAATTATTCTTTAGCGCAACAGTCTGCTGCCGCCGGGTTGTGTCAGACTATTTTGATACTTTATTTATTGGTGGCACACATGTAACACTATTAAGCAAAAAATATAAAGCTTTGATCACTGGAATAAATTACATTTGAGTATACAGTATATTCAAATAGTTATTTTAAATTGTAATAATATTTCACATTCTTACTGCTTTTACTGTATTTTTTATAGTAAATACAGCCTGTGGGATATTCGTTTGGAGCTACATATTACATATTAAAAAAAATCAGTGTAGGCTACAAAACTGATGAGTCAATGAATGATAACGACAAAAAATACATAGAATAAAGAAGAAAGCAGCATAACAAATAAACAGCAGTATGTAAAGTAAAAATAAAAATAAAAAATTCCCACAATAAATAAATTCTGACATAACAGCGCATTAAAATTCAACTGTGCGCAACTTTCTTTTATCACTCTGACACTCATCTCAACTCAATTTCCTTAAATCCACAGAGAAATAAATGACATGCATTTGTTGTGTCTTCACAAAACAGTGTTAGTGTAAACCATTAGAGCAGCTGAGTGTAAAACAACATGTCACAAACAACAGAGAGGCATTATGCTAATCTATTCTCTTAGCGGTTAGAACGACTTCTAATATGATGGAGATCAGTGTCCGTGCAGCTCTCGAGGTCTGCAGACAAACTTCTGTCTAAAAACAGAACTAAAAATGAAAGGGTTTTACTTCTCAAAGCACATCCATAGACAACCACAGGCAACGAGAAGACACGCCGATGAAGTTTCAAAGAAAACAGCTGCGACAAGAATAGTTTGATTATATCATAATAGTGTTGCATTAACTGGACTGTTTTTTTACTTTTCTAAATTGGATGATTTGAACTGGATGAACAAACCAAACAGGCAAAACAGACCAAATCTTCTTAGATCGATGTTCTCATAAACATACAGCATAACCTGTTATGTCATGAGGAAATTAGTTAGTTTTAACTATTAGGTTTTTGTATTATTATTATTTTTATTTTATTTTTATTTTATTTTTTTACAGATTCCTGCCATTTTAATTCCTGCCAAACACATTTACATGCTGAATAAATAAATGAATAACACTTTCATTTGGGAACACAGTGGAAATTCTACCAGGTTCAAACTATTTGTATTGACTAAATTTATTATACTTTCTTACTTAAAGTTATTTATTTATTTATTTTCTCCTCACTAGCTCCATAGACAGCATAACCTGTGTTATTACATGGGGGAAAAAAACTCTTATGAACAGGATCTTAAAATAATTATAAATATAAATAAATATTTATTTATATTTATAATGTATCTTTTTTAAAATCATGCTAAACATGTTTTCATGCCAACTATTTCACTTAAAAAAAATAATAATAAAAAAACGAAAACAAGTCAAATGGCAGGGTTCAAATCTTACCTTACTGACAAATAGATGTTTTTCTTTTGCTAAAAGTACAATTACTTTAATATAGAAATATTTGTTTCAATGGATATAATTCAAATATAATTAAAACGAATTATAAGGCAGGAATACATTCAATAAAAATAAACAAATCTTAAGTTATATTCTCTGAGAGAAAAAAAAAAATCTCAATATCTTATACAATTGCGATGATATGAAATATTTCACCGAAAAACTTGAAAATGCTATGAATTAAAAAAATATATTTTTTTGACCATGACTCTCAGTGTCTATTATAAGGGATTAACTGCAGTAAATGAGTTTATATGAGGCTGCGTTCTAATGCTGACCAAAACAAAGCTGTAAATGCTCTCTGACAAGACCAGACAAGCTCAGAAGAAACATGCCAGGACCCTGAAGTCCCTTGCAAACACACAGATAAAAGAGTGCGCATGAAAGAGAAGGAGCTGACAGCGACTGATGACGCTATACAGTGTGGCAGTAAAGGGATACTCCATCCCCAAAATGAACATTTAGTCATTAATCACTGACCCCCATGTCGTTCCAACCCCATGAAAGCTTAATTTGTCTTCAGAACACTATTTCAGATATTTTGGATGAAAACCGGGAGGCTTGTGACTGTCCCATATACTGCCAAGTAAATAACAGTGTCAAGGTCCAGAAAAGTATGAAAGACATCATCAGAAAAGTCAACCAAACTTTTGAACTGTACTGTGTATAGAGATATGATATATGATCCATACAGAGAATATATATATGTCAAATGATAAGAGTATTCAAGTGCATAGGGTTTATAAAGGAACCCAAAACAATCATAAAAGTAAAAGCCCCTTCATTACCACAACTGAAAACCCAAACAAATGGTTGCTAGGCCACCAGCCCGTGTCTGATCTCACAAACCTGAGCATCAGCAGCCGTGTCAGAGCCAGCGACACATGGCACAAACACACTGCCAGCAGTCCCCTAGAGATCCTGAGAGATGCAATCCTCTCCTTAATCTAGTGTGCAATTCTGCTCCATCAGATTCCAAGACTAGCGAGAACAAGTGCACGAACACCAGCCCAGCCTCCCGTCTTTCATTTCTCGGTCCAGTTGTTTCGGCGACACATTTTATCTGCATTTCCTCGGGGGATTCCTGTTTTAATCATCTCTGTCTTTCTAGCTCAAAATCCTCCCCAATGAAATCCCAATCCTCCTCATGCTTTCTATGCACCCAAATGAAAAAGAGCTTATCCTAGACGGAGAAAGAATCTCATCACACGAGGCCTAAAAGGCTTCACGTTACAAATCTGGAGCACAATGGCTATGAACTAACGAACTTCAGCGAATGCACCATAAAGAGGATCTATAAATGGCACGAGAAAAGATGGGATGTATTTGATGAAGTGGGATAAAGGAGTGCGGTGGCAGATTGGGGTTTGCCGCTGGACACATTTATTACAGAGACGCTCAACAGCTGCAGCAGAACCTTAGACGCCACTGCATGCCCTTGATTTAACGTTTCAACCTAAAAAAAGACAATGAGAAAGAATTTAATCCCGCGCCTGACAATTTTTAGGGTTTAAACTACTGGACTTCATCAGGATGTGTCAGTTTCATTTTAGTTTTGGCCTTCGTAGGTGTAGTCAGTCATTTTTGTTTATGTTGCACCAGCTGATATGTCAATCATCTTGAACTATACTGACACCTAATGGTGTGAATGATGCATAATGTAAATTCAAATGTGCGCACACACACACACACACACACATACATATATATATACACACACACATATATAATAGACTGTTGTTCAAAAGTTAGGGGTCTGTAAGTTTTTGTAATGCTATTAAAAGAAGAATCTTCTGCTCACCAAAGCTGCATTTATATGATAGAAAATACAGTAAAAACTGTTATGTTATTTTAATTTCAAATACCCATTTTCTATTATATGTTTTCTAATGTTATTTATTCCTGTGATCAAATCTGAATTTGTCTCAGTCTCATGATCCTTCAGAAATCATTCTGATATGCTGATTTCACACTCGAAAAACATTTCTTATTGCTATCAATGTTGAAAACTGCTTCATAATTTTATTAAATACATTGTTCCCATAATACAAAGAAACACCATTTATTTGAAATAATACTGTCACTTTTGATCAGTTTAATGCTAAATGAAAGTATTAATTTCTTTCAAACAAAACATGTTGCTGACCCCAAACTTTTTTTATTGCCATTTGCAGAAATTCATCGGCTCCCGGTAAGAAACAACCAATCAGAGCTGCAGTGCATAACTTTGTTTGTGTTCAAAATGTAGAAAAATTTATATAATAAGCGAGTACACCATGAATCCATTTTCAAAACCGTGTTTTTGGCTTGTCCTGAATCACTAGGGTGCACCTATAATAAGTGTTTATATTGGGACTATTTCAGATTGCTTCGGGGGTCCCGCGGCGGAGTAACCCAGTACCTTTGTGATTCTTCATAGACATAAACAGAGAGAAGTAGCTCTGGCTACGATGTTCTTGCGCAAGACGCAAGCAGTTCTGTTTATTAACCGCTAGACCGTCAAAAGTTCCCTACCGCAGCTTTAACTGGGTTTAACGTTTAAACATTGTTATATGCTTGATTATTTTTAGGTAAGTTGTAATGATTCGAGAAGGCTTAATTGATCAAACATAGGCTCAATGTCTGCCGCTGACCGCTTGGTCATAAAAAAAAATGAAAACTTATATTTAACAAACAAGAGAGCTCCAAACGTTTTTTTAAATTAACTTAATAAAAAACGAAACAAAATATAATCACTTTACTATTACATACAAAACTGATCTATTTTAATAGCTGAAACAGTAGTAGCCTTTAAGCTGTTTAGGGACTGTTTAGCTGTTCAAATCAGACACTAGAGCATCCTTCATTCAGACACAGTGAAGATCTGATCAGAAACAGTGTAGAGGAGCCAAGTCTGGAAGATTGTGCTGCTAGAGAGAGTGTGGCCAGCTGGTTTAGCCAAGGACAAAGATCAAGACGGCCAAACTACAGGAGATGGCCATCCGAGGGGCATGTGACTGCAATCGAGGATAGTCCATAAGACACTGTGTGATGTTTTAAGTTTAAATTTCAACTCAGTGAAACACTTTATGCAGCAACACTTTTTCAGTAAGTTACCTTTCTTGAAGAATTGTGCTTCAAATAAAGAACTTTATGTTGACCAGATTGTTAGTTAATCAGTTAGGCTACAAGTCAATATTGGTATATGGACAGCAAAAAAAAAAAAAAAAGTGAACTTGTAAAACTGTGGTGTTAAATGCCGATTTGATTTTGCCAAAGACATGTTCCTGGATCAACATCTTTTGATGATCCTGGATCGACATTATAGTCCAAAAATATAGACTAAAACCATTCCCTACCCCTAAACCTAACCCTACCCTAATTTATTTCTAAAATCAGTGGGAAATTATACCTGATTATAAAGGGTATGCCTAAAACAGATATTTCATGAAAAGTTAAATCTCAATTCTGATTGGTTGATTGGAATGTTGTTCCAGGATCAACAACGATGTTGATCCAGGAAACATGTTGTACTTGGTGAAATCACACTCGCCAGCAAAAGCAATCAAAAGAGGACAACAGAAGCTCTCCCATAGATGGATTTGGTTTAAACGCCTTGATTTGATACTTTAAAGAGGATTTGTAATTGTGGTCCAGCTGGCTAAAACCCCTTTCTCTCATGCATATTTCAATGCCTGGCTCCTCTGAACGATCACCTTGGTTCCAAACATAACAGCACTTTCATGAACAAAAGACAGTTTGGTTTCTATTCAAAGCCCCGAGGGGATCACATGTGAGGTCTAGACAAGTCTTGAAGTTACCACCCACAATATCAGAGATTTCAGGCCTTCAGCATATTTGAGGTGAACAGTGGGAGCGTCTGGCCTGGGGGTCGTAATGCAGATGTGCGTTAGACTACAAGCCTGTTGTGCATGAGAATGCCTGTCATGGCTACTAGTGTCACACCTCCTCAAATGTAAATGCACTATTCACATTCATTAAGACCTCAGCTATTTGGCAGGTCACAATGCCAGTTTCACTTAATGTCATCAGTAGGTGTAAAATCAAGTAGTCAAACAATGTAGTCGCCCATGAACTAGTATATATATAAAGAAATGCTTAAAGGGACACTCCATTTTTTTAAGCTCCTTTTACAACTCCCCTAGAGTTAAACAGTTGATCTCTGGGTCTGGTGGTAGCAATTTTAGCTTAGCTTAGCATAGATCATTGAATCTGATTAGACTGTTAGCATCTCGCTCAAAAATGAACAAAGAGTTTCTATATTTTCCTATTTAAAACTTGACACTTCTGTAGACACTTCTACCCACTTTTTGGTGATTTCGCACCACCTGAACTGTGTGCGATTTTAGTACCACACTGCCTTTTTCGAGAACCAAATTAGCTCCTACTCCGGAGCAGGATCTTACCAGCACAACTAGTACTACCTGTGTCGTAAGTACACATTGATTTGCCAAACGCGTACGAAAACACCCTCACACGCCATGATTTAAAACGCTGTGAAAACATACTGTTATTATCATGTCAACTTATTTTGCAAATATGGATTTGCAGATACATATATGAAAGATGCTATCGGTCTAATCAGATTCAATGATCTATGCTAAGCTAAGCCTAAAGTACTATTGCCAGACCTGGAAATCAGCTGAATGGATTCGAAAGCAGTAAAACTCAATGGTTTAACTCTAAGGGAGTTGGAAAATGAGCCTACTTAAAAAAAGTGGAATGTTCCTTCAAGCTACAACTATTTTATTACTTTTATAAATATATTTTATTATTATTATATTTTTTTTTTGTATTCTATTATTTTATCATATTATTTTAATACCATATAACATCCATAAAATATAATACAATATGTTATATTAATTATGTTGTTATATTATAAGTATTCAAATTAATAATAAATTAATTTCTGTGGAAATAATAGTTACAACAAAAATATTTTTGGTGATTATATATTAGTGAAAATTAAGTTAAATACTTGACTACCTATAATAAATAAATAAAAATGCAGAAGTAACATTTTTAGATAGCATAATGTTGTTTTTCAAAAATAATTAACTGTTCTAAATAGGCCTAATTTCTAAAATATTTTATTATTAGATTTTGTGGTGAATTATAACCTAGATTTAGACTAGTGAGATTCATCTAGATAATCAAACTTTCAGAGAAATTTTGTTGATTTAGAGTGTCGAGGAAATATTTACAATATGTGCAAATTCAATAATAAACTGACATTCCCTGGAGGAAATGGAAATCTCTTTTCATGTAAGTCAAACACATTTCTTCTCTGGACAGACGCAGATGGTGCTCAGCATTCGTGTTAGGACCGCAGGGACGATGGAATCTTGTTAACACTACAGTCCTTTCAATCATCTCTCCTGTAAAAACATTTCCAGCTGTTCTTAGCAAATGCTTACCTTGACATTTTTTGACACTGCAGTTTGGACATCAAGTGACAGAAGCCCACGTGGCCACTGCTTTTGAAAGGCCTAATCACATTCAGTGTCCCAGACCAGACTCCAGCCACGGACTTAGGAATGGGCTTTATGTGTCGGGGGTCAGGGATTGTCAGAGGGAGGCCGAGGATGAAGAAAGTGCGAAAGAAGGAGGTGACTGCTTTCAGACGGCTAGACTCTCAGACGGCCCGTGGGAATGATCGTTGACTTCTGAAGGCACATGACCAAAGAGATGCCAGCCATTTGGAAAACAAACAGGTCGTTCTTCGTGCTCAGTCGTTCTTAATCGGCCCGTCACTTTGTAAAGAACAGTCTACCTTTCAGAAATTTGGGGTCAGTAAAGCATCCTTACTAAATAAAAGTTATAAAAATGAGGGTAAAGACTGATTTAAAAAGCACAGTAGCCTACATCATTATAAAATTACATTTCAAATAAATTCGGCTCTTTTGTACTTCCTATCCATCAAAGAATCCTGAAAAAAAGCCCCACGTTTTCCACAAAAACATGAAGCAGCAGAACTGTTTTCAACACTGATAATAATCAGACATGTTTCTTGAATGACTTCTGAAGGATCATGAGAGACTGAAGTCTGAAGGAGTAATGATGCTGAAAATTCAGCTTTGGGGGAGCTGAGGGGGAGGAGACCAAAAGAAACTCTGGGTTTATCGAAGAATACCTGCTCCTGACCAGGTTAGGTTCATAGAGTAAGTTACCATGGTAACTGACTCTGAGTATAAGATAGCTCTCTTTCAGAAACGGGCTTGACTTACCCTGCCATTCTGAAACAGAAAACCTAGAGTTTCTCTCATTTCATGGTTAACATGCTCAGAGTTTTCACTTAACCTCCTTTCTGAAATGGGCCCCAGGACAACTACTGTAGATGAGCTCCAGAGACAGATCCACAGTCAAGAGCTTGTCTCATAGACGGCCACTGGGACAAGACCACAGGAAACAGATGATTCTTCTGCACAATCTGACTTTGCTACAGCCTGGAGTTGAACTGCTGTTTTTTCTCCAATCTGTCTCCGATTGAGTTTTGGTTCCTTGCCACTGTCGCCTCTAGCTTTGCCTGGTTGGGGACACTGTATTAAAAAGTGATTTACCAGTGACTTGATTGTACAGATCCTATTTAAACTGAACTGAGCTGGATGATGACATCATTGAATTCAATGATGAACTGCCTTTTTGCTTTATTGACACACTATTTTCATATTTAATGCTGTTCAGTTGCTTAGTTACAATCTATACTGTTAAAAACGCTTTATAAATGAAGGTGACTTGACTTGACTAGTATCAGGAAATCTGCAAACCGGACTGCATAAACATTTTCGCTGTCTCGTGAGATAAAAAAAAAAAAAATGTTTTATGTATATATATATAAGATTTTTGCTCTTGTGCCGACAAATACATACAAAATATGTCAAAATATCCACCTTGGAAATTATGCTCGAAAAAACTGTCAGTTATTTCTTAAGTGAAAGTAAACAGTTGAGGAAAATAATGGGATGTGAATTATACTGGATGCGTTCATCGTCTCTTAAAGTGACAGCGCCTAATTTAGCGACTGGCTGCTGTAATGTTAATCCAAGAAAATGAGAATAAAAATCACTCACTGCTCTTGACTGAATTACTTTGTACTTTTAACAGTCAAACCAAAAATTATTCAGACACCAGATATAATTTTTGATATATATAGCAAAACTGTAATTATGTGAGAAATGTTGAAGGTGTCTGAATATATATATATATATATATATATATATATATATATATATATAGACACACACACACACACAACATTAAAGCTTTTGACTGCATCTAGTCTAGCTAACAGCTACAAGTAAATTTTACAAATCTAAATCAGGAGTTGAGCATACAACATCTTTAATGTGGTTAGCTAAAAAAAAAAAAAATGGCTGCCCACTGCTCCGGGTGTGTGTTCACAGTGTGTGTGTGTGTTCACTGCTCTGTGTGTGTGCACTTTGGATGGGTTAAATGCAGAGCACAAATTCTGAGTATGGGTCACGTCACTGTCACTGTCAAATAAAACATTTAACTATACAATTTATAAAAATTAAAAAAAAAACAATGTGGAAAGATACTTTCAAACTGTATGTAGTCAAGCTACAAGCAACTTTTACATGTTAAATAGGATTTTACTCAGTTATTAGATATGTTTCTCAGTACCCAATATCTACCTATACCAATTACTAAAAAAAACATACCATGCAAACTGTGTGTCTGATATTTACATTTTCATTTATTCATTTAGCTGACACTTTTATCCAAAGCAACTTTCAATTGCTATATATGTCAGAGTGTCACACGCCTCTGGAGCAACTAGGGGTTAAGTGTCTTGCTCCAGACACATTGAGCCCCTTTCACACTGCACGTCGGACCAGCAATATTGCCGGAACATTGCCGGGTCGCCTTCTGTGTGAAAGCAACCACGTCCCGGGATTGATTACCGCATTGAACCTGGGTCGGGGACATAGTAACATTGCGGGGTTCGACCCGGGACGAGCGCTGTGTGAACAAAAGCCAGATCTAATTCCGTGTCGAAGTGATGACGCGTGTTATCGCGCGACTCTTTTACCAGCTATTTTGAAGGAAGATCAACGTTCGCGACGAAAACATATGTGCAAACTGTAATGAAGCAGAGATAAGTTAGTTCCTCGCTTTCCGCGCTGATGCAGATATCGTTTGCTTGCTTCATATAACAGTATAACGTGCCTAGCGTTTTCGACTCATACATTACACATCACGCGCTGATGTCACGTGTCGTTACGGGATCTTCAAGGGTTGTGTGTGAAAGCATGCACATATACCGGGACATCACTGGCAGTGTAAAAGTGCAAAATCTAGTGACCCGGGAACAATTGCAGGAACACTTTACCTGTGTATTTGCCGGAATGGCAGTGTGAAAGGGGCTTTGGTGTCTCACAATGGATTCAAACCCGGGTCTCTCACACCAAAGCCATGTGTCTTATCCACTGCACTAACACCACCCCCATTCCACTGATATACAGTGGAAAAAAGAAAAATTATCTATGAACATTAGAACAATTATCTATGATTCTTTTGAGTAAATATTTGTAAAAGGTTTACGTATTTTCACCATGTAGGTTCTGTGCGACTGCACGTACACAATTAAACACACACGCATGTATTTCTGTGTTAAATGGAAACAGTTGCTGTAGCAGGGGGTCAGAACAGTGGCTGCGGCCCGTCTAACCATAACAAACCAATTACTGTCCACAAAGAGCTATTGATCCAAACATCGGCCAGACCGTCCTTGTTTTACACACCAATATTAATGACACCCGATGAGCGGAAAGAGCAATTAATGTCAAGAGGTATACGACCAAATTTTCCTTTTCATTGTATATGCTATAGCTGAGATCTGAATGTGTGAATAATGGTTCCTCCAACCATCCAAACACTTAATCACTCATTACATTTGCATTTTTAATCCTTAGTAAGCCTTTGTGCTCTACAAACAGTCGTATGCATGTAAAAAAGCACCTAGAGTTGACTGAACTGTAGTTTAAATACATGCCAACCCAGATAGCACACATCTGTCTGCAAGACATCTGTTAAAGATCGCTTCATCTGGAAAGCATCCGCTGTGTACCAATATCTGAAAAAACCTCTTTAAGAAATCAGTTTTACATATATATTTAAATCTTAAAAACATCTTCTAAACATTTAATTGAAAAAACCCTATAGACAAAATGCAGATGAGCAAACACACTAAAAATACATCTTGCAGATAGAGATAGACGTCAAATAGACTTCTCTGTGATGCACGTGTGCTATCAGAGAAAGGTCACACTATATTTTTACTCTCCAAAGTCACTGCTAGAATGACGGGATCAATTATTCAGAGCTGTGGCAGATGTGTCGCTAGCATTGTGAGCAAACGAACACTCGCTTTTCATGGTCAGTTTGCATTCTCATTATTGTGGCTAATTAGGTGTGAACGAGATGATTGGGCAGAGGACTCCCAAGGTTTTTGTGATTGTTTCACACCAACAACAAAGCATATTGTTCCCTGTAATGCATCACGTAGGGTTCATCTTTATATAGAAGACAATGCGCACGCTCTTGTGAGGCTAATTAGCTGAAACCTTCAGATAATGTAGACAGACTTCATGGACAGGAGCCACTAGAACCCATTGGGGAAGCTACTCTGAAACTGTAACCTAGTAGTAGTTGCAGTTGCTAGCTACTTTAAGTAAAAAATGCTAGCAGTTGTTAACAAAAACGTGCTAACTGCATTGAAGCAGTTAAGGGGCAATATGTTTTTAAACATTTAATTTAGTTGGGAAGCTACTTTGAAACTATCACTATAAAGCTACAAATAAATTCGATGTGGTTAGCAACTTATTAACTACTTTAACTTAAAACCCTACTAAAGTGCTAATGATGTTGAGCAATTCCATTGTTGTTCTATGTAAACATGCACTTGATGGATGCACTGAGCTCACATTTTGCATTTAGAACAGCATTTTAAAACACAGCTCTCAAATAGTAGTTAAACATACTTTATTATTATAAATGAACTGAAATTCAGACAGCATGCCCTTTACTTTGGCGGTACATGTTTATGTCTGCTTGTGTTGCAGCACTGCAAGTTGAAATGTAAAAAAATAAAAAACTTCTAGACTTATAAACATCTGAACTGTCATGCCAAATGTGCTTAAGATAGTAGTTAAAGTATTTCACCTAAAAAAGAAAATGTGCTGAGAGTTCTAACCCTCGGGCCATCAAGGCCATTTCTTAATGATGGATGTGTTTTTTAAAAACACAACTTCTCACTTTTCACAAGATGTTAATTGATGGACTGGAGTGGTGTGGATTATTGTGATTAATCCATATTGTGTTTGGACTCCCATTCTGACGGCACCCATTCACTGCAGAGGATCCATTGGTGAGCAAGTGACGTGATGCTAAATTGCCATTTTTGGGTGAACTATTCCTTTAATGACTTACTCTACAGTACAGCACTGGGCAGATCCTAATACTAGAAACTAGAAATGAAGGGCACATTACAGTAAATGTCAACAGTAGCGTATTATAATGTTTGCATATAACAGCATAAATGTGGGGGAAGATTTCTCTAGTGTAAACCACTGGCTCAAAGCTAAAAATTTGCCCGAAACCAAAATAAAAGTTGACCTGTGACGCTGTGCCAATAAACACAGAATGAAATGCTCTAACCACACATATAACACCCACATCAGCGAAACACTCTCAAGCCTGTTAAACACTTCCCCGAGGAACACATGCCTTACTCTCCAGATCACTTCATTACTCACTGCCTGCTCACATTAGTACGGCTCACAGAGCACTCTTCACACATATATAAACATCCGTACATGCTCACCCGCTCACTCTATACACACACATGCTGAAGACATCGACAGGGATCATGTTGTTTTTTAGATCCTGCTGTGTCATTATTTGAACAAACGGAGTGCGATACCGGAGGTGGCAAACAGGCTCATACTAGTGAATTATGCGAAGAGCGTCTAGAGACTGAAGTTTCTCTCTTTCACATTCTCTTTCACAATGTTTTGGGACCAGTTCTTACTATAAACTAGTTGCTTAATAGCATGCCTTTTATTAACATATTGGCTGTTTATTATCACTTACAAAGCTCATATTCTGTATGATCATATTCTACATCCCTATTCCAACCCAATACCTTAACTATCTTACTCACTATGAATAAGCAGAAAATTAGAAGCTTACTGAGGCAAAAGTCATCGTCAATGGTTTGTTAATAGTGATAACTGGACCTTGAAATAACTCAAAATTGTTTTAAATTAAACTTCAGAACCTTTATTTTTAAGAGTGTATCTGATTAGATTTATGTTTGTCAAGATATTAAAAATGATGCTGATTATTATGTCAAATGGTCCAAGACAACATCAGTAATATTTATATTAGCATTTATCACCAATACAATTTTTCTAAGATTAAAAAATGAAAAATGATGTGCACCGTTTCTAGGACACTGATCATGTGACTTTGTACAGACGGTCAGATGTTCTTGATTCCACTGAAGCACAAGATGCTCTTTTTGGATCATAATCAAATCATGCTGGAGAACACGATCATCTGGTTTTAGACAAACGTGTGGGGCACATGCAGCTTTAGTGCTTCTGTTATGAAATGAATATTTTAGTTTTGCTGTTAATATAATTTAGTATTCCTTATAACCTTAAAAAAAATTGTTCCAAATAAAGCATTTCAACTAGAGGACACAGACTTTTGGACCTCACTGTACTTGGCAGAGGAGTTTCTGCTGCCGGGCAATGGATTTAGATTGTTATAACTCATTGAGCAGAAAGCAGCATACTAGGAAAAATAGAAAAGAAACAGGAAGTTACTTCCTGACTTGAAAACCAGTATCAAAACATATAGCTTCTTAGAATGGCAGACGTATGAAAACCAGATGTCCTCCTCCACATGATTTTTCCATGCTTTTCTTACCTCTCTTGACCTCCTCTTATCTGAGTCAAATGTACAAACTCAAGCTGTGTGCTAACATTCGGCTGACAGTCTGAGTCCGTTGGGTATGAAACACCCATGGCTTAAATGCTGGAGGTTTACCATCTAAAAGTAGTGACACACACACTCTTTATGTTTTTTTTTGTCCTTATTGAACATGGAAAACATCACGGTAAATGAATGAACAGTTACCTAAATATCTCCTTTTGTGTTCCAAGAAAGAAAGAAAGTTGAAGAAGTTCGTAATGATATAATCATGAGTAAATGAAGACAGAATGTTTGTATTTTGGTGAACTACATTTGTTCCAGCAGTTCAGCTGTTTTTAAATTGGTACAGCTTTTCCAGTAACAAGCAGCAGAGTAGCGTGACAAAGATTATAACCTGTCACACACTGTATATCACATTAAATTGCAGAGCCTTACAACTGAGCAAACAGAGGCAATAATCAAACACATCTTCTAGAAGATTCCTCTCCGTCTCAGCTGGGAGGCCTGAATCATTTTATCCAATCGCTTGATTTGAACAGTTTGTTTTAGAAAACAGTTTTTCAGACAAACTGCATTTTACCAGTAGGTTTTTTTTCCAATCATGGGTGTTATGTTATAATACTGTGTGTAATAGATAATGTGGACATTTTTGCTGTTATTCTAGTTTAGTATTGAACCTAGAATAGCTAAGTTGTTAAAGTTTTAGATAACTTTGAGATAATTGGAGATAAATATTTTTCAGGTCTTTAAAATGAAATTATATAATCTGATAATTGTTTCAAATATATTATCTAGCAATAGATAATATTTACTCACCCTCAGGTCAAGACGTAGATGAGTTTGTTTATCCGTTTGAACAGATTTGGAGAAATGTAGCATTGCATCGCTTGCTCAGCAATGGATCCTCTGCAGTGAATGGGTGCCGACAGAATGAGAGTCCAAACAACTGATTAAAGCATCACAATAATCTACAAGTAATCCACACCGCACCACTCCAGTCCAACAGTTAATGACTTGTGAAGTGAAAGGCTGCCTGTTTGTAAGAAACAATCCATCATTAAGACATTTTTTACTTCAAACCAATGTTTCTGGCCAGTAAATAAGTTGTCTTGTCTTGATTTTGATGTGAAATGATGACAAAGAAAGGATGGACTGGAGTGATGTGGATTATTGTGATGTTTTTATCAGCTGTTTGGACTCTCATTCTGACGGCACCCATTCACTGCAGATGATTCACTGAGGAGCAAGTGATGGGATGCTACATTTCTCCCAATCTGTTCTGATGAAGAAACAAACTTGTCTCTATTAAGTCATTTGTAGGTTAATTTTAGGGGTGCTCCAATTGATCGGCGGTCTCTAAAAAGGCCGATCTCATAAAACCGATCTCAAGCTAATGACGTACCTGCCGTGAGAAGTCTGGCATGACAAGCTAAGTTTTGATTGGATCATCAATATAAATAATTCTACGTGATAAAAAGAAGGCTTTAAAAAGATTGGTATCGGTGATGGGATCGGCAGATATTGCTTTCTGTGATCGGCCTCAAAAATCCTGATCGAAGCACCCTTAGTTAATTTCCTCAAAAAAAAACAAAAAAAAGTAAAGTAAAGTAAAGTAAATTAAAATTTGGTGGTCCTGGTGTGCTTTTTGAAACATTACTTTGCTTGTTTGATTGTCCACAGTAACACTGATTCAGCCAATTGTGTGAGTTTGGGGCAGGACTATCTGTTGGCCAATCAATGAAAGACAGGGGTAGTGTTAGATATATTATTTTAGCAATTCCATTTGATAATTTTAGAGGTGAAGAAATGATCTTTAAAATCAGCTTATAGCTTTAACAATATCAAAGTAGCTTCCACAATGCTGCATATGGCTGGGAGTCTTATTAAAATGTGTGCAGGTCTCAAATCAGTTCTAAACTTAATCAATTTAAAAATCATCAGAAATGGGTTCAAACGTGCAACGGGGTGATGTATGGTTCACGGTTTAGCTGCCAGAGAGGTCTGAATGTGCCACAGTCACATCAGCTTGCAGACAGACGCAGAAACCCACAGGACCAGGCCATGCTGGCATGCACTGAATGACCTACAGTCTGCAGGCACACTCACCTCACCTCAGCTCACTCTCCTATATTAAGCCCTCATTTTCTGTGATCCTCACCCAGAGGGCAAGAGAGGGAGTAAAGAGAGTAGACCTTTGGCACGGTTACAATTATAAACGTCCATTGCACAACAGCAGAGACGGGCTCAATGAACCAATGAGTGCAGCCAGAAAACAACAGCACTAAGAGAGTTTTGGTGAATCTTGAAGCTTATGAAAATGAGATCTAACAAACCAAACTTTTTCATTTGTTCTCCTGAGGCTGGATTATGTAAATAATGCCGACAGACAAATGTTATGCAATGCAGCTCTCCAATTCCTTCAGGAAAAAGACATTGCAGTTGGAAAGGTGCATGGTAATTGTGCGTGACTGCTTCTCATTTATTTTTAATTCCATAAATGGGAGAATTTATCTAGATTAATGCACCGAAAGTTCCCAGGAGGGTTTTAGGTTAGAAATACAGTCTTATATTTTTAAGCAGACAACTTCACTATTCAAGTTCCTGAGATTCCTATAATACTGAGAGAGATTTTCCATTACAATCAGGCCAAGTACATTTGTCACGTTGTCCTGTAAAAGCCATAATTAAGACCCAATGCTTTTATTGGGATTTAATGCGGGGGTTTTAAATCGTTGTCACAAAGCACTTTAAATCTTTTAGCAAATGCACAAATCAAATGGCACTTTTGCATTAATGTTGATTCAAACTAATTAAGACAATTCATTTCCAATTTTATTTTTAATTCTGTTTGAAATCTGGGTTATAGTGAGGCACTCACAATAGAAGTGAATGTAGCCAATCAATAAACGTTAAAATGCTTTAATAGTTGCCGCAAGATTTTAAACAATATGAAGTTTTTCCACACTTGACTTTAAGTTAGTGTGAAAAAAAAACATACTTAGTAACCCGTTTTATCCAGTTTTACTGCCATGAAAATGTAAGACTCTGAAACAGTTGTAAAAAGTACAACAACAACTTCACAGCTCGAATAACACAATAATGTAGGTGCTTTTTATAAAATATTACGTTTTACATTTCTGTGTCTTTTCTACTTCAATTGTTAATGCCTCACCATAACCTTGGTTTTTGCTTTGATCTAAATCTAAACAAGCATGTTTCACACAACACTAGCATCACCAAACAGACCTGCATAAATAATGACTGTCTTCAAACAAGTTTCCACAAATACTCCCATGTTCTCCTATTGGTTGGCCAAATAAACTGCCCCGCACTCAACTTCACACCATTGGTTGAGCTTGTGTTGCTATGCCGGACTGGTCAGGATGCTCAAACAAACAGCACATGTTTTCATAACACAGAGCCACAAGCATTTTACCAGTAGATTACTTTTAGTTGTGCATATTATACAATAGGATAGGAAAGAACATTTTGGCACTGAAAATATTACAACATCTTAAATTAATGAGATTACAACTCTCTGAAGAATTTTGATGCAATCCAGGGTCCTAGAATCATAAAGCACACTTTGGTGTGAGAGACTCTGTTCCACAGATTTACCTAAAACTAATACTTTCACTCATTTATCCAACATATTCTGACTGTGAAATTGATAGGAATTATGCAGAATCACTTGAAAAGTCATTAAATAGCCACCAGTCCTCTCCAAAAGAAAAATGAACCATAGGAGTATGATGTCACCAGCTGTGCATGTATGACAGTCTCTGTGCTTGGCCAGCAGCTCCAGCTGAACGGCCTGTGCTTGTGGTTTTCCAAGCCGAGCTATGAGACAGACTCTGAAGACGCAAAAAGAAGGAATTCAAGCCCCACATTTCTTGGTGAGTGGTGCAACAGGGAATCAGGTCAAAGAGTGCTTTATTAAAACCATGCTGGGGAAAGAGAAGGGGAACAACATTTGCCATGTGAGAACTACAGCTGAGTGCAAGCCAGCAGCCAGAGCTTTGCAACCTCTATGAATATTTGTTGTCCGGTGTATTTCATAGAGTTTATGAACTAAGCACTTACACATATGAGAGAATTCTCTTCAGAAGACTAAATTCTTTCATTTTAAGTCAGCATGAAATCAAAATTCATCCTATTGCCTTTCCTAAAGGAATAGTTCAGCAAAAAGTCACTCAAAATATCATTAATGATCTAAACCTCTAATAATTCTGTGGACAATGATGTGATATTTGGAAGAACCTTCACACAATGGTACTTCAAAATGACCAAAACTAGAAAAAAAGCAAATAAAGAGGTCCATCTCGTGCACTGTATTCCAATGTTATAGGTAAAAAAAAAAAAAAAAGTAGGTATGTGTGAGGAAAATGTCTAAATTTAACAGGTTACCCATGGTTAAAGTCACAATGAAATGGATGTAGCGACAGATCTTTTCAATGACATGCATCTAAGTGAAACAGATTATAGACAAATGTAAATGTAGGGTGGGACCAAGGTGGGTAGAGTGGGTTCTATGCTTTAATTGTTGATTGGTGTTGAGATGTGGGTGTTACACTCAAAAGTGGAGGCAGATGAAGGGTGGGGTTTAAGCGGACTAAATGATTGGATTGGTTGCCATGACTATGACTCGAATATAAAAACAACATTACTGTGCATAGCCCTCTACAGGACAGCTGATGTATGAAAAGAGGTGGTGGATTTTCATTTTGGAAAAACTTACATATCTGCAATCAATTCAATGCAACAGTTTCCTTAAAAACAGATTTATAAACAAGTAATTAATATTTGCTAGAGTTGTTGTAAGATAATTCAATAAACATATCAATATCTAGCAAATTTTATGTGCAACTGTTTGACAGCATGATCCTTCTACCACATCTATTCACACCACTCCTTTCTCGTGCAGGCAGTCAACTCATCTCACATAATCTCTACAGCTGGGCCATTTGGGCCCCATCCAGAACCAATCTCAGACCCCGTCCCACTTCTGCCACTCAGATCTAGAGAGGGATGAAGGGTATCTGCACATGTGGCTTAGAAAGTCTAACATTCTCCAAAGTTATAGACACATTTACAATAGTCCAGTCCGGCCAGAGAGCAAGGCACTATGGGTATTGACATCATAGTAAAGGTATTAGGGGTAATGAAGGATCGGCAAATACTCTTTCCTGACCAGCACAAAAATTTAGGGCATTACTTCCACAGTGGTTAGCGCATTACTTACTACAGTGCTGTCACCTCATAACAACCCGGGGGTTTTTTTCTCTCGGAAATTGTGGTGACACAGCGATTTCACTCTTTAAGCAGAAGAAAAACAGCTGTAAATGAGCGGATAATCAGTGTATCGTGTCATAACGGCCAGTGAACTCTGACTCACAACAACTCGTGTAAATACATTGCTTCCTTTTTACGAAAATTCATGCACCATTTATACAAACACAAATTTGTAGTAAAAGCCAACATGGCCACTTCTCTAAGCGGAGCTAACTGGAATGATGCTTAAAATGTGATAGCTAGAAGTCACCAACCAAAACAAAATCGCTTTGGCTTAACGCCGCTGGAGAGCCTGAGTCACAGAGTGACAGAACAATCCAGGAAGTTAATCCTAGTATGAGATCGACGCCCCCTGAGCCTTTGCAGGTCAACCAGCCTAATCTGCCTGGAATACCAATTCCAGCTGGTGGGCTGCTTTATTGTCCTATAGTCGCTTGTTAAGAGGAAGGTCTGTCTCTCAGAGGGGTGAAATTGTAAAAATGAACAGCCAAGGGCCCTATTCAGCTGCAAATGAAGACATAGAAAAAAAACCCCAGGCCTGAAAGAGTAAAATAGAGGAAGATGAAAGAGAGGGAGTTAGGAAGGAGGTGGAGAGGAGTAGCAGACAAGTTAATATAGACGAAGATCCCTGCGATTTTACACTTCTCCGGAGTGACCTCTGAGTGAGCTTCAAGAAACTTGGACTCAAATCCATCCACTTAACAGAGCAAAAACCAATCAAATGTCAACCCGCAGCTGGCAAAATAAAGGACATCCCACCATAAGCTCAAGATTATGGTTCTGTTGGGGTGCTTTTGACCCTAGAAACTGCATTCAAGTTCTATTTCTCAATTTCATAGCAGATCAGTTAACACATGATCTCTTCAAGTGATACTTCAAATCTATGAATTATAGATTTATTCACTTTCAAGTCATTCCAATTTGTATTATTGATCACATAACGCAGAATAATTTTAACAACTATTTCTAGCATCATAGAATTGCAAAATAAAGGGCAAAAAAATGCCCTTGTCTGTCATTGGTTGGACAAAAAGATAATGCCGCCCCAATAACTTTTTCTCCATTGAGGGTCAGCATGTTCAAACATACTGCAATGTTTTGGTAGCACCACAAAGTCACAGTATTTACACTCTTTACGGTAATCAATCTACCAAGCTGCCTTTGTATATTAACATGGGATTGGAGAAAGTAGGCTACTTTAAAATCTCTTAAATATAAAGTTTAGGCATGCGACTTTAAGCAATCTCAAGCATTAGTTAGATGGCATGCCATATTTGGGACCATTCCTGCTTAGTAACCATTTTCAGCTGTGAACCTCAATAACCTCTTCTTGGCGAGCGACAAAATAAGGGCGCTTGCCCTGAAACACGAAATGTGAAACTAGACGCTGCTTCTCTTGGAACCCAAATAATTAATTACTTCCCTAGAGCTACTAAACTGTGATTATATACAACATAATTGGTATGAATTCAGGTCAAGATAAAGTAATCCTCCGGAAGATGTAGGTATATGATACAAGTCTGGTCTAGCCATGAAATTGGGGACATCAGGCAAAGCACTTTTTTTATAACTTTAGTTATGTTCCAAACAGCATACATCTATACTATGCATGCAGTATTGTAGCATGTACACTGTGTGCAATATGACAATTTTAAATTGTGTAATATAATATCAACCATGATTTTTACTATTAGGCTACTCATTTCATTGGTTTGCCAAGAGTGTTTTCGCATTTAAAACCATAAATCCAGTTTCACATATTTAAAATAAAGTATTCAATAATAACTCTCAGTGATAAATTACATCATCCTACTTCATAGGGCAACTTCTGTGATGAAGAAGACCCTGTGCAGGAAAATTAAGTCATGGCAAAAGGGGGATGTTCCAGCAACAAAATCGAAAACGCTATCAAGGGAATAAAACTGCATTGCTATAGCAACCCAATCTGATAATCACAATGAAAAGTTTTGCACACAGGCTACTTTTAACTGCAGTTTACACTTCAAAAAACAATTTCTATCTTTGTCGCACCGTTGGCCAATGCAAACTTTCGCGAAACTTTTCGTAAAGAAAACGAATAAAAACTAGTGATTTGGCAAAAGAAGACACCACCAGGTAAATATTTTCGAATCTGGTGTCAAAACACCGCGCAATCTTTAAGAAATTGTGGTGTCAACAGTTAGCGCAAAGTATGTTGGTGTTTAACGCGGCGGATCGCTGTTTATTCTGCGCTGTCATCTACAGTTTATAGTTCGCACAGTATCACAGCAGCCTTACGTGGCTTGCGCGGAAGCTTGCATCGGATCAAGGCAGGGAAATAAATGTCTCTCGGGCTCACCAGCTTTGCAGGGATCTTTGTAGTCGATCACATCTGACGGGCTGCTGGTCTCCACATAGTAGCCGGGATCAATCGCGTCCAGATCGAGCGCTGCGAGCAGGGCGAAGCTGGAGAACAGGAACGCACACCTCGCTGCGAGGTCCATGATTGGGCTAGTGGAGCAGGAATAGAGGTACAGCCGGAGAGAGATGATCGGCAGTGGGTGGGATGGAGGAAAAAAATGGGAGGTTTTAGGGGAAATTAGATCCCACTCGAGGGCGGGTTTAAAATCGCAGCTCTGCCTCCACACACACACACACACACACACACTCAAAGAGAGACACGCTCACATTGTGTTCTCATAGCGGTGAAGTGATTTGTGCAGCTGGGCTGTGTGCCAACATGGGTTACAAACTTTGTAGCAGAGAGTTGTTGGTGCTTCTTCCACTGGTTTGTGACATGCCTCTGTATATGTATATTTTGTGATCTGTGTTGTTGTTTCTGTGTGATGTGTACTAGTGTATGCTAAGTCGACTGTGTATTTCTGTGTATGTTGTCTGTGAGTGTTGTGCTCTCTCTCTCTCTCTCTCTCTCTCTGTATAGTAGTACTCAGAATAAAAAGACACAACCCTTGTCAAAAAATCCTATTGGAATTTCACTTTGTCCTATTGGATCCTACTGGATTCTTAGAATCCTATTGGACATTCTGATTGATTTTAATGGAATTTCACTTTGTCCTGTAGGATCTTACTGGATTCTTAGAATCCTATTGGACATTCTGATTAATTTTAATGGAATTTCACTTTGTCCTGTAGGATCTTACTGGATTCTTAGAATCCTATTGGACATTCTGATTGATTTTAATGGAATTTCACTTTGTCCTGTAGGATCTTACTGGATTCTTAGAATCCTATTGGACATTCTGATTGATTTTAATGGAATATCACTTTGTCCTGTAGGATCTTACTTGATTCTTAGAATCCAATTGGACATTCTGATTGATTTTAATGGAATTTCACTTTGTCCTGTAGGATTTTATTTGATGTTTAGAATCTTATTGGACATTGTGTTTAATTGAATGGGATTTAATTTTTTCATGTAATCTTTTATTGATTTGTATTGGACATTGTGATTTTTTTTTAATGGAAATTCACTTTGTCCTGTAGGATCTTATTTGATTCTGTCAATTACTTTTTAAGAGTAACTTTACTTAGTTTAGATTAGCACTGTGTGTGTGTGTACTTGTAACCCATAAAAATGCAGCCTACATATACACAAATATATATTTTTTTCATTCATAATACAGTAAGGCAAATATTTTAAATGATATAATATCCAAATAAGTTAAAATGTATTACATTTGACTAAGAATTCATAGAAACACAAACATCTATAATGGTTTTGTCGTGACGCTTCCCCTTTAAGAAATCCGAACGTAGTGCGCGTGACACTGTAGCGTGCATAATTTGAACGGTAACGGTCAGGGAGGAAGTTGTGAAATCGAGTGATTAACGTTGTTTAACTTGTTAAAAGTTTATTGAAAGACTCGTATATGATACTTATATGAGCTGCATCCCAAACTAACCATTCTGGTTGAAGTAATTATATCTGTTGGTGAGTTGTTGATCTAACGTTAGTTACTGTATCTGCTGATTAGTACAGCAGTCTGCCATTAACGTTACATAGCAAAAGCTAATTTAACAACTGATATTAATTAAATATTAATGTATGCCATTTATAATAAAATGTAATTGTATAAAACACTGAAGTAGCGAGTACAGAATGCCTGTTCTGCCACCATTTTGAGCGTTTTGAATTGTGCTTTACAGTTTTGTGTAGCGCTTTAACGTTATTTGTATTGATGGATTAATATGTTCTGTTGTGCAGGTCAGGTTTTATGTTCCAGTTAAAAAGTTTGACATGAGACAGTTCTCCCGTGATATGTGTGTGTACATGAAGACACGCATGACAAGAGAATAGATGTCGAGCCTTAGTCAGCTGAAGGACCTGTTACATTGCCTAGTAACCAGTTGATCATATGCATGGTACTTCCGCATAAAGATAAGCCAATACTCGTAAACTTCCGGTAAAGCTGATTTAATGTTGTGGTTTATACAGGTACAGAAACATCTCCTGCCTAATTCTTGTCAGAAAAAAAAACTTACAAAAAAGGTGTGCTTACAAACAGGTAAATAAAAAAAAAACTGAAATAATGATTAAATTTAAATGTGTTGTACCTAAAAGTTAAATAAAAACTGTGTTGGACTTAATCTTTATTTGAGTTTAGTTATTTTTGCATTTAAGTTCAAAAGTATTGTGCTTTAACATTAATTTATAATTAAATTGGTGATTCAGCTAGAGGGTCTTGTAGCACACTTTGAGAACCACTGGTTTAGGTGTAGGCTAACATTAGTGATGCTATCTCCCAAATGACATCACAATGCTCTGATTACCTTCTTACTTAGTCATGAACATTTTTTAAACCCTTATAATATTTGCCCACTCAACTCTGTAGCTGTGCAGTAAAATTCACTTTAAAGATTTTGACTCCAAATTTGTGTACTTTTTTTTGTACTGAAGTATAAATTATAGAAAGTGCAGGAATCAAAAAGTCTCATATCATTTAATAAAAATAAAAAAATGTCCCAACGCTAACAGTGTATAAGGGAGAATTATTTAAATAATTAACTAGTTAACTACAAATTAAATAAGTTAATTATTAATGGTATAACAATTAAATAATGCATTAAATATTTTTTTATATTTGCAGATTTAATTTAGTAAATAATTTTTTTTTTATTTTATCTTTAAATGTAAAAGCTGCTAAATATATTCAGTTAACAAAGACTTGTTACCGTTGTAGTTTTGTTAATCTGAATTTAGTTCAAATCACATAATGAATTTGAATTTGGCTTGTCTTCCGTTATTACTGTCAATCGAAGCAATGAGTCCAGAACAATTTAGCAGATTTACCTGCGTAATATTTAACACTAAAAAAATTTAATGGTAAATGTGGACGTTTCATCCTCTTAGATAAACAAAGATTTTCTTCAAATTGTGAATAGATTTTATTAGAGAAGCTGAGAAAAGGGCTCCCCCTTAAAGCACAGTACAACTGACTGTAAATGACTGAGCTGGCTTATCTAAAACCAGGAAGTAATCGTGCATATGTTCAATTGACAGAGCATTAGTGATTGCTTTGGAATATATTTGATACAATATTTTTCTTTTCGTTTTTTTTTCTCTGTTTTTACATTTCACAGAAATAGTACTTTATTACATTAAATGAACAGTTTAAATTCCCTTTGAGGTGTATTATACTGATTTACAATATCAAATTCTACATATTTTTTATGTTTTATTGTTCTGTGTTGTGATGTGATTGTATTTGCTATTATTATTATTGTTACAGTAAAGTGTTATTTTTATATTCAACTTCTGGTCTCTTGTATACACTTTATATGTTCCTCCTCACTCTAGATATGTTCCTCCCTTTGGGTCTAGAACTGGTTTAGTGTATATTTACATTGGAAGCACAAGTGCTACATATTGTGTGCGTGTGTGTGTGTGTGTGTGTGTGATCAATCCATTATCAGGGCCTTAGAAATTTTTCGTACTAATGCTGTATGCTGCACAAATCACCGCTCATGTTTTTTACAATGTTACTGAAGGTCATGCAACATACAATAAACAATGTCTACATCAGGGTGAGTTTAGGCAACCTGCAAGTACTATTTGTCCATAAAACAAATACAATGGAAAGTGTACCTTTTTAGAATAAAAAAAAAAAAATCCCATATAAACAGTCACCCAACTGGATCCCATTAAAATCCTATAGGACTGATCCTACAGGATATTTATGTCTTGTCCTACAAGACTATTCCTATCAGAATCCTATAGGAACGGTTCCAAAATATGATAGAAAATCCAATTAGAATCCTGTACAGTTTTCTTATTGGAATCCTTTAGGATTTTTTGACAAGGGCAAGCTGTCAGTCAGGTAGTACCCTGAGTGGGTACTAATATTTAGACAGTAGGCAGTGCTTGAACACCCAACACCGTACTGGCCCACTTCAAGCACTGACTGTAAGTACTTATTTTTTTATTTGGATCCCCATTAGCTTCCACAATGTGGTTGCTAGTCTTCCTGGGGCCCATGGAAGTGCTGAAATGTATGTAGGCCTACAGTTAAAATACACAAATGTAACATACATAAATATAACTTACATATAACATAACCACATGTATACATTTATCCACATATACACATTCACACACATACAACATCTGAAAATGTCAGTACCTATAACAGTCACAAATTAACTGGTGTAATACTATTAATAATAATCTGTTCTAGAGTCTTCTTGAAATTACATATGTTGGATATATGCCTTGTTCTTAAGTCCAATTTATTCCAAGCAGATGATCTAACTAAAACTGTTCAGTATGCCTACCTATTATTAGGTAGGCATACTGCATATGTACACTTTAGGTACTAATATGGTAAGTAAAGTACAAAGGTGTACCTTTTGAAAGCATATCGCCCCAGTGATAGCTTGTACCTTTCAATTTCTATAAAGGCAAGATAAAGTGTACCTTATTGTCCTAAATGGACATTTTAATGTGTAAAATTACATTTGGAATACTTTCTACGTTTTCTATGTATATGTTCTCCTTGTTTATTCATCAAGCCATCTACAAGAAAAACACTTTAATGGTTAAACTAAATATATCCATATTATTGTGTATGTTTCACTTAATCTGGCTCTCCACAAAATGACATTTATGTATTAGTGCTCATCAGCATTTATTTTTAAGGATTTTTCATTTACGATCTTTTCTTTGTTCAGAAATGACCTTATTATGTGACTAACACACCAGTTTTGAAAATCTATGCTTTTTTATGTTGAATATTATACAGGTGCTGGTCATATAATTAGAATATGATCAAAAAGTTGATTTATTTCACTAATTGCATTCAAAAAGTGAAACTTGTATATTATATTCATTCATTACACACAGACTGATATATTTTAAATATGTATTTCTTTTAACTTTGATGATTATAACTGACAACTAAGGAAAATCCCAAATTCAGTATCTCAGAAAATAAGAATATTACTAAAGACCAATACAAAGAAAGGAATTTTAGAAATCTAGCAAAATTTGCTTTCATCAGAGAACATAACTTGAATGGAATGCGACAGCTGAAACCCATGTCTTGCATACTTCTGTGCGTAGTGGTTCTTGAAGCACTGACTCCAGCGGCAGTCCACTCTTTGTGACTCTCTCCCACATTTTTGAATGAGTTATGTTTCACAATCCTCTCCAGGGTGCGGTTATCCCTATTGCTTGTACACTTTTTTTCTACCATATCCTTTCCTTCCCTTCACCTCTCTATTCATGTGCTTGGACACAGAGCTCTGTGAACAGCCAGCCTCTTTTGCAATGACCTTCCTTTTGTGTCTTGCCCTCCTTGTGCAAGGTGTCAATGGTCATCTTTTGGACAACTATCAAGTCAGCAGTCTTCCCCATGATTGTGTAGCCTAAAAAATTAGACTGAGAGACCGTTTAAAGGCCTTTGGAGGTGTGGCACCAGGAGCGTGGCACCAGGTGTCTTCAATATTGAATCTTTTCACAATATTCTAATTTTCTGAGATAATGAATTTGGGATTTTCCTTAGTAGTCAGTTATAATCATCAAAATTAAAAGAAATAAACATTTGAAATATATCAGTCTATGTGTAATGAATGAATATAATATACAAGTTTCATTTTTTGAATGGAATTAGTTAAACTTTTTGATTATATTCTAATTATATGACCAGCACCTGTATGAAGGTGCATGAAGAAGAAGGTAATGCAAATAACATTTTATACAAAACACAGGTAACACATGCAGGATACACAACTAATAACTGAAAGCTAACTGCACTGAAAGTGGAACTTAAGTAGGGTGAGATAACGAGGGACAGACATGTGAGGATGATAACTAATCAAACAGAGGTGAACTGAATGAACTAATCAAAGAACAACAGAAACTAGGTCAAGTGAAACATGAGGGAAGAAAACAAATTAAAAGTCCATGATCATGACAATACTCCCCTCTTCTGGAAGGTGCGGTCGTCGTGATTTTGCCAAGTAAGACATGTTCCCGGATCAACATTTTTTTATGATCCTGGATCAACATTATTTTCCAAAATTATTGACTTAACCCAATCCCTACCTCTAAACCTAACCCTACCCATAATTTATTTCTAAAATCAATGGGAAATGATAGCTAATTAACAAGGGAGTAGAAACAACTAACCCTGATTGTAAGCCTAAAAACAGATATTTCCTGAAAATGCTGATTGGTTGATTGGAATGTTGTTCCAGGATCAACAAGGATGTTGATCCAGGAACATGTTGTACTTGACGAAATCATGCTCGCCCCTCATGCCATAGCATGATGGAGGGAGGATCCATGGTGGATGAAGGGCTGAAGACTCCAGGGGGCCAACTGACAGTGGTAGAGCAGGTGTGAGAGGAGACTGGGGTGGAGATAGAGAGCCATAGGACCAGGGCGACAGGGGGATCCAAAGGGCCAAGGCAGAGCAGAGGCTGGGCCCAGGTGACCGAGGCGTAGGTGGGGATCTGGAAGGCCATGGTGGAGCAAGAGCGACATAGGACCAAGGTGGAGCTGGAGTTAGGGAAGAGCCCAAAGGAGCCGGTGGGATGGATCGACAAGCACAGCCAGATGAGTGGATAACAGAGGTGAAGGTGGGTCAATAACTTACCAAGGCGGAGCCGGAGGGAGCTAAGAGTTATGGTTGAACTGATGGGTTGATGTGCCAAGGCTGAGATAAGGGATCCTCCAGCCATGATGCAGATGGAGACTGGCAGACCAGCGGCAAACCCACATCACAGATAGTGAGATGAGGGGCTAACGGGACAGCAGAGGCAGTGGCGAGGACGGATGAAGAGGTGGTGGGAGAGGGAGGTTGGGTAGGAGTTTTAAGCATTCCAGGGGATCAGGGATGGTGTGTGCTGCCCATACACTCCAGATGGCCACTCCCAGCACTGGGAGCTCCAGAAATAGGGGACAACCTCCATGGTGGAGACAGGACAGACAGATAGTTTAGGACAGACAAACAGTTTGAAAATGACCTCCTTGGCTGCAACAGGACAGACCGATATTTCAGATGATGACAGAAGACTGGGTAGTTCTAAATCAAAGTCAGTTAAATCTCCTGAGTCCTGCCTCAGTTCACCCTCAGTGGTGGAGCAGAGGGTGGGGCTTTCCTCTGTGCCCTCACTCTCCACGGTTACATCCACCGTCGAGTGCATTGTTGCCGGCTCTTGCACCTGGTCAGATGATCAATGATGCCTCTGTGGCAATCTCAGCAGGCTTTGGCTCTCCATCTGAGATGGGCTCTAGCAAACGCTCTGCACAGCGGGATGATAGTTCACTGGGCTCTGGGTCTGGACTGGGGCTGGTGAGTTCCATTGCTGACGAGCACCCACTCCACAAACATGGCAAAGACCCCTTTAGGAGCTCCCCCGTACATTTGCACTCTGCACACGGTATTGAGGCTCACAATTAAGGCATTAAGGCATAGTGTGATACGTTCACAACCTGATTGGTCAGGTTGAATGATGAATATTTTGCGACCAAACTCACCAAACACCCCAAACAAAAGCTGTGTTTAACTTAAAGTGGCGCTGCGCTAACTGATCAGTGTATGACATCAAAGTATCCATTCAATGATCAGTCTGCTCAGGACTACTTCAAGTCAAACACATCTAATGCCGTCTGCTGGACTTAGCACGTTCATTGTTGTGTGTACTTGTACTGCAAACTCACGGAGAGCCCAAAAACGGCACTTTACCTCCTTGTTGTTCCACGTTTGCCCTCTGCTCATTTTGTTTTGGATACACCCAAGGGTGCATTAATGGCTGAAGCCCAGGGGCCTACACTGGGAAGGAGGCACACTGGCTGCAAGAAAATGATATTTTTTAGAATAATTGGAAATATTTTAATATATGGGAATGTTTTAAATGTTGCCTGCCTTCTACTTCTCAAACATTGTACTTTCTATGGTATCATGCTGGAAAATATGAAGGAACATTGTGCTTTCCGAGTTAGCCATCACGTGTTGGTAGTGGCGTTTACCACAGTTTGCTTTGCCGATTGTGAAACGTGATTGGTAAACAGTTTGGAAGAATATATTGGTTCAATTGAATTGAACTCAAGTTAGTTTCCCCCTTGGTGCGGATCTTTTGAGCAGGTGTGAATTCAACAGTCGTCAATTGAGTATTTCTGTCCAATGAATGGATAACCTCAGCACACGTGTGGTTTTGTTTACAATGTCTGGTTCACTTGCAAAAAGAGCAGTGTGAAAGTGAACCACACCGGTCCAGACCAAAGCAGGCGAACTAGCGGAATTTCCTGGTGTGAATACACCCCCAAAGTCCATGATTGTGACATCTACTTTCATTTTAAATATATCCCTCAATAATTAAATCTCAAATTGCATCCTGAAAATCTTTACTGCAACAAACATCTGTCAGTGGAGTAGGTAGGTATTTTTCTGTGCCCATTGTTCTTGTTTGAATCATAATCAAAACGGTTTGATCAATTTCTCATAAAAAATAATTCCTCTGATGTCATTTTGCTTCTCAAGCAAATCTATCTTGATCTTTGAATCTTCAGACGTTTGCACTGGTCAACACACATTCATCTCAAGTCAACATTCAAACTAAAATAGCATTTTATACTGAGAAGGGATTTCATTTGTTAAAGATGAACATTGTTCTCCATTACTTGGAATGTTTCGCAATAAATAATTTTGTTGTTTTGTTGTACAGATAATTACATGGTTCATTTGTCTAGTATTCATCTCTGGGAATAATATTCTTTATTCTGATTCCATCAGCTGATAAAATGGAAGGTTTAAATAAAATACAGAAACCATAATAATCCAGATAAATGGATATAACTCTATGTCCATTTTGTAGTGAAATATGGCATACTACATTTCTGTCTGCTTCTTTTCTTTCTATCAAAGGGGAATTCCATTTGTTTTCACCCTAAGAGCCATTATAACACTCTGTGGAGTGGAATGGTGGAAATCCCCTCTCCTGCGTACCGTTGGGGTACTAGTTGTTCCTTTATTATGTATGTAATGATGCTGTGCAGCTTAACATCAGACCTACACTGAATCACAGTTTGTATTGAAGTGACACATGAGATCCCAGAAGACATTATGTTCCCATCATATTACTGTTAAAGATGCCAAAAAATGAAATAAGTCTTTAGTCACTTCCTTTCTATAAACAAATTAATCATAATGATACTCAAAGGAAAATCCCTCCTGCGTCTAACTCCATGTCAAGAAGAGTGAACTTCAAGTTATCCAAGATTATCCAAGTCTTCCACTCCCTGTTTATCGTTCATCTTGTTATATACTTTACATAGACATAAATGCTCATAACATCAAGGTCATGGTTTTTATAACTTAGTATGTCTCTAATACACAGAAAAAAACAATGTAGCATATGTTTCAAAATGTAGCAATTTTTCAGTCAATGTAGGCAAATTTCTGTTTTTTTTATTTTTTTTATTTAATGTTTGTTACCATACACACAACAACAGATTTTATATCTGCATCGTCATTGGCCAACAAATCAATGTCATCTAATCAATATCAGTGTCCAATGAAAGTTGCTAAATTGGAGTTTAATATATTATTTTTGCATGACTTTAGTAGCTATAATGACAGTGACAAATTATAATTTACCTCAGATCTTAAAAATGTCTTAAATAAATAAAATGAATAAGAAGGACAGCAAGGGACAAAATGAAACAATTGTGTTGATGAATGAGTCATTGAGTCATCATTTAAACAATTCATTCAAGTACTTGGACTGATTCAGGAATGAAACACCACACTGCATGTCTTTGCTTGGAGTAAAATTAAACATGCTGTTTTGTGTCTAAAATGAAATCAACTTATACTCATTATTTATGAAATAAACTCCTAAGTGAAAAAAACTAAGTGAACCGAACATGTTCCCTCCTGGTCAGCATAATTTTCTACCCCTGAATGTAAAAAAGAAAAAAAAAAAAAGAAAAAAAAGAAAGAGACAACAAAGAGGGTACTCATTAATCTGTTTTCAATATTAAATAAATAAATAAACGAATTAACCTAACATAACACATATGTGTGTGCTGGTTTTCAACAAACTTTATTTCATAAAATGTGTATATATATATATATATATATATATATATATATATATATATATATATATATATATATAAATATATATATATATAAAATGACATTTTTCCACAGCCATTACAGTAGTGAGCATCTCCAGTTGAAGGCTGATTTATACTTATGCGTCAGCCATAGGCGAGTGTGATTTCATCCTTGTTGATCCTGGAACAACATTCCAATCAACCAATCAGAATTGAGATATAACTTTTCAACAGGCTTATGATCAGGATTAGGTCCTTCCACACCCTCGTTAATCAGCTATGATTTCCCTCTGATTTTAGGAATAAATTATGGGTAGGGTTAGGTTTAGGGGTAGGGATTGGTCTGTATTTTTGGACAATAATGTTGATCCAGGATCATCAGAAGATGTTGATCCAGACACATATCTTACTTGGCAAAATAGCCTCTATGCTGCAGGATGTGCATCAGTTTTCAGTTATACTTTTGCGTCGTTGTCCGTGTCACTTGCAGTACACTTGCAAACCGCTAGTCTGCAGTGTCCACGGGCACGGCAAAAGCTGAAGAAGAACCGGTTTGTCAGAGAAACAGATGTGACAGCTGCAAATAAATATCAACAAAAAAATATTCGACAACGGAACAGAAGAAGAAGGCATTTCTTTCAATGTAAACAAGGACTTGTACCTTGGCAGAACAACTGTTTGTCACGGACAACAAAGTGATACTTTGTTTTGTTTTGTAACACGAAAATATATTGCAAAACACACAAAACTCAAATACATATGGAGGGAGTAGACCAATCACAGTGCTTGCAGTCCGCGTAGATTTGACATGCTGTGACATTTTTGGAGAGGAGCACATCAGCAACGCCGCAGCCTGCACGTACTATACACAACCTATAGTGTTGGCGTAGTTTTGACGCAGAAGTATAAATCAGCCTTAACCTTTGAGTGCCTGTCCTGATTGTTGATATTGACACAAGGGCTTGATTTCTGGGAAAATAGTGGTTACAAAGTGAATGCAAGGTCTTGAAAACATTTCATCATGATTTCAATGAGCAATAGAAGTGTCAGTGACTTCAAGGATGTGGAAAGAAGACACAGTGATTGTAAACAAAGTGTTTTCTGAGACTTCCCAATATGAGTCAATGTTTGGACAGTAACCCAACTTGACATAAACAGATATATTTTTTTGTGATTATAGTCAAGTATTTATATCCTGTTTGATGTGAGCGAGAGGTTAAATCAAGGGAATTCTTTTTTATCACTGTTCTGAAAGATTTTTACATTGCTCACTTTTGCCCCTCAAGATTTTATTTACTCAAGTTTAATCTTTATCCTTCAGGTGGAAATGTCATGTCTGGAAAGCTCCCTTAATCTGTGGCCGACAGATTGTGTATGAACTGCATAATTTTTTAGATCAAACCATTTTTGTGTCATACATATATATATATATTGCCTTATCAGAATTACTTCACATATTATGTTTTAATAAATTTATCAAATTTGATATTTTTATTATTCCAGTTTTAGACATAAGATTAATCAGAACTATTTTACACAGAATTTTTTATTAATAGTAAAACATAAAAAAATCATACATCTAAAATCTAGAATATTTTAATAACAGTTTATATTTAATTTTACTGTCCGCATAATATTAGGCATTATGATTTTATTACAATCACCAAATAAGTTTTTTACACATGAAATTATATGGCTGCCATAAAATTTTTATTTAAACAGATTATTATTTTTATGTATAAGAAGTGGACATTTATGTTTTGAGGACACAAACTGCTGCATTCATCAGTGTCGACCATTCTGTTTCATGCTTGTCACTTTCACTAGTTTCCCTCATTAGGGGCAATAAAAACAGCCAGCTATCAAAACGATTGTGACTTAATCAGGCAGACACATTATTATCCCTGTTGGCATAATCATAAGGGTTATTTGAAGGACAGCTGTCCTGATGTCGTGAGGAAAGACTGATGCATAATTAATCTAAAAGACAGAGGACATACAAAATGTCAGGGGGAAAATAATCAATTAAAAAAACTCATGTTGTCTTTTAAATATCTTTAATTTATTATCAGTATTTTGACAATGAGCCATTTGTCTCAGGCTCTTTATGGTTGTGAAGAAATAAAGCTCAGGCTCTCCTCTGTTCACCTCTGGCCATTTCAGCTTCATATCGTCCATTTCAGAGTTTCTGGTCACTGCAAGATAAAATACTAATTGAACACATAACCATAACTATAAATAATACAGTGCTCTGGATGAGTGACGTCTAAAAGTGAAAAGTGATCTTGCATATCTCAAAGCATGCAAAACAGAACAACAGCAACAACAAAAAAAACACAAAATGAATACAAACATATAATGTTTGCAGTTACATACATTTGAAAAGCTTTAGAATTGTAATTGTTTTAAGGAGTTTCTTATTTTGTGATCTCATTATTCTTTATTCTTTTTTTATGTCTATTTTAAAGTCAACCCAACATGAAATAGAAAAAGGGCAATAGAAAAATAAATGTTTAATATCTTCAACAGATATATTACAAAAGGTGCATTTACTACAAACTACATATCTGCTGAATTTACCGGATAACATCTTGTGAATAATTTTGTAAAGTATTTATTTTACTTTATTAGAAATTACATATTTATATGGTAACTTCCAAATTCTGTGCCAAGATATACAATGAGGTTTAAGCCATTTTTATTTACCTGGAGGATTGGATCCGACATTAAATGAGTTTCTTATAAAAATGTTTGTCATTTCGTTTGTCAAAAAAGAAGACACCATTTACAAAAAAGTTGGAGGATTTTGTAGGCTTGTATTATTAATATTTACATCAGAAATGTTTTCTTAAAATTATTATGCCACTGGGATAATAATTAAAATGATTATGCCTTATTTGCTTTGTTAAATTCTTTTTTGTTTACAAAAACAAAACAAAAACATATTCTGTAATATATATATATATATATATATAATATATATATATATATATATATATATGTGTATATATTGTGACGTGTGTCCCGAGCGCTTGTCAGCGTCACCCTGGCAACACAGTGGAATCGTGCCAACGGACATCGCCACATACTCCTCCCCCCAGCCCGCTGATCCCGCTGCCTATCATAGAGGTGCCCTTCGAGCGCATCGGGATGGACCTGGTGGGGCCGCTGCCGAAGTCCGCCCGGGGGCATGAACACATCCTAGTTATCGTGGATTATCAGTACCGGGTCCTTCCCTTCGGCCCCCGCCACCTTCCAGAGGCTCATGGATGTCCTGCTGAGGCCCCATATGGCCTACGCCGCGGCCTACATCGACGTGGTCATCCATTCCGAGACCTGGGGGGAGCATTTAGAGCGGCTCCGGAGGGTGCTGCTGGAACTCCGCCGGGCGGGGCTCACCGCCAACCCCCGGAAATGTCACCTGGCTCTCTCCGAAGCCAAGTACCTGGGCTTCTGCGTGGGTCGCGGCCTCATCCGCCCCCAGGAAAAGAAGGTGACAGCTATCCTCTCGGCACCGCGGCCCACTACCAAGACCCAGGTACGAGCCTTTTTGGGGTTGGCGGGATACTACCGTTGTTTTATCCCTAACTTCTCCTCCTTAGCCTCTTCCCTGACAGATCTGACCAGGAAGGGGCAACCCGAGAAGGTAACCTGGAGTCCAGAAGCGGAAGAGGCATTCCAGCAGGTGAAGTCAGCCCTCACCACGGAGCCAGTCCTGCGAGCCCCCGATTTCAACTGCCCCTTCCTGGTGCAAACCGACGCCTCAGACACCGGGTTGGGAGCCGTTCTCTCCCAGGTCCAGGACGGCGAGGAACACCCGGTGATCTATATTAGCCGGAAGCTGACCCCGACCGAACAACGGTATGCCGCCGTGGAGAAGGAAGCGTTGGCTGTCAAGTGGGCAGTCCTGGAGCTTCGCTATTACCTCCTCGGCCACCGGTTCACCCTGCTGACAGATCATGCGCCACTGCAGTGGATGGCCCGCGCAAAGGACACCAATCCCAGGGTGACCCGGTGGTTCCTTGCGCTCCAGGACTTCCACTTCACCGTACAACACCGGGCGGGGACAGCCAACGCAAACGCAGACGGCCTCTCCAGGATAGGGGCAGCTTTCGCAGGTCTGTCAGGCTCCACTCCCCACCCTCCCCATATCTCCCCATTGTTCCGCAGGCGCAGGCCGACGCTTAGGGGGGGGAGTGTGACGTGTGTCCCGAGCGCTCGTCAGCGTCGCCCTGGCAACACAGTGGAATCACCGGCACTAGCTCGTCACGGGCTGAGCGGCCGCACCTGCAGCTCGTTAAGCGGCGTCTACTTAAGCCGGGAAGGAAAGCAGTATGGTGAGCAATGTCTCCCGACGCAGACACTAACTCTTTCCTCCTCTGTTATAGAGAGCAGCGTGTGACCGTCAGCCCCAACCAGGAGAGCACAGCACGGGATCCACCACTCAAGGCACAGAGAGCACGAGGGAGTTGGAGCACTACGGAGAGCATCGTCTTCACTCAGAGCACAAAGTTTTCAATAAATCCACCCTTCGGGTATTTTCTCTGTCTATCGGTTGTCGTGTAGTTCCTCACCTCGCCACTATATATATATATCTCTATAGATTTTTTTGAGGTACTGATTTTTGTAATAGCTGTAAGTCATAACCATTTCAAGAACTTTTTGTTTTAATTCTGATATTTCAGTTTGTGTGCAATGAATTTAGAATATATGAAAGTTTTGAACTACAAAATTACAAAAGATAAAGAACTGCACTGTTTTAAAAAAAATATTAAATAAAGATACAAAATATACTTGGTTGGAGCTCCTTTTGCACAAATTACGGCTTCAATTCAGAGTGGCATGGAGCCGATCAGCCTGTGCCACTGCTGAGGCGTTATTGAAGCCCAGGTTGCTTTGATAGCAGCCTTCAGCTCCTCTGTATTGTTTTTCAGACGTGACTTATCTTCCTCTTCACAATACCCCATAGATTCTCTGTGAGTTTCAGGTCTGGTGAGTTGGCTGGCCAATCAAGCACAGTAATATCATGGTCAGCAAATCACTTGGAAGTGGTTTTGGCACTGTGGGTAGGTGATAAAGTCCTGCTACAAAATGAAATCAGCATCTCCATAAAGTTTGTCAGCAGATGAAAGCATAAAGTGCTCCAAAATCTCCTGGTAGATGGCTGCTTTGACTTTAGACTTGATAAAACACAATGGACCAACACCAGCAGATGTCACGGCTCCCCCAATCATCACTGACTTCAGAAACTTCACACTGGACTTTTGATTCTGTGCCTCTCCAGTCTTCCTCCAGACTCCAGACCCTGATTTGCAAATGAAATGCTAAATTTACTTTCATCTGAAAAGAGGACTGTGGAACACTGAGCAACAGTCCAGTTCTTTTTCTCCTTACCCCAGGTGAAATTCTTCTGATATTTTTTTTTCTGGTTCAGGAGTGGCTTGGTTCTAGTAATGTGACAGCTGTAGCCCTTTTCTTCAAGCTGTCTGAGTGTGGTGACTATTGATGTGCTGACTCCAGCTTCAGTTCATGCCTTGTGAAGCTCTCTCAAGTTCTTCAATCTGCTTTTCCTGACAATCTTCCCAAGACTGTGGTCATCCCTGTTGCTTGTGCACCTTTTCCTACCACACTTTTTCCTTCCAGTCAACTTTCTATAAATATATTTTGATACAGCACTCTGTGAACAGCCAGCCCTTTCAGCAATGACCTTCTGTGACTTACCCCCCTTGTGGAGGGTGAAGATGATTGTCCTCTGGACAACTGTCAAGTCTTTCCAATAATTGTGGTTGCATGTTCTAAACTAGCCCAAGAAGTGCCCAGTATTTATACTAAAAAATTAATACAACTAATCAAGCTCAAAATTGAATATAAAAATTTTTGAAATACTGAATTTTTAATTTCAAAGTCATAACCATCAGAATTAAAACAAAAAATTGACTTTTTTTTAAATATTTCAGTTTGTGTTCAATGAATCTATGATACAAGAAAGTTAGCTTTTTTAAATTAAATAACAAAAATAAAGAACTTTTTCATGATATTAAATTTTTTAGATGCACCTGTATAATTGCCCATTCTTGTAAATAAGATGGTTTAAAATAAATTTTATGCTGAACCCAATTTTCCACATATTGGGTTCAGCATAATGACTTGTTATTATGAGTCATATTACCATTGTTCCATATAAAACACCTGCTATAAAAAAAAAAAAAGGTTTTGTAAAAAAAAAAAAAAATATATATATATATATATATATTCATAATTGGCCAAAATGATTTAATCCCCCAAGTTTTTCAAATAAATGATGTTTGACAATACTGAAAATACTCGTTTGATTTTTTTTTTTTTTTTTTAAGCCAATTATTATTATTTTTATTTTTTTATTTGGTTGAAAATCCTAAAATTAAGATAATTTAGCCCACCATCAGATAGTTTAATAACAAGGACACTTTTTTATGAGGTTTGTTTTTCCAGATGAAATTAAAGAGTATTTTATCTATTTATGAGCATTTGAGGCGTGAAGTGAAGAAAGGAGGTATGCTACTCTCGAAAGACTTTCTGTCTTACTTAATAAAATTCTTCCTTGAATAGAAAGATCTCTCCAACCATGAATTGTACCTCTTTTGCATTTTTTTCCAAAACGAGTTTAAAATTTGAGTTGACCATTGCAGCATTATTAATAGAGATTTTGATTCTCAAATAGTTTACCATGCTTTTAACAGGAATATTACATACAGTGGATAGGTTGCTGTTTGTAAGCTGTAGGATCTACCGTCATAACATTGCATCTTGCTGTTTGTTTTTGTGACTAATGCCCAATAAGACTGCATTTGATTTAATTTAATAAATTGAAAAGAGTAATATTGTGAAACATTATTTCAATTTAATTTGATGTGAAGCTGAATTTTCAGCATCATTACTCCAGTTTTCAGTGTCACATGATCCTTCAGAAATCAGTCTAAAGGCCAATTCAAGTTGGCTGCTGGATTTAGTATTTAATGAGAATTTAACTGTTCACAAGTGAACAGTTTTTATCGTTCCTAAACTATCGTTATATAGATATTGATGTATCTACACTAACATAAAAAAATAAAAAAATATTGATACTAAGTTGTGTTTTTTTATCAGTGATTTTTTAACAAAAAACTAATAATGTACACAATATGTATTGAATTGGATGAATAGCCTGTTATTGTGAATAATTCTGCTCATCTGAACACATGCACATGATGCAAGACAGAACCAATCAATCACAGAGAGCGTTCACTCACTGCAGAGAGTACATTTAAACAGGGCTAAGTTTCCCAAAAGAATCAAAATAAACCATTGATACTTTTGGGAAACGCAGCCCAGAACAATGCTTAACACAGGACAGAAAAAACAAAGATGTTTGAGCTATCTCACAATAAACTAATTTAAATTGTGGCCTATAGTTTGTGCAGTTACATTTAGTTAAATTGAAAGTTAAAAGTTCATATTGATCATGTAACACTGTCAGAATAAGAATTAAATGTTAAAATGTGTTTCAAATATAAAGTTAAGTAGGGTACTACAGGGTTAAATGCGCCCTGGGGTAAAAGGCGCCTTTGACATTATTTTCATCTAAATAACTAGACGACACAAAAACACGGCACAGAAATTTTCAAAACATTGGGTTTTCATGATGCACATGTATTATTGTCTGATCCTTGATGCGATCGTGCATCAGCACAAAGTTGATTTTGTGTTTGCTTGATCTAATATTTGACGTTTTTTTAAATGTTGTAGATTTAAGTAGAAAATGAGAATCGATAAAATGAATGCATATATATTTTGAGACAAAAGTCTTCTTTATGATTTTCAGTTTTGTTTAAGATAATTAAAGCAACAGTTTTAAAAAACAAAATAATATGTAAAAGTATGGTATTTTGGGGGTAAAGCGCACCTCTACTGTTGGGGCTAAAGGTGCACAGTAATTAATATGATAATTAATAGATGGCTGACTTTTCCATTTGTTGACATATGACATGCTTAGATTCAGATGGTAAATATATATTATGTTGGGTGTCCATATTAGAGATAATCAACATGTTTATGCCATGATCCATTCCCTGCTCACCACCAGATATTGCCACATTAAATCACAGCTGCTCTTTCGGATATAAGTCAAGTCACAGTTGCTCTTCCTGAGGCAAGCCACATCTCAAGTGATTTCCCAGAGTCTAGTCTAATCACAGCCGATCCTCCAGAATTATTTCATGTCCTTTCTGTTGCACCCAGATCTTTAAGGGTTAGTCCTTTGGTATCCCAGTATGGTATCCAGTGTGAGGGATGCACAGCTGGTGTCTGCACACTCTGCTCGTATCCCTAAAGCAAGTCACCCTAACCCTCCAGTTTTTAAACTGATTCCCCCATCTGCAACCCTCCCCATAATGGGAATAGTTTTATTGTGTATCTGGGTTAAAAACACCACTGCCGAGTCTCTAAGGGTGGCAGCTAATGCTGCAGAACCTCACGATATGGGGACATCTGCTTCAGCTCCCTGCACAGTGGTGGCGCCCAGCAATATCCTCCCAGCCTGTGAATCATTGTCTGGTTCTAACCCGCCCATGGATGCTGTATGTGAACTCTCTGCCTGTCCTGTCACGGCTATGGAGGCTGTTAATGAACATTCAGTTCTGTCTATCACAGCCAGGGAGTTTTTCAATGAACTCACGATGCCTTCTGCCTCTGTCTTTGGGGCCATAACTGTTTGATTCCTATGTTTCAATTCAATTAGTCTCAGTCCTGGTTTCATCATCCGCCTTGGTGGTCTTCTCTGCTCTGGTGGTCTTCTGTTCCATTGTGGGGATTTTCGGACCCGTCTGCTCTGCTATTGTGGCCATCAGCTCCACCCTGGTGATCCTCAGTTATGCCGGCTCCACCCTGGTTCTCTTCTGCTCTGCTCTGGTGGTCTTCAGCCCTGCCCTGACTCCCTGATTCGCCGTCTCTTCCTCAGGAACTAGGTTCTGTTCCTGCACATAGACCTGGTCCTCAATCCCTCCCTGTTTCACCTCAGCTCTCCCTCCTGGATTATACTGTTTGGCATGTCTGGAAGCTGCTACTTGGGGGAGGTCTCTGTCAAGATCCATTCCCTGCTCACCACCAGAGGTTGGCACATAAGCCACTCAGACATTCACCAGGGACCCCATTTCCCAAGATCCCCTCTGAAAAATTTTTAATGAGCCGAAAAGATTACACGTCATACCTCTGTTTATCAGTTTACACTGGCTACGAACAGGTGCTCTCATTAAATTCAAGGCATTGATGTTTGCATACAAAACCACCAGTGGCTCGGCAACCCTTTACCTAAATTCATTACTTCTGACTTATGTTCCCACTAGAAGTGTGCGTTCTGCAAGTGAATGTCACTTGATTGTGCCATCTGATAAATGACTAAATGTAAATGTAATGATTACACACTCACCTGTTTCCAATAACCCGAACGCTATAAAGGTTGTACTCACTCACATACAGGAGCTCAGTATTGATTAGCCTAGCTACCATACCAAGTGCTTGTGTTCTGTTTTCTAGTCTTGTTGTTCTGACCCTAGTCTGTTTATCTCGCCTCTGATCATTTGCTGCTTGTCTTTATCTATTGCCTGTGTTGGATTATTCTCTTGCTTTGCCCTCTGGACACTGTTTGCTGGTGTATGACCTTTGCCTGTCTGACTGTGCTCTTTATTTGAATAAAAAGCTGCAAATGGATCCAACCTTGCTTCTCAACCCTCATTGTTTCAGTTCAGAATGAAACCATCATATTTTAAATACATGACATTAATCATATCATATAATAAAATATAATTTGTTGTTACTACTGTGAATATATATTCATTTATTATTAGATCTCTTTAAATAATTTTTGAATCTTATTAAAATGATTTTGTTTCTGTATTTTAAAATATTGTTTTATATTAACATTTTAAATGGCAGCATATGTATTGAACAACAAAAAAAAACTTTTTTTTTTTTAATAAGCAGAAAATTGTACAAACTTTGATTTTGTTTTGATTGTTTTGGACAAGTATTAACTTGCTGAAGTAATTTTATCAATAACGTGGGGTTTTTACCCCATGCAGATTCACCCTTTACAGTCATCAAAAATCAACCTAAAAGATGAAAGGACAGTATGACAAAGATATTGCTTTTCCTCAGCGGACATTCAAACTTGTAATAATGTTTTATTGTGAATATTAGATTGAGCTGAAGAATGCATGCTGTATCAGATGCAGGTAATCACACTCACTCAGTCAATATCTCTATCAAAATACTATACATATAAAACAGAGAGCTTTTAATACAGTAAAACAGTAAGCTTTCAATGAAGCAACTTAGCGTTCTTTCATTACTAGTCTAAAGTAAGGTTTTCAAATTAGTAACAGATCTTGAGCTCAGATGTTAAACTGTCAAACTGAGATTTTAATCTTTGGTGGAAGGGAGTAGTTCTGCACAAAAAAGGGGTTTCAAAAGACGTTTTTTATTTATTTACACACTCATGCCACTCGTTTGTTTAAGAGTTTTGACTTAAGAGATCATATTAAAAGTAAGTCAAGTCATGGCCATAAACTATGTTTTTAAAGACTTGGAGAGAGGAATTACTTTAGAGCATGAATCTTGTCTTTTATTCTGACTGTAATTAAATAAAAAATGTCCTGGAAAGTCTTTGAAGTCCTGGAAATTGATCACAGAAAAAGAACCCTGTACGACCTTGACACAAATATATATATTTGTGTTTGACCTCCTTTCGCCTTCAGAACTGCCTTAATTCTACATGGCATTGATTCAACATTGATTAGAAATGTTGGCCCATGTTGGCCCATGTTGATAGGATAGCATCTTGCAGTTGATGGAGATTTGTGGGATGCACATCCAGGGCACGAAGCTCCCGTTCCACCACATCCCAAAGATGCTCTATTGGGTTGAGATCTGGTGACTGTGGGGACCATTTTAGTACAGTGAACTCGTCATGTTCAAGAAACCAATTTGAAATGATTCAAGCTTTGTGACATGGTGCATTATCCTGCTGGAAGTAGCCATCAGAGGATGGGTACATGGTGGTCATAAAGGGATGGAAATGGTCAGAAACAATGCTCAGGTAGGCCGTATCATTTAAACGATGCCCAATTGGCACTAAGGGGCATAAAGTGTGCCAAGAAAACATCCCCCACACCATACCACCACCAGCAGCCTGCACAGTGGTAACAAGGCATGATGGATCCATGTTCTCATTCTTTTTACACCAAATTCTGACTCTACCATCTGAGTGTCTCAACAGAAATCAAGACTCATCAGACCAGGCAACATTTTTCCAGTCTTCAACTGTCCAATTTTGGAGAGCTCGTGCAAATTGTAGCCTCTTTTTCCTATTTGTAGTGAAGATGAGTGGTGCCCGGTGGGGTCTTCTGCTGTTGTAGCCCATCCACCTCAAGGTTGTGCATGTTGTAGCTTCACAAATGCTTTGCTGCATACCTCGGTTGTAACGAGTGGTTATTTCAGTCAAAGTTATTCTTCTATCAGCTTGAATCAGTCTGCCCATTCTCCCCTGACCTCTAGCATCAACAAGGCATTTTCACCCACAGGACTGCCGCATACTGGATGTGTTTCCCTTTTCACACCATTCCTTGTAAACCCTAGAAATGGTTGTGCGTGAAAATCCAATTAACTGAGCAGATTGTGAAAAACTCAGACCGGCCCGTCTGGCATCAACAACCATGCCACACTCAAAATTGCATATACATTTATTGATTTATAATTTACTCATTCAGCAGTGACTATTATTCATGTGATACTGCTAAAATACCAAGTGAAACATCTATACAAAATTTACTGAGTTCAAATTACAAAGTCAAGTTATAGTACTTTTATGACTCACAAGCAATCTTAAATAAACTAAACCATTATGAATACCTAAGCTGATCCAAAACAAAAATGACAAGCATATAATTATGCTCTTCAGAGTGATTAAGCAAATAATTACACCTCATCTCTCAGCATGCTCAATGAGACGGTTACTACAGCAACGCACAGACAACACACTGCAGAGCGCTGAAGCGAGGAAACTAAACAAATAAATAATTGTTTTATGGAAATTGCTAATGGAAATCCTAAATGACTCCGATGAGCTCCTCTAATTTGTCAAGCGTGAGTCAAAGCACGGTGAAATGACCTACTGTCCTATTTGGCTTTGGTTCTCAGAGAGCAGATGGAGAGAAGTAACAGACAGCCATGCTTCAGCGTGTGTATGATGGTGGGTCACACACCTGGTTGTCCGGTGTGCTGTGAGCAGGCGCTGGTGTCACCATGTGGCTGAGAGCAGGAATCCTGCTGGGCTGCCCACGCAGTGTAACCGATAGTGGTGGGAACTTTGAGTCCTGCAGACAACACACGCACCTCTATGTTTCATGGGGACTTTCCATAGACATAATGATTTTAAACTGTACAAACTGTATTTTCTATACCCTAACCCTAAACACAGTGCTTACAGAAAACACTTTCACATTAAGAAAAAAAACATTTTCAATAAAACAAATAAATAATGCAATTGAAATAAATAAATACATGTGTAATTTATAAGCCGTTTTCCTCATAGGGACCTAAAAATGTTTGGGTTCATGCCAGGACCACACACACACACACACACTACGGGAATTTTGTACTATGAAATATCTTAAATCTAAAAAAAAATATATATTTTTCCTAAATCTTATAAATACAGATTAGTTGTAAACATCTGTAAGAATGTGAAAAAAAAGCACAATTATTAGGTGATGTAATAGGGTCCCACTATATATTGTGTCCTTAATACCTGTGTACTTACATAGTAACTATATGTGTGTGTAACCACAGTGCAAGTACACTGAATGGTTTGTGTAGGTACAAATGTGTAAAAGGACATTGGTATTTTCACTTCACTAAGTACTCGTGTAACAGGAGTTGTATAACAAAATTTTGTAACAATAACATGTATAAAAGTAATTTGAACCATTTGATCCAGGGGGTGCAGATATGTAGGTTTAGGGATATGTAAAGTGGGAGGAGTTGGAATCTCAAGTCTCAATACTCATACTTTATTTGCACTAAGTGTGTAAAAAGCAACCAGCCTATGATGGTAAAAATCCACTCACTCATTGTTTAATCCCAAAAAATCATAAATTGTTTCTCCACATGAGCAGGTCCAGACTATGATGTCATATTTGGGGAAAGTCCCGCCCCTTTGTGACGCTCTCTGCCCTATTAGCATATATACTCTAAATTGCCCATTTATTTGGCGCTACTCTAAGTCAGAAAGGGAGGAACCCAGCTCTGGGTTATTTTAACCCAACAAGTTGGGTTATTATGTTTAACACAGCATGCTGGGGTGCTTTCTTATGGTTAAAATTACTACATTGCTAGGCTAAAATGAACTAACATCGAGCTAGGCATTAAACCTACAAATCTTTTTCATATTAAAACCACTTTTTTTCACATTCTTACTAGGAACGCAGACTTGAAGGAGAGCATGCACGTTAAGGTAAGATCGGACATCTCCAGTGCAAAAAGCCACCATTTTCTCAGCGTGAAAGAAGCGAGAAGTGAGTGAAAGACATTATGGTAAGAAAAGATTCAAAATGTAAAGTTATCATTCATTGTTTATGTCCGGGAGTATGTTGCAGTTTCATGTAAAGCAGAAATAAAATACTTTATATTTAAAAATACACGGACACGGGGGCCTCTTTTACTGAACCGAAGAGGTAATTTACTTTTAATATAAGGTCCGCGAGTGTCTCATGTCATATTTACATAAGATTTTACAATATCTGAACTTTTTGAGGTTTTAATAGACGGTTATGGTTACGGTTACAATCATGTTAATTTGTTATCTTATGTTTCGCATTGAAACTGATTGTACATTAGTTTACTAAAGGAAACGGCGTTATGTAATAAAGAAGTTGAAGTGTTAATTGTCAAAAGTAATGTTTTGCATGTAATATTTGTAAAAACTTGTTGAGCTTGTGTCTTCATTGTGCCCACGTGGGATTTAACTAACGTTACACAGAAGCTGCTTGTGTGAGAAGGAGGTGGTTTTCTCAGCTTCTTCAGAAGAGAGGGAAAGACGGTTTTAAGGCAAGTAAACGTCATAATTCCATCATGTTATAATTTTTTTTTTTTTTTACTAAGACAAGAATGTTTGTTTTTTAGATGTTGAAAGTCAGAGACAAGATAACAATGCTTTTGAGACTGATGTGAGTTAATTTTAGAAAATAAAATGTTTCTGCTTTGTCTTACCTGTTTACTTCACATTTTGATGCAACAACAGTATGATTAAATGTTCATATTTTATTTAAACCATCGATGTCGCTTTTTTCTTTGCAGAAATCAAACTAACTTTGGAGTTAAGGACACAGAAGCCTGCTTGTGTGAGGAGGAGGCGATTTTCTCAGCTGATTTGATAGACAGGAAAAGACAGTTTAAGGCAAGTAAACTTCATTTCCCTTTCATAGGTCACCTCAATGCTGCGGTGACGTCACTGTATGGGAACACCCCTTGGTGTAACAAATGTCTGAAGCCCTGTACTATCCAACAATTTTAGTGGCCAAATAGCAGTTGGCACTGCCCTATGCGTGTGCACACGTAGTATACCTGTGTTTCGCTCGGATTTCATTTCCTTCAGGAAAGCCAATTTTCCATACCCTAGGAAAGCATCTCGTGTTCTCAGCAACATCTACAATGAGCATCGTTCAACTCCTATTTGCGGACGCGATGAGTCATCGAAAGTGCAATGAGCCATGTAACAGGTTTATCATGGGGAGGGGGTACTCTTGAAAGGTGCGCAGTGTGCTTGGTAGTGTGTCCCCACCAGTGTTGGGAACGTTACTTGTAAAAAAGTAATTAGTTATAGTTACTCACTACTTGTTCCAAAAAGTAACTGAGTTAGTAACTGAATTACTCTATAATAAAAGTAACTCGTTACCAGGGAAAGTAACTATTTGCGTTACTGTAAAAAAAAAAAAAAAAAAAAAAAAAAGAGTTGCTACATGTCAGAGAATTTGTACTTTTTTTTTTTTTTGCAGTTTTCACAAGTCAGTTGAAATGAGTAGAACAGACAGGTAAATAACTTTCTATATTTATTGCACGTCAACAGATAGCAAGAGTTTTATCCTGCACTTCAAGTATTATCTTTATAAGAAAAGTGTCTTTGGCCACTAGCTTTGTAGATGCGTTTCACACATTACATGTACACATTACATGTACGTTCTTGCCTTTGACCACAATTAATTTGAAGTAGTGCTTATATCTCCACCTTGAAAATGCCAACTTTTCATCGGATTGCTCCTGATTTGCCATTTCTGCTGCTGCTGCGAATCACAGTCTAGCTGTTGCGTGTGTGTGTGTGTGTGTGTGTTTGGCGCCGCTGGCGCAGCCGCGTGTGCCGGCATGTGTGTAAAAACACTGGCTCTGATTGGCTACCATGAAACACATGACTCTGCCTTAGCCAATTACAACCGCCTATCTCGTCATTAACCCACCTGCTCACTCGCTGTATGAGCCAGGGGTGCGTTCAGATGGCAAAGTTTATTAAATCAATGCATAGTAACGCACCGCATTTAACGTTCAGTAACGTTAACGGCATTGTAACGACGGGAAAAATAATTAGTTAGATTACCGCGTTACTGAAAAAATAACGTCGTTACCTAACGCCGTTCTTTTAAACGCCGTTATTCCAAACACTGGTCCCCACTTCCAACCCCTGCTGTGCTGAGGCGATAACTTCATTGGATTTTTCCACACTTCGCTCACTCTCCCCGACTCGAGTCCAATAAATTGGCAAAAACTTTGTGGAACCCGTTGTGTTTGCAGATGAGGATCTTAGGCTCACCCCATAGGCCGCGTAAACCTGCGTGCGCAGGGCGGTGCCAAGCGCTATTTGGTCAATAAAAATTGGCGGGATGGTACAGGGCTTCAGACATTCGTCACACCAAGGGGTGTTCCCATACAGTGACGTCACCGCAGCATCTCGTTCCCCATTCAGGGAACTAAGGTTACATACGTAACCGAGATGAATTTCATGTTATCAGTTGTTTTTTTTTACTAAGACTAAAAGAATGTTTGTTTTTTGTTTTTGTAGATGTTAAAAGCCAGAGACATAGGAGAGCATCATTCTTTTGAGATTTATTTTTAGAAAATAAATGTTTCTGTTGTCTCCTGGCTGTTTACTTCACATTTTGATGCAACAACAGTATGATTACATGCTCATATTTCATGAAAAACGTTGATGTCTGTTTTTCATTGCAGAACTCAAACCAACTCAGCAGTGGTTTTAAAGGAGGAGCTGCCCTGGATGATGTAAAAGATATCACATGCTGTGCTGATGGAGCTTCTTCATGACTACATCAGTTATGCTGAAGAGATCATGAAAATTGACATTAACAAAATTATGAGAAAATTAAAAATATATTCATTTGCTTTCTAAAGACAGACAAAAGTCTTATAGGTTTGAAATGACATAAGGGCAAATAAGTAATGTTTTTTGTGTGTGTGTGTGTGTGTGTGTGAACTATTCCTTTAGGAAAGGAAAACCAAGAATGATGACTCTCCAAATCGGACAACTCCAAAGTTGGTTTTAGTTCTGCAATGAAAAACACAGACATCAATGTTTTTCATGAAATATGAACATGCAATCATACTGTTGTTGCATCAAAATGTCAAGTAAACAGTCAGGAGACAACAGAAACATTTACTTTCTAAAAATAATTTACATAAATCACAAAAGAATGATGCTCTCCTATGTCTCTGGCTTTCAACATCTACAAAAACAAACATTATTTGACTCTTAGTATAAAAAAAAATGATAACATGGAATTATGAAGTTTACTAGCCTAAAACTGTCTTTCCCTGTCTTCCAAAGAAGCTGAGAAAATCCTCACAAAAGCAGGCTTCTGTGTCCTTAACTCCAAAGTTAAAGTTCTATAAAGAAAAACACAGACATCAATGGTTTAAATAAAATATGAATATGTAATCATACTGTTGTTGCAACAAAATGTGAAGTAAACAGGCAGGACACAACAGAAACATTTATTTTCTAAAAATAACTCACATCAGTCTCAAAAGAATGTTATCTCGTCTCTGGCTTTCAACATCTACAAAAACAAACTGTCCGGATAGTACTCGGGAGACAGAGGTGGTTGAATTCAACATAAACACTTTATGGGGTGGCAGTGGCTCAGTGGTTCATGTAGGTTATCTACAAACGAGAAGGTTGGTGGTTCGATCCCGGGCTCCACCTGACCAAGTGTTGAGGTGTCCTTGAGCAAGACACCTAACCCCAGCTGCTCTCTTGAATGGCAGACACTGCAGTCGGTGTGTGAATGGGTGAATGTGAGGCAAATTCTAAAGCGCTTTGGATGGCCATGTGGTCTGTTGAAAGCGCTATATAAATGCAGTCCATTTACCATTTATAAAGTCTTTATTGAGATAAGGGTTTGTGAGAGGTAAGTTGAGGGTAATTTCTGGTGTGGGTTCTGTGGAGTTCGTTTCTATGAAAGCCAGGTGAGTTCGTTAAGTGGCGAGACGTCAAAGCCACACAATACATGAATATCAATCCTTGTCTCCTCTTCTTGCTGTGGTAGATCAATGCTCAGAGAATCACATGGGCACTCAGGAGTAATCGAGGTTCATAGGAGAATTCAGATCACAGAAAATGCCATAAGCGTTCTGGAGACAGGAGAACAAAGACACACAGGTTAGCTTCTCAAAATGTAAGTGAACGTTACTGCTGGTGATTTTTCAAAGACAAGGTGAGCTGGAGACAAGATTCTGAGGTCGATTCCTGTTGGAGGCTTGAAGGTGAACTGTTCAGTGGCGTAGCCAGGGGAGGGGCCATGGGGGCACTGGCCCCTCCTGAAAACTGATTGGCCCCCCAGTGTGCCCCCACCCTTCTACTTGTCTGTCACTCACAAATTCAAATTATAATCTTTCAGTTTAGTAAATAACTCATGATTGCGTCGCGATGCTTCTCAACGAGGACCAAGAATAGCGAGCTGCTGTTTTCCAACGAAAAAAGCACCTATTTTAAATAGCTTATGTTTTTCGATTAGCGAGTTGTTGGAGTGCAAGAAGTGTTTGGTACTAACGTTAACGTCTTTCGGTGTTAGACAGACCAGGTTCGATGACGATTCTATCTCCTAGAGCAGACCAAGATGCTCATCATTATATTTACTATGCTCCTCTGATGCTGAATGTAAAAAAGGTTTACGCGCCGATATAGGCAACAATGCAATTTAAAGCAATGGTTTAAAAAAAACTATAATAGCAATTCTAATAAAGTCATTATTGAATCATGCAGTCGATTAGCGACTTTTTTCACTCAAGTGAGGTGACGAAACAAATAGTGTAGTGTTTATCTAACGCTCCACACTTGAGACTTTTTTTTTAAGTCTATGGGTGAGACACACTCAAAAACATCGTTTTTTTTACTGGTTAATTTTGAGATTTGGGGCTTTTTGTCTTCAGTAACATGTCTTCTTTCAGACTTGTGGTGAAAAAAAAGTCCAAAATACACATATAGGTCTTTATTTTTCTACACCTTTAGTCTATTTGCGTCTGTAGATTCCTAATAAATTCAGTTGGCGTTCTAAATCACCATGGTGCTCCGCGATTGCTGTCTGCACCCTGGAAAGCTCTCTCTCTAGCTCTCTCTCCCTCCCTTCACAGAAGTTATTGACAAAACGTCATTTGATGACACCCAGAAACATTCTCAAAAAAATCATACATAATTATTTAATGCATGATTAAAATAGCAAAATAAATAACTAATACTAAAATAACACTGGACTAATTAAGCTATTCTAAACTGTTTTATAGGATCCACATATTTTACATGTTAAATTAAAGCTACCTTTTTGAACAAGTAGCTTTCTAACAAAGTATGGATATATGATATTTTTAAATCAAAATGCTCAAGATTAATTAGCCTTGACATAAGTAGATTTTGTTTATTCATCAATGCAAATTTACTGCAACTGCTGCTATGCAAATTGAATGGGATGTGGATAATAAACAAAAACATATAATGAAATTATATTAAATTTATATTAGTTATATTAATTAATTAATTGTGTATTTATTTCTATGAATTATTAATGTTATTCTGCATTTATATAAATAAGGCTATTATATATATATATATATATTATATAAGGCTATTATAAATAAATTATATTATTATTATTTGTGAGTTGTACACTATTCATACATTGGATTATTTTATTTATTACAGTTTTTCTTTCACTTTTGTAAAGTGAAAAGTTAATACAAATTGTATTTGATGCTGTGAGCAGACTTAGGCCAAGAATGTCTTGGCGAGGCACCCAACACTTCTCTTCTGGTCCGTAATCTTCCCAGTCTATCAAGTACTCTAAACGTCCTCCATGACGCTGGCAGTCCAGGATCTCCTTAACTGTGTAGATGGGTTCAGCATCGATGGGTGGCAATGGGGGTTCGTCGTGAGGGACCGGGTCTGAACAGAAACAGGTAAGTGATGGTGTTTCAACAAGGAGATGTGAAAGGTAGGTTGAATCCGGTACTGAGCAAGAAGTTGGAGTCCGTAGGTGAAGGGGTTAATCTGTCATTCAATTGGGAATGGTCCAATGTACTTCGGGATTATATTCCTACAGGGTTGTTGCAACCGGATGTCCCGGGTGGACAACCATACCAATTGGCCAGGCTGGTAGGTAGGGTTTTCCTTACGGCGACCGTCTGCGAAGCGTTGATGCCCATTGACAGCTTGTTGAAGGTGGCGGTGTGCTTGATTCCAGACCCGTTCACTAAGTGATCCTCCGACACGTAAATTTTCCCTACTGGACACATTGGCTGAATGGGTTGGTTTCAGGCTTGTTCATGGAGTAATTCGTCGAGATCCCACTGAATCAGGTTAACAAATAGTTTGGTGGGCAAGATGGTTTCTGACTCCTCCAGAAATTCCTCTAGAGTGTGTATGCGGGATAAGGTGTCGGCTCTTGTGTTCTTGGAACCAGGATGGTAGGATATTTGGAAATGGAACCGGGTAAAGAATAGAGCCCACCTAGCCTGGCGAGGGTTGAGTGTTTTAGCTTCTTTTAGGTACTGGAGGTTCTTGTGATCCGTGAGTACAAGGAAAGGCTGCCGGGCTCCCTCCAGCCAGTGCCTCCATTCCTCGAGGGTCAGCTTCACTGCCAGTAACTCTCGATTGCCAATGTCATAGTTTCTTTCGGCGGAGGATAGTTTCTTGGAAAAGAAAGCGCAAGGCATGGGTTTTGCAGCTTGCTCAGAATATTTGGATAGGATGGCTCCCACTCCCGTAGTCCCGTAATCCACTTCCACAATGAACTTATTTTCCGGATCTGGGTGCTGTAGTAAAGGGGCCCTTGTGAAGGCGGTCTTTAGTGCTTGGAAGGCTTGTTCTGCTTCCGGAGTCCACTGGAGTATCTTGGTTTTAGATTTGAGTAATGATGTCAATGGGGTGGTGATCATTCTGTATTGGACTATGAACCGACGATAGAAGTTTGCGAAGCCCAAGAACCTTTGAAGTTATTTTACTGACTTGGGAGTAGGCCAGGAAGTAATAGCTTCTGTGTTATGGTCATCCATCTTTACCCCTCTTGTACTGATCTGATAGCCTAGGAACTCCACAGTGGTCTGTTGAAAGACACATTTCTCTGCTCTTACAAAAAAGGAGAATTCTTGGAGTCGATGGAGCACTTGGGCGACGTGCTGCTGATGTTCCTTTTCATTGTGAGAGTAAATGAGTATGTCGTCGATGTAAACAAGGGCGAACTGGTTCAGGAACTCTTGAAGGACCTCATCTATGAAACTCTGAAATACAGAATGGGCGTTAACAAGACCATGTGGCATCACCAAGTATTCGTAGTGCCCAGCTGGGGTGATGAATGCTGTTTTCCATTCATCTCCCTCTCGTATTCTGATCAGGTTATAAGCACTCCTGAGATCTAACTTGGTGAAAATACGAGCGTCACAAAGTTGTTCTAGGGAAGATGGAATCAAGGGAAGTGGGTAGCTAAATTTCACAGTTATTTTGTTTAAAGCCCTGTAATCTATGCAAGGTCGTAACCCACCATCTTTCTTAGGGACAAAGAAAAAGATGGCTGCAGCTGATGAGGTAGATAGTCTAATGTACCCCTGTTTCAAGGTCTCTTCAACATACTCATGCATATCCGTATGTTCTGGGATGGACAGGGAGTGTATACTGCTTTTAGGAATGGGCTCTCCAGGTATGAGGTCTATAGCGCAATCCCAAGGTCGATGCGGTGGTAGCTTGGATGCTGCAATCGGATTGAAGACATCTGCAAAGGAGGCATAGCATGAAGGGACACTGGTAGATAAATTTCCCTTTGGGCTTTCAATAGATGTGGAGTTAATCACCATGGAATCAGGTTTGTCACTAGGAGAATGTACACAATCTAATTTAATGCAATTGCAGCCCCAGCTTAGAATCTCTCCGGTGGCCCAGTCTAGTGACGGTTGGTGCCGGGTCAACGTTGGTGCCACGGACATCCTAAGATTATATCAGCCTGGCTATTCGCAAGAATAAATGGGGTGAATGGCTCGTGATGGGTATTCTGCACACTGAGAGTGACGGGTGCGATTTGTGAGGTCACATACCCTTGGTTAATCATCTTGCCTGTCACTGAGTAGATGGAGTATTGTTTCTGGGTTCTGGTCTTTCGGAGGTTGTGGGCTGTGACGAGTTTCCCCGAGATGAAGTTGCCGGCCGATCCGGTGTCCACGATGGCTGTGGGCGAAATGATGAGATCGCTAATCCTCAGAGTTACACAGATCGTTAATGGGGTGGAAACAGCTTCTCAAAAGGTAAGTATACGTTACTGCTGGTGATTCTTCGAAGACGAGGTAAGCTGGAGACAAGATTGTGAGGTCGATTCCTTTTGAAGGCTTGACGGTGAACTGGTTGCATGGGTGAGGGTTATATAGTGCCATGGTGATGGAGATCAGGTGCAGGTGATTAGTACTCAGGGGAGTGTGAGCGTTGATAATTGGCTGGGACCGGGTCTGCCTGGTCCCTGACACAAACATGCTTATGGTCTTAGTTAAAAAAAATTATAATTATAACATGATGGAATTATGACGTTTACTTGCATTAAAACCGTTTTTCTCTCTCTCTTCTAAAGAAGCTGCCAGAAAACCACCTCCTCCTCATACCAGCAGGCTTCTGTGTAACGTTTGTTAACTCCGGCATGGGCACAATGAAGACACAAGCTCAACAAGCTAAAAAAATATTACATGCAAAACATTACTCTTGACAATTACCACTTCAACAGCCTCAAAATAATTATGCTAGTCCATTGTGCTTACATAACGCTATTTCATTTAGATAACTACATTTAGTTTTACTTTGAAAAATAGGTAATATATAAATAAATTAACATGAAAATGGGTTAATAACCGTCTATTAATTCCCCAAAAAGTGCAGATATTGTAACATCTTATATAAATATGGCATAAGACACTCACAGACGTTATATTAAAAATTCCTCTTCCGTTCAGTAAAAGAGGCCTCCATTTCTGAGGCGAAAACTGCATCCACGTATTTTTCAATATAAGCTCTTTTATTTCCACTTTCCATGAAACCTCAAAATACTTCCAGTCATAAACTATGAATGATAACTTTAAATTTTGAATCTTTACTTACCAAAATGTCTTTCACTCGCTTCTTGCTTATTTCACACTGAGAAAATGGCGGCTTCTCGCACTGGCCTTGTCCGACGTTAACGCGACATGCGTGCTCTCTTTCACGTCCGAATTTCCCAACCCAGCTCCACTGGGTTTATGATCAAGACCAATTTTCAACCAAATGTCCTACCAAATGGTCTCAACCCAGCATTTGGTCTGAAAAAATAACCCAGCATTTTCTAGAGAGAACACAGCCCAGAGTGAGAAGCTGTGGTCCACCATTACTGTTCTCCTGCTGTAGCTGCTGGAGGTACAATGTCAGCCCCAAAGAGCCATTAAAAGTGTCATGTGTTGGGATGCGCCAATGAATATAGGAGTCTCCATAGACCACTGAGGACACGGTGGTTAACTTTCATTTTCAAAGAAAATGTCCTGGACAAAAAAACTGAAAAGTCCTATGCTTTGAGCTAATTGTTTTATGCCAGACTGCCTCACAAATGAGGGTCAGTTCAGCACTGGAGTTGTGCAAAGATTGCTTTTGAAAGAGGGTTCGATACCAATGCTTTGTGCGCAAATGTCCAGACTGCAGACAAAGTAAGCTTTTGTTTTCCAAAAGAGTTTCTTGGCTCTCTGTAAGGCTAATGTTGCTAAATCTACCATTGTCTATGCCTGTTTTCACTAATGAACTAATGCACCTTCATGTGCTACCAGAAAGATCTTGAATAGGAATGTAGTAAAAATGTAAAATTAAAAATTGCATTTGGAAGCAACGTGAGCTCAGTAACACAGTCAGAGTATGAGCATTAGCTCTTGAATCTCTGCTGAAAAGGGAGGTGGAAGCACCAGCTCATTTTCATTTAAAGGAGGCACACACATTAACGGGGCATTTTGGCTCACACCCTAAAAGTGGCAATGTCCAAAATAAATAACAAATTATCTATGGGGTATTTTGAGATAAAACCTCACATACATTTTCTGGGGACATCAAAGAACAACAACAACAACAACAAAAATGTAGATGCATTCAATGGCACCTTTAACAAGAAGGTTCCCTCCACTTTTGTGGTGTTTTTACCTTTTAACAGAACACACTGCACGCGATGTACTACTCACATTCCCACCTTTATTCTTCTTCTTCACATTACAAACACAATTCCTCACTAGAGCCCCTAGTGGTGCAGTTCCACATTAATGTCTTATACTTAGCAATTACTATGAACTGTATTGCTTCTCAACACAACATCTCCCCCGTTACTCAAACAGAATTACTACTCTTAAGATTGTTACCTTATTCAAGTTTTTACTCAAACAACAACTTATCTCAAATAAGCATGTTCAAATGACCTCTTATACATTCAAGCAACAGTCTATTTAAAATAGGCATTTCAACGAAGCATAATGAATGATTCTAGCACTTTTTCTCTTAACATAACAGAATAACATAAAAGGAATTATTCAAACATTTCAGGATTCAGTGTATATTCACATTTTTTTTTTTTTTTTTTTTTAATAGGGCAGCGATCCGCCTACACCCTTTACATATCTTCTTGGTCTGACTTATTTCTTTCTCTTCAGACACATTACTCCAACAAATAGTCTTTAGTCCACAAAGGTGGGCGTCTCTGTCTCACGCCCCTATCCGAACTCAGAACAGTGTTCTCCATTGTACAGCCTCTTTCAAGTATTTCATCCTGTGCAGAGTTTTCCTCTCCTTTTGGACATAGTGAAAGACGTGCTGAATTCCATCTTTTCCCATCACTTAAGATGAAAGAACTCGGACCTGTTTGTTGTTCTACTGACAACGGATCAGTAAACTGGGCTTCTCCTTTTTTCACATGAAAAGGCTTTCTCACCCTCACTTTATCTCCAACCGCAATATTAAGGAATTTAGATCCTCTTTTACGATCAGTGTATTGTTTGCTTTTGTTCTGTCTTTGTGTCACACGAGCTCTAACCTGAGCAAATTGATCAGGGATCCCCTCAGGTGGAAGAACATTCAACTTTGTTCTTATAGGTCGACCTCTCAAAAGCAGAAAAGGGGTCTCACCTGTTGTAGCATGGGGTATCGCTCGATAGCTCTCCAACATGGTCAGGACTGCAGATTTCCAGGGCTTATGCGCCACTTCAGCTGCCTGAAGACACTCTTTAAGCACCCTGTTGAACCGTTCGATGGCCCCATTAGCCTGAGGATGATAAACACTGGTCTTTATGTGCTTTATTCTCCGTGTTTTCACAAAATCAGCAAATTCAGACGAAGTGAACTGTGGCCCATTGTCTGTCGTGATGGTGCAGGGGTTTCCTTCTCGAGCAAAGATAGTGGCCAGAAATTTCAGAACCGTCTCTGTTGATACCGATGAAGCAAAACCAACTTCTGGCCATTTGCTATAATAGTCAATCAGTGTTATTGCAAACTTACAATCAGTAGCTCCCTTTTCGAAAGGTCCTACTATATCAATAGCAACATGTTGAAATGGGCCTTTTGGGAACTCCACTGGCTGCATTGGAGCTGTAAATGTTTTGGCCAATTTATCACTGGCCTGGCAGATTACACATGCAGACAGGATCGTGTGAACAAGATCGTCCACCGCGGCCACCAATACAGCTCTCTCAGGCGCTGTTTGATTCGAACCAGCCCCTGATGTCCCTCGTGCGCCAGGTGGATGAGGCGTTCCCATAATGCAATAGGAACAATCAAACGATTCCCCCTGAAAATCAATGGACATTCAACAGCCAGTTCATGTCTGATTGGGAAGTACGGACGTAAATCACTGGAGACAGACTTTTGCAGTTTAGGCCAACCTGTCTGAATTGTCTGACGTAACTGAGACAGTTCAGGACAGTCCTCACATTCAGCTTTAAATTCCACTAGTGGCAACGCAGTCAGAAAGGGCTGAATTTCTGCAATTTCAGAAATTAAATCCTGTTCAGTGGATACAGTGGTGTCTGTGTGGCTCAATGGCATACGGGACAGACAATCCACCACACAGTTTTTACTACCTGGACGGTACTGTATATCATACTGGAAGCACATGAGTCTAGCAGACCAACGAGCTACCCTCATGCCTGCTCTATTCATGCCCTTTGTGGAGAGAAGAGTAGTCAGGGCCTGATAATCAGTTCTTAGAGTGAAACGATGTCCCCACACATACGTTCTCCACTTTTCTACTGCTCAAACACACGCAAGTGCCTCCTTCTCCACAGTAGAATATTTTCTCTCAGACCTTGATAGCGTCCTGTATGCAAAAGCTACCACACGTTCGGCACCATCAAGATGTAGCTGTGTCAGAACAGCACCAAGGCCATAATCAGAGGCATCTGTAGTAATGAATGTGGGAAGGGAAGGATCATAAATAGAAAGAACAGGGCTCTCCAGCAGCATTCTTTTAAGCACTTCAAAGCTTTCAACAGTCTCTTTACTCCACTGTAGTGGCGTTTTTGCATCAGCATCTGCCTCAGTGGCTCAACCACAGTAGCGTAGTTTGGAGGTGCTTATCATGGGCCTCCTGAGAATTACCATACACTATAATGTCGTCCAAGTAATTCTTTACCCCTTCCAACTCTTTTAGGACCGTTTGCATCATTTTTTGGAAGGCTGATGGCGCTGAAGCTAGTCCAAAGGGAACCTGAGTGAAACGGAAAAGGCCTTTGTGCGTTATGAATGCTGTCAGGTTACGACTGTCAGGATGGAGAGGCAGCTGGTGGTAAGCAGAGCTCAGATCAATTTGACTGTAATGTGAAGCACCTGCGAGTTCTGTAAATAAATCATCCATGTGAGGTAATGGGTAGCAATCCATAATCACACTCTTATTGGGTTCACGGAGGTCCACACAAAGTCTAATGTGTCCATCACGCTTACGTACTACAACCAACGGGCTAACCCATTCTGAAGCATCAACTGGTTCAATCACGCCCGCTGTAAGGAGACGATTAAGCTCGGTGGACACCTCCTTACGGATGCTGAGAGGCAAGCGTCTCAATTTTTGACGTACTGGTGTCACTGTTGAATTAACTTGCACTTTGTGGATGAATCCTTTCACACATCCCAAGTGACTTGTGAACTGCTGAGTCATGTGGAGAGGTGCAGCTGAGATTTCACCTTCATTTTCCATGTTCTTTACTTCCCCCCTTACAATGTTCAGGTTCAGCCATCACTACATAAAAAGTAGCTGGAACTTCATTGTCATTTTCTGAGACACCCACTAATGCTGATAAGCAGCCGATAACTGGTAGGTTCTCTTTTGCATAAGTGACTAGTTTAATTTCGGGCTTACTCAGGGTGTATTGTGAGAAGTGTTTCTTATACAGATCTTCTGGAAGTATAGAAACTGATGCGCCCGTATCTACAACCAGTTGTAACTTATGTCTATGACCTCTTGGTGCTTCAATATTCACTTCACAGGTGATCTTATCATTGGCTGTGACAGATTTTTTTATGTTTTCCACACAGAGCACAGTCACGTCTGGAACTACCACCTCTCTTACTTCACTCACTGCTGCTTTACACAGTCTAGCAAAGTGCCCTCTTTTCCGGCAGTGTCTGCATGTCCCTTTAGCAGCAGGGCAGTTTTTATCATTTGCCAGATGTTTGTCCGATCCACATCTGAAGCATTGTCACTGTTGCTGACCAGTCGTTGTTTGTTTTCGCTCCTCTGATCTGTCTCTGAGCACCTGCGCCCTTTCCCCCTCTTCCATACTTAGTATCCATACTTATTGCTTGTACTGACTTCATTGCAGAAGCAGTGGAATTACAGAGCAATGACGAATTTTTAACTGCAGCTTCCACTTGACATGCAATTGTAATCGCTTTCTCTAGAGTGAGGTCATCCTCTAACAGCAATTTGTCCTTTACTGCAGTCAACGACGCATTTGCGATCAACTGATCATGGAGCATTTGACTCTCCATTTCCCCGAACGCACATGGGGCTGCTAACGCTCTTAAAGCGGCAACGTATTGCGTAACAGTTTCATCTGCTCTTTGCACACGTTGTCTGAACATGTGGCGGCATGCAACTACGTTAACTTTAGGCACAAAGTGTTTCTGCAGTGCAGCCATTGCCTCATCAAAAGTAGTACCTTGGTCTGGCAGAGTATAAAACAGGCACCGGCCTTCCGTCCCCAAGCAATGCAGCAAGACCCCTCGTCTGCGTGCCTCTGGCCATGCATCTCCGTTTGCCTGGATGACTATCATGTAATTATGAAAGATTTTCTGCCACGTTTCAAATGGAATCGGTGGCTCCCCACTAACTGGAAGAAACGGGGGCGGGCTCGGCACTGAAACGCTCATTCTCGTCGCCAATTTGTGGTGTTTTTACCTTTTACTTTTTCCCACCTTTATTCTTCTTCTTCACATTACAAACACAATTCCTCACTAGAGCCCCTAGTGGTGCAGTTCCACATTAATGTGTTATACTTAGCAATTACTATGAACTGTATTGCTTCTCAATCAACACAACAACTTTCCTACCAACATTTTTCCAGAGGTGGACGAATTAAGGTACAGATACTGCTGGTCAAATATTACTCCATTACAAATGAAAGTTGTAGAGACATTTTTTATTTGAGTAAAAGTACAGGAGTACTTGCTTTTAAAAGTACTTTTTTTTTTTATCTGAATGCACTGTTTTATTATTGTTGTATCTAATATTTGCAAACCCTTTTGGCTCTGAATCAACTTACAAAACATTGCACCTACTGAACACACTTGACTAGCTTATAGTATCTTTGGAATGATGAGCTTTTAGAATGTTAAAAACCCATAGAACCTATAGAAACGAAACCAGATGACCAAAAATAAATAAATATTTAACAAACCCTTCCCTTAACAAACCCTTCCCAGCACATCTACGTGTAACCATTCATCCACACTTGAACAGAGTGGACAGTGAAATTGTCCAAACCTGCTTAAAAACCCATCAACACAACTGTAGCTGTATAACTTTACAACAGCAACACTGCTTTAAAAGAAAGCCAACCAGCAAGATTTATTTGATATCAAAACAAGCATTCAAAAAGAGTACTTTGATATCACACACAGAACGGTCTGTGCGGTGCTGCTTCAAATCAAACACCTATTTGTGTTTGTTAAGAGATGCACAACAGTTCTTCTGTGGCTTTATATGTAATATTGTCATTACACAATATTGCAAAATCAGACAATATTGTGTCTAACATATACCACAGTGTTAACTTCTTATTATGGAACTGTTGTGAATAAATATTACATTAGCACATGGTCAGTGTGCTGGGAAATCACTTCACATAACCCTACAAGAGTGATCACTGATAGGCTTTCGAATATAAATAAATAAATAAATGCCACGTTATAGAGAAGAAGAAAAAATCACCCACTGACTTTCAATGCTGCTATACATAGTAACGACTTTCTACTTCTAGGACCTTGATAGAAATGAAGGGAAGTGAAAAGAAAGTTATTTGTCTTTCAGATGTAGTGAAGTTAAAGTCATAAGTTTCTAGAAAAAATATACTTAAGTACAGATACTTAAAAAGTGTACTTAAGTACGGTAATCAAGTAAATGTACTTTGTCCACCTCTGCTTTGTTCTCATTATAGCATTAATTGTAACCGCCTGCTATCAGTCTTCACATTACAGAGCCAAAGTCAAGAGCTTAATAATGACCTTTTTAAAATGACCTAATAATAATTAAAAATGCTAAAATGTTAATAACTTTGTTTGTTTGTTTTAGTTCCTCGAATATTGAAAGTCTTATCTAATAAAAACTCATCTCTGCTGATTTAATTATTTTAAAGCATTTAGTCCATCACATTTCAGCATTCGATTAAAAGATGGTACCACAGTGTATACCATCTTTTTACACCGTACACTGTTTATAATGGATTTTGTAGACAAAAATCAAATGTCACATACAAATGTCTGTGGGATGTGACGGCATTGTTATGAACTGCCAGCTGGGGGCGCAAACGATCTTTCTACATAATGAGTGTATGAAAAGCAATACTATTATATACAACGGTACGATCACCAAAATCATTAAAAATACCCAGTATTCTATATATATATATATATATATATATATATATATATATATATATATATATATATATATATATATATATGCTACAATAATGCTGTCCATCTAAGTATAATTTAGTTAGATTGTCTTACATCTTGTCAATCAGGTACATCACTAGCTGTTCACAGAGATGGGCATAAATACATGGAAATTTATTTAAAATACAAATACAAAATACTGTGTGGAAAAATGTATTTAAATACAAATACAGTGTTTTGTATTTTGAAAATACACAAAATACATGTGAGATTGAAGATTCAGTGCAGGTATCCCTATTAGGCTGAAATCTATCTGGGCCTATTCTGAATGCCAAAAAGCATTTAGATGTGTGCAACTGCTTAGAAACTTTTGTTTTAATTTTATATACCTCTTTCCTTCCCCTGCAGTGTAAGAAATAAAAAAACTAAAAAAAAAATAATAAAAAAAAAAAAACTACAAAAACTAACTTTTATTATGTTTTATCACATTCATTAAAAGCCAATATGACAGACTGGCGTTCCAATGTGGCCCAGTTCTGTTTGTTTCACAATCTTAAAGTATCTGCCATCCAATATTGCTGACCTAACCCGCCCAGTTAAACTAGTTGATGGAATTTCGATGGGGGATATGACCAAAATCTTAATTTTAATTTACAGTAACAATATATGGCATGGTTTCACAATTATCAATATCAGTTTTGATACCACAGCAAAAACTGAATTTCAAACTCTTTAGAAATCCATTTATTCACAAACTTCTCACGAGACGAGTGTTTGACTTAGACAGTATAAGAGATGTTTGACAAATTATTCGGCAAACTCTTATCGCTGCTTTTTCGTGGTTTGGAGAACAATTACTCAGAGTCGCCTTCTGTCGTTTCACAGAATTATACAATGGAGAGCACGTCAAGCATAAAAGCCTTGTAGGTTTACTGAGGAGCGCACGCAGTAAGCAGGTTCATGGCGTAGAGCCATACGAATTGCGAAAGTATAAACAAGGCTTCAACTGCACAAAGCTAAAGAGAAAGCGGAAAGTCCTGTGTAAAAGATTTAGAAAAAGTTCCTTCGATTCACAATTTATACCATCGCTACGAATATGGTCATATGCTATCACCCATCCCTAACATGCAGTAAACATTAATGATTCAAACATATTTGACAAGCTACTTTAATCAACAAGTAGCACATCCTCACTTTTTCCAGAAAAGTTGCCGATCCAAGGCTGGGTTGTACAGCTGCGGCTCACGTGGATGAATGTTGGGGGGGAGGGGGCGTGTCTGGTCTGAACTAGTTGATGCATGAAAACAGCACCCTGATAAAGAGGTTGACTGGCTCAGAGTATTTTGAGTATTTTGAAAATACTAAAATACTCGTCTTAAATATACTGAAATACAAATTACATCTGATTTTTTCCAAAGGCTTTAAAATACAAAATACAAAATAGTATTTTGTATTTCAAATACGTATTTTAAATACATATATCTGAAATACTGCCCATCCCTGGCTGTTCAGATCAGAATTCTGCTTGCTGCAAAGTATACACTGCTTAACAAAAAAAAAAAAGCAGGGTATTAGCATACTATAAACAGTCTAAACTTACAATTGCATTTGACCAAACAACTATGGATTCATAATTCAGAATTAGTTTTTGGGTTTTGTTATTTATTTGGAATATATTTACATAATTTAAACTTCTGCAAAGAACACTGCATGCAGTTGGGAGATGAAAACAGAAAGCAAAACAATAATGACACAAGGAGGTAGGAAAAACGGTTTGGTGTTTTGGCTTTAATGGATGTCTTTGTGAGTAGAGCAAGCCTTATGATTTACAGACTCCTCATCCAACAAAAACAGTTGGTCACGTTAAGCATGAATGAAGCTGCTGTTGTGGGAATTGATTGATCATTTTTACAGCACTGCCATATATATATTCTGGGCCTCTGGACAGTTTGAAGGTCGATCTCAAGGGCGAGCTGACAAACTTGACAAACCCGATATTGTAGAAGATGACACAATAAAGCTCTTTACATGCATAAAAAAAATACAAAATACAAAGTTTATGGAACATATTTACATGCTCAGCTAGATGTTTGTTGATTTGTCAGAGCGTTTATCAGTTTAGATGCTTCTCATTGACTCGACCTTTGACCTTACAGCTACTCTAGTCCCTACTCAACACGGACGCCTCTGTTTGGATCGCTGTGTCATCAGTGGCGACGAGGACGTACCCGTGCTCTGGCTGGAGACGTGGGCCAGTCCTGGCAGACTATGGGCTAGTTTGGCCAGGCCGCCGTTGGTGAGGAGATGGTGGATGGCTGTGGTTTTGGTCATCCCGAATCCCGTCGACACGACCGGCAGCGCCCGCACTAGTGTGCTCAACACCTGCCCCTGACACACCTGAAGATCACCACACACAGACAGGAGTGGCTCAGTGGGGGTTATACATCAGCTTTATTATAAAGGAAGCTATAGAGATATTAGAGATGGGCCGGCACCTTTGTGGTGGAGGGGACGCCTGGGGGATTTAGTGTTGATCTCCTGCAGACTGAGGCTGAGACCCTGCAGCAGACTACTGGCAGAAGGAGCTAAACACACACAAACAGAGTCAAAAAAGGATTCTTTGAATTTTTGGTCTATATCATTGTTTGCTGTGTATCACAATAATCTGCCGTGTCATTGCTATCATGTTCAGATGTACGGCTATATCAGTTCCCTTATTTGCACATATTTCATTTGAAGAAGACATGTTCCTGTTTGCATACACGGTGCTGGTTCATGTTTACAGCACGAGAGATTATGGCATATATTCACACAAACTTGAAACACGCTTGCTCAAGTCCAGATATGAACTGCAATCCACGCAGCATGTGTTGTTAAAACTCACAGTTGTTTAGTGCAGAAAACTGCTCTCATGCGTGCTCCACATGTGGTTACATATTAAATGTGTCATGTTTACCTGAGAGTGCAGAAGCGCTTTCATAAGATTTCATAAGACCTTGTGCATAGTGGATCATAAGAATACATACTCATGAATGATACAAAGAAAAGCTCAGAAGACTGATGACATAGATTTGTACTCTCCAGCCACGGCAGCCGAGAAAAAAGTTGGCGGTATGAAAAAGTTGCTTTTTAAACTGAAAGAATGAAATTGCCCCAAAAAATGAAAATAAAATAATAACTTTTCCATTAATAATAGACAAAATGAGTGCTATTGTTGTTTTCACTGCTGCAAGCTGTACATGTATGCTAGCATCTCAAGACTGTGTTTTAGGGTTTCATGACCCTTTAAACAGAGTTTTTAGATGACCCTGTCTGCAGAACGTAATGATGCTGGTACCTTGCGCAGTGGCGGGGGCCTGAGCCTGGACAGGAGAGGAAGAACCCGAAATCAAACTCCCCTGCAGGCTGTGAAAAGGCCCTTCACTGGAACCCAAAGCTCCAGACATGTCTGCCAAACCTCCTGACCTAAAGGAGCACAGGACACCAGCTCAGAATCAAACCACCATCAACACACACACACTGCTGCTACAGTTTTAATGCAAAAGTTTGGGAACCCCTTGCAGAATCTGTGAAAATGTGAATAATTTTAACAAAATAAAATAGATCATACAAAATGCATGTTATTTTTTTATTTAGTACTGTACTGAGTAAGATATTGTACATCAAATGTTTACATATAGTCCACAAGACAAAGCAATAGCTGAAATTTTTAGTTCTGCCCTTCGGAGACTCCCCGGGAGACTAATTAAGTAAAATTTACCTTGATCTTCAAATTCAAAAAGTTTTTACCCCAACTCAAAAGATGCTGGAAGACTAAAGAATCTGCAGGACATGGAAGATTTTCTGAAGAACAGAGCTCAGTTTAACTGTTCATAACAAACAAGGGACTCATGAACAACCAACACAAAATAAAATGAAATAAAAAACTTTGTGGATCGTCCAGATAACCACACACAGTATTAAGAACCAAGGGTTCCCAAACTTCTATTAACTTCAGCTATTGCTTTGTCTTGTGAACTATATGTAAATATCTTTTATGTAAAATATCTAAATGTATATCAGTACTAAATAAAAAATAAAATTCATTTTGTATGATCTCTCTTATTTTTATTTTTTTTAAATGATTCACATTTTCACAGATTTTGCAAGGGGTTCCCAAACTTTCGCATAAAACTGTATATAACAAGAAAAAACTGTTATTTTGAAGTGTCCTTGTTACAGTCTAATTATACATTTAAGTCCTGAGTAATTTTAAATAAATACATGGGTTAATATTTGGGTTAAGATTATGGTTTGGCTTAGGGTTATTTGCAGGCAATTATTTATAATTAATTGTTTTTACAAGAGTAAGTTCATGTAAGGTGTAAAAAGGACACCATAAAATAAAGTGTTACTGAAAAATCTTTTTCTAAACAAGTTCTATGTATAAGTGGAAACTTACAAAATACAGTGCAGATGCAGTGTCATGGAGTTATGCAAGTGCTGGCACATTATCTGATCCAACACGGCACGGCATTGTATAAATCATGCAAATGTTGAAATAAAAACTTTGATATGAATCTTATAATTGGGTAATATGTATGCTGTAGCTGATGAAGATCATCATTACACAATATGCTGCACGATAAATCGGAAATAAACGATTGGCTGCTATTTTTCTATGCACAGCTTGTCAGTGAAGTATGGTTGAATGCTGCTGCATCTCAAAGCCAGAGGGGGCTCTTGTCCCGCAGAAGTAGTCTCATAATACATACAGTACAGAACAAAAGTTTGGACACACCTTCTCATTCAAAGAGTTTTCTTTATTTTCATGACTATGAAAATTGTAGAGTCACACTGAAGGCATCAAAACTATGAATTAACACGTGGAATTATATACATAACAAAAAAGTGTGAAACAACCAAAAATATGTCATATTCTAGGTTCTTCAAAGTAGCCACCTTTTGCTTTGATTAGTGCTTTGCACACTCTTGGCATTCTCTTGATGAGCTTCAAGAGGTAGTCACCTGAAATGGTCTTCAACAGTCTTGAAGGAGTTCCCCGAGAGATGCTTAGCACTTGTTGGCCCTTTTGCCTTCTGTCTGCGGTCCAGCTCACCCCTAAACCATCTCGATTGGGTTCAGGTCCGGTGACTGTGGAGGCCAGGTCATCTGGGACAGCACCCCATCACTCTCCTTCTTGGTCAAATAGCCCTTGATGTTAGCCCTTCAGTGTGACTCTACAATTTTCATAGTCATGAAAATAAAGAAAACTCTTGGAATGAGAAGGTGTGTCCAAACTTTTGGTCTGTACTGTAGTTCCAGGAAATGCCTATTTCTATCACTGTTCTTCAAACCTCTCAGGTATTTTCATGATAATGTATATTTATAATGATTATTGTTGATGAGTGTTGTGTTTTCAAATGCGCATTATAAGCGAGTCAAACTCGTAGTTATTTCAGACGGAGCAGATCTACTACCTTCTGATCAAAGAGCTGTGCTTCACAGACAAGCTACGCATAAAACTATCACGGCCTTTGCTTTATTATAATCACACTAGACAGGTCGACTACCTGAGATTTAATGTTAATCGCTATTTATCACACAGCCCTATAAGAATACAATCAGCATTGGTTGTTACTGCAAGATTAAAGGCCTGTTCACACATCATGAATGTTGAGAGTGAAAAGTAGTACTTGGTGTTGTTTTTGCAAAAACTAAAATCTCAAAGATTTGATTGAACAGACAAATCGCATGTGAATACCAGACTACATTTTTGTGCCGAAGATTTATGCTGGTGTAAACATCATTAAGGTGTACCTGGTGTGAAAAGATAAAGATACCTTTGTGCACTGAGAAGCTCACACAGCTCTTTGGCCCCAGACACAGTTTGGCCCACTGTCAGTCCGAGGGGCTTTCCTGCACAGAAAACACCAATGTAAGTGTAAAAGATACAGTCCAAGACATCTTTAATTTTATGTGGGACTATTCATTACATCATTTTACTGAAGTACACTAACATTCAAAGGTTTGGGGTCAGTAAGTTTTCAACATTAATAATAATCAGAAATGTCTATAATCAGCATATTATTATGATTTCTGAAGGTTCATGTGACACTGAAGACTTGAGAAATGGTGTTGAAAATTCTAAATATTTTTTCTCAATATATATATATATATATATATATATATATATATATATATATATATATATATATATATATATATATATATATATATATATATATATATATTCTCAATATTGCTGTTTTTGGCCGTTTTAATTGTCATTTATGACTGTTTCTACATTTAAGTTTTGTTTGTTTATTTCCATAATATCAATATAGAAAACTATTTAGTAAGAAAACTACAACTAGTAAGTTGTAAACAGTGGCAAGTCATTCTTTCATAAAGGAGATAAATTGTAGCACGTTGTGTGTATCTGATTGACTTCCACAGTATTTTTTTTCCCCAGTTAATGATGACAATGAATACTTTTGGGTGATCAATCCATTTAAAATGTACTGCCAACTTTAATCAACTCAGAAATCAGATTAACAAAGTCATCGATCTGCCTGAAAACTTCATAAATCTTCATTCCGCCTAAATGCATCAATATTCCACTTATAGTTTAACCAGCGACTCAGTAGGCTGAATGAGGCCTGAATGTTTTCATTACCTTCTTGAGAAGTGGAGCCTGTCATATTTCCCGCCGCGTCTCCGTGGGAGACGATGGTGACTTTGATGTTGGCTATTTTGGAGGCTTTGGTGGGAGTGGGACTGGGAGTCTGTCTTCTCTTGAGGTGGAGCCTCAGGTCGTCTCGGTCCAAACCCTCCACCTGCTCACTGGGCACCGGCACTGAAACACACAAAGAGTTATCTCCAACAACCTCTTGAGCTCACCCAGCGTTCAGAAGGTGCAATACAGGTTATTTTTATACAGGTACTTTTTTTTAAATCATACATCTACTAAAGTTTTACACATATTTAGCAGTATTTGAACTTTATTAATTATTTCACAAAAATATGAATTGTTTTAAATATGAATAAATGTACTAGGTTACCTGGTAAGTCTATTTTACATACAGCACACAGTGATTTTGACATAATATGACAGAGGTAAGTATATAATCGCAGCACAGATTAAACCAAGTATTTATTATATATTCAAAGACTTAAGAATGGCGACATTATATGAAAAAAGTATTATATTGCATGCCTTTCAATTATTAGACAGATCTGTTAAACAAAGACATTAATGAACTCAGAGAATAGGAGCTGGGTCCTACTTCTGACTCTTATCAGCCAAAGAGAAATAACATTTTGGCCAATGGCCAAAATAATTATAATTAAAAAAGAATATATGCCTAGGTGATTCGTAAATCAAATACTATTTTAAAATGTGCTTAAGCATCAAAAGCCAAACTGTGCACCTATTAGAGAAAATAACAAAAAACTAAGACTAGAGTTTTTTTTTTTTATTATGCATTTACTATTGTTAGTCCCTTTAGCAAACACAAGCTGGTGAAACAGTAAAAGGGACATAAGTGACACAGACAGGACAGAAAACCTTTAGTAAAGAAGGACAAATAAGTGGGGGAGACTGATGGAAGACAGAATAAAGAAGGAAAGGAGATAAACTCACCAAAGAGACATGAAGGGCTGCCAGGAGGAATGCTTTTCCTCACCAGCATATTATGTTTAATCAAAGCAGCAAACTGAGCTTTAGCGAACAGAAGACAAAGATGGAGAGAGTGAAGAAGGAAAGAAGAGGTCATAGAAAAGACAGGAATTACATACAACATTACTGCTTGATGGGATCTGAGACTCTCCTCAATATAGGGAGGATGTGACTGTAAATCCCAGAGGGTTAATGTAACTTTTCAACAGTAAACTGTGTAGCCCTTGTCATTAAACATGCACAGGCATCAGCAGAATAGCTCAGTGTCAGGCTTAACATGACTCAGATACACACAGGATACACTTTTGCATTCAAAAACAAAAACAGAAGTTAGACACGGGACGAGAGACACATTACTACCGGTTTTGTTACCAGTAATGCATAAAATTGGTTGCCAGTCATATATTTTGTGCATTTATGTCCCACCAGGCAAAAACAGCCTGTGTAATACACATCCTGTGTGTATACACGTCCAGGGTCCTGGGGCTCAATCTGTGCATTTACACACCTTGCGCTTGTTTATGTGTGAGCACAGTTCCTGAGCGCTGCATGTGTGTCTTCAGCAGCTGTGTGGCAGTAATGAGACTGGATTTCTGAGCTGGGGAAAGTCCAACCATCTTGGGTTTGGGGCTGGCTGTAGGACTACTGCAGACACTGGACATATCCTGAAAGGGAAACATCATTGCAGAGGTCTGAATTACTTCACATGATCCATTGCCTCTTTATATTAACTAAATGTTCTGATTGATTTTATGCATGTTACTTTGCGGTAAATGTTAGGGGCGTGGTGTGGAAAAAGCATAAACACGGAATTCCTAAAAAATTAATTTACAGTATACCATAGAGTTTGGCAAATTCTGGATGAATAAATCAAAAGTATAACTTTACACTTCAATTAAAATAAATGATAATGTAATAATCATCTTCCTCATTACTTTCTTAAGGAATACTAAGACATTTGTGTTTTAATTCAAAGAGTAAATCTGTGTTGCAGAACTTTGCCAAAAAAATCAAAGATTTGTATTTGATTACATGTTAAAAGAATAAATTGCTAATAGTCTGGGAGCCAAAGTCTCAAAAATGGGTTGAACCTGACATGGTCTGCCATACTTTTTATTTGTGTTCTTTTTCTGTTAACTTTGACCCTAAGAACCAATAATTGGAGGCTCTGCCCTGCCGGAAATACTGCGAAAAAAAATTGTGGCCATTTTAGTGTATGCCCCCTTTATTTTTTATCAGAAAAATTTGAAAAAAATATTTTTATCTCAAATCCTGAAGTGGGTTTGGTACGCTGTCAATAAATGCATTCCAGATACACAGAACCCATGTGCTGACAACATCCACTGAAAAAATTACTCTTATAACACATTTCTAAATTATTTTGCATCAGTTTAATGAAAAAAAATAATAAAAATTGGTGTTTTCTCACTTTTTCCAATATGTTCATCTTAACTTCATTGGCAATCAACTATTCCCCCAAGTTATGACATTAGTCAACATGTCATTCTTTTCACCAAACAGAATACTGTTTGAGAAAAACAGAAAACAAACAAAACAGACACAGAAAACAGAAAACAAAATTCCGAAAGACATACTGGATATTTAACATGTTTTTTTAATGTCCACATTATTAAGCATCATGGCCTAGGCATCATTTTAATTTCAACACGACCCTGTTCTCCCAATGGAAATGAGTCACACAAGAAATATAATACAGCAAAATGACTTTCATTCTTTTATTGCCTCCGAAGACAACTATTACAACTTTAACGGAAAAATAATTTAACATAACTTAATGAACTAGGTCCCTGTGAGATTGGACAATCAGGAGGGTGGCACACTGCAGATACTGATTTGGGGACAGACCTTCACCCTCACCACTGAGGAGACACACACACATGCTGCCTGCTTACGTGTCCCTGTCTTCAAGCCCAAGTTCAAACCTTGAACATCTGTTGGGGTCCCCAGTGCAGAGACATGCAATGCCACACTTCACATTGGCTCTTGCACAGGAGCATCCTCGGGCACACATGCTTTTCTTGCAGTGGCAGTATTGGCTGTGTTTGAGTTCAGAAGGTTTTGCCTCTTTCAGCATCATGGTTGCCACCAATTTGCCACTGACAAGTTGTCTCCCAAAATCAGTGGCAGCTGGGTAGGTTGGCTGAACCATGTGTGCCCGCTTACACACAGCCAACTGATGAAGGGCTCTGCGAAGGTGTAATAGGGAGGTGTCTTCAGTTGGTGGAAGGCAACGCACATCTCCTTTGAAGCTCACAAAGAGATGGGCTCGCAGTGCATCTAAAGGTACCACCAAAGTCACTCTTGTCATAGAATGACACCATGTATCGCCGTGCTGCTGTTATAACCTCTTCCTGAACATCCAGGCTTTCCTCAGGGTCACTGTACCTGCACAGTGCCAGAAGGTCTGTCAGGTGTTTAATAGCAGCTGTGTAAGTCTGCCTTTTTCCTCTTCTGTACAGATATCTCACTGTGTCACATCCGTATGTAGGTGCTGAGGAGAAGGGATGTAAGATCTGATGCTGCAACATCATACTTTCCTACCAGAACTTCTGTAATGGCATGAATGGGTAGAAAGATATCCATCATCTTCACCCACAGCTCCTGCAGCCCATCCATGTGTGTGATGTAGTACATACACATCATGATCACATCTGTGTCAGTTGCTACCACTACAGCCTGTTTGTGGTGTATAATTTGTACTGATTATGCAAAGTGAGCAAACATCCTGGTATCTGCCTCCTCATGTTTCTCACAGCAAAGTTATGGAAGCTCAACCTGACAATCTGCTGACAAGAGGACAGTGTGACCAGGATCACAAAAGATTCCTCCAAGAATAAGTGTGCATCCTGCAGGAAGTGACTTGTTCTGAGCTGCCCATGCTTCCCCCATGTAGTTCAACAGATTAGCTTTATTCAGTGGATTGTGAATGAAGCCTTTCCATTCAGGTATAAGGAGAGTATCATGTGGCTTGTACTCCTACATTTTGTTGGGGCAGGTCTTCATCCTCTTCTCTCGTTCCTCACCTTTCACACTTTCAGCAGGAGAGACATCATATCTATCACCAACAAAGTGGATGCAGTCACACTTGTCTGGGAGGAGTCCAAGGAGCTGCCTCGAGTACTTTCCTTGCAGTTCATGGAAGGTGCTGCTCACTCTCTGGGGAAGTCGTGGCCTAATGGTTAGAGTGTTGGACTCCCAAACAAAGGGTTGTGAGTTCGAGTCTCGGACCGGACGGAATTGTGGGTGGGGGTAGTGCATGTACAGTTCTCTCTCCACCTTCAATACCACGACTTAGGTGCCCTTGAGCAAGGCATCGAACCCCCAACTGCTCCCCGTGCGCCCATGGCTGCCCACTGCTCCGGGTGTGTGCTCACAGTGAGTGTGTGTGTTCACTGCTCTGTGTGTGTGCATTTCGGATGGGTTAAATGCAGAGCACAAATTCTGAGTATGGGTCACCATACTTGGCTGAATGTCACTTTCACTTTCACTTTCCCAAGATGTTGGTAACGTTGAATGAATGCCATGATATCTACTACCATTACAACAGGCTTGTCAGACGGTAGTTTGTCCACTTCACCCCATGATCTGCCAAGGGCTGTCTTGATTGCAGCCAGGTAGTCTGCCTTGTTTCCTTTACGCATTGCATAACTTTGGTCAAGGGACAGATCTGGCTCAAAAAGGTAGGGTGGGCAACTTGTCCATTCATGGCCAAACACTGCCACCTTCCTGTCTTCCTGTAAATCCTGAACAAAGTACAGGTTCCGCACAACTGCACTCTCCTAGTCATATACCTTTTTGGCTTTTAATGTCATGGACATTGACTTCTTTGGGTTTGCTGCAAATTTTGAAAGTTTAATTTGGGCTACTTTCTCACTGTCTGTTCTTGCTGCAGCCAGTGCCTCCAGTCCTTTTTCACGAGCACTACCTTCTAGGTAGTGGGGCAGGCAAGATACATACTTGTAGTGGCCAGCAGCTACAAGATATGGTAACATCTTTTCCACTTCAGCCAGGTGTTCCTCCCACAGACCTGCACGCTCAGTATGGATGAACTGTATAAGAATCATCACCATATCCATGTACAGTGTAGGGCAAACATGGCTGCATACACCATAGTGTGGGCATGCAGCCTTGCATAGTAGTCTTTCCGACTGATGATTTTGTTTGCTGTTCCACGGAGCCAGACATCAGCTTCGAACAAGATGTCTTCGATTCCAGTGGACTGCATCAAATGGCCAATGGCTCCAAGAAAATTCTGAGCAATATGGAAGCCACCCATGTGCAAGATAAATTTGGCATACTTCCCTTTGTTCTTCTTTTGCATACTCAGAAACACTTCATAGATTGCTTGATCACATGTGATGATGGCATACACTGTAAAAAGTGTTTCCCTATATTTATTCAGTAAAATTGTGTCAAAAATTTACAAGCAATATTATTAATTAAACACATTTTAATTAAGTAGAAATAATCATTAAAAATGAGTAGAATAACATGAAAAAATTAAGTAAAATTTACATAAAAATATTGATTTCATTGGACAAAAATCAAACAAACAAAAAAACACTATGCTAAAGAATACTATGTTATGCATGCCAGGCCAGTAGTTGGCGATCATGAAACATTATATGCATGCACATGACATCAGCCTTTTTACAAATTAACATTTGTGTTGCTTACATAGATATGATAAAGGCATCATGTTCAAAAGGTTGTAATGCCCCCAAAACAGGTATTGAAGACACCTAAAGTTCACAAACCGAATCACTGAATGAAAAAAATAATAATAATAATTTGCTTACCATTGTAGTGGTCAGTGTTTGCTTTAGTTGGACTCTTGACCCTTAAAATTTTAAACAGATTTTCTTTGATTGATAGTTGTGATACAGCAGCTAGATAAGCCATGAAGGAAATGCGACCAGGTGGTGTTATTTGTTTTTACATCATCATTTGGTCTGAGTTGGGTGTGTCTTATCACTAACATATGTCCTTTGATTGAACAATATAAGCTCTGGTGTTTTCAGCATTGTCAGAGAAATTCTTAGAAGCACCTCTGATCAAAACCTTATTATAAAAAGAAAAGTGTTTTCATTTAGACACACAGACATCAAGAATCAGCCTGAGGACCTCAACAATGGTGACCATCAAAAAGCATGTTGCACTGCATTCTGGGTGCCACCAATCAAAACTCATTTTATGGCTCCCATCATGCTTTGCGGCATGAATAAATAATGAGCAACAATTCTATAGTAGCTTGTTTTGTGATTCTTACAGTTCGTCTGAATATGCTGTGTGTCACCATTCTTGAGATTCATACGCTGGTTCTTGATGTGACTGTGTGTCAAAAGAAAGTTCCCCTTTCTCGGTTTTAAACAGAATTCTCAAACTCTGGTATACACTGAAATTTTTTTTGCTGAATCACAGGGCTGCCATAATGAATGTTATCTTGTCTCAGAGATCAGACTCTGAATGAGTTCAGATATTCAGGAAGAACAAAGATTATGTAATAGCATGACCAACACTACCCGATCATCTTTATTCTTAGTTTGTCTAGCTGTTATAACTGAGTTACAACAGCAATGCAAAATGTAATATTAAAATATCAAGGGTCAAGTACACAACTAAAGCAAACACTGACCACTGTAATGGTAACCAACAATTTACCCTTTGATTCTGTTTGTGAACTTTAGGTGTCTTCAATAACTCTGTTTGGGGGGCCTTAAGACACAGCCTTTTGAACATGATGCCTGTATCATATCTATGTAAGCAACAAAAATGTTAATTTGTAAAAAGGCTGATGTCATGTGCATGCATATAATGTTTCATGATCGCCAACTACTGGCCAGGCATGCATAACATAGTATTCTTTAGCATAGTGTTTTTTTGTTTGTTTGTTTTTTGTCCAATGAAATCAATATTTTTATGTAAATTTTACTTATTTTTTCATGTTATTCTACTTATTTTTAATGATTATTTCTACTTAATTAAAATGTTTTAAATTTAATTAATAATATTGCTTGTAAAATTTTGACACAATTTTACTGAATAAATATAGGGAAACACTTTTTACAGTGTACTCTTGAAAATGTTTTCTCGACACATCCATGCAGTACTGAACAGACTGTTCAACCACATCTGGGTTCGTTGGTGACTTGGGGAAGACGGGACCATAGCTGATCACAGTTGCAGGGATGGTATATGGGATGAGAAATGATTGGAATGAACTCTTTGTTGGAGCAGCACAACTTGGTTTCAGGTCCTCCAATAGTACAATAGGGCAGCTATGCACTAAATGCCAGAGGATGCTCATGTGGTCAAGAGGTTCTGCTAGACACACAGGAAGCTTAGGATCTGTTTCAACTCCAACCAGACAGTGACTCTTTTGACGATCTTTTAGACTGAGGTGGCTTTCCTTGGTCTGAAAAGGCTGAGAAGATTCCAGGGCTGGTTGCCGGGTTTTCAGTAGAGGTAAACTAACCATTGGTGTGGGGTCTTCATCTCGATTCTTGTACTGAAATATGATATGTGTTGTGCCATGCAGTGTTCGTCCATCCTTTGTGTACTCTTGGAAGTCAAGGTTATCAAATGCAAACTGTGTGAATCGTCCAACCTTCCGGTTCTTTAGTTTGAAGGCACCATCCCTAGTTGTCTGCTCTATAACTGCCATTGCCATTGTTGTAATATAAATCTGTGCTTCTTTGTAGCTTATGCTGTTCCCAAATCTATATAAGAGTGACACAGTCGACTTGCTTCTGGTTTCCTTAAGGATGTGCAAAGCTGTCCCAACGCATTTGGGAATCTTGACAACTGCTTGGCAGACATCCTGGGCAAGGTTGAGAACTTGTTCTTTCTGCTTAGGACTGATTTTCACACGGCCATCCTCACCTAACTCTGGAGATGCATTTGTTATCACTTACGTTGGTCCTGGAGTTCCTTCCATAGTCTCTTCCTGCAGTGTTGTAGGAAGAGACTATGGTGTCAACTCATCATCACTTTCTTCTTCATACTCTGCCTCTTCAATTTTCTCCTTGAGTTCCTTCAACTTTGAGAGCATGCAGCTAACATTAATTTCTGCTGAGCAAATCAGACTAGAACATCCTTTCTGTGGCACAACCATTATTTTACAATTGCCACCTACTTTATAGTGCCTTCTAAGGTGGGCAATCAAGTATTGACATCTATATGTGGTAACATTGTGAACTCCATGGCTTTCCAAGTATTTATGGAATTCATCCCTCAAAGCTGTTACGAAGAATATGGCATTCTCTTTGAAAAGGAGCTCATCTATCCAAGCTATGAGTTGGTTGAGTGCAGCATCATATGGAGTGATGGCAGTACTAGTCTTTTCCTGTGAACAAAGACGCTTTGTCAGATAGTTGGTCATGCATTCCTTGTGGTATCGGAAGTCCTCAGCAATCATATCAACACACCTGTTTCCATCAGGACCATGAATCTTGTGTATTATCTCTTCATCTTTAAGTTTGTTTGCTTTTTCCCATACTGCATTCTGTCTGTCATA